>NW_024882228.1:0-374370 GCF_019059575.1 Amphibalanus amphitrite | reverse complement strand
GCCAGGTATGTCATTTGTTGTCATATATTGACATATGCCGCCAATATGGTAGCTGATTGCCACTGAACAAATAGGATTATATACTAAACATGGACACTGACCATAAGAATACAAGTTAAAGTGCGGCATTGCGTACGCTCACCTCCATATGAGGTCAATGAACATTGTGCAAGTTCCTGCCGATCGGTACACAGTTACCTGTACCTTTGTTGTCTGACACGTACAACGGTTACTGCACTGGTCACTGGTCAGTGCGCGGCTGTTGTACTGACGCCGATGACATGAGGACCGAACGACAGTCAAACTGCTAACTGACGATTCACAGGCTGAGAGTTTCAGTCACCAGCGATTGTCCGGCTATCGTGAAGATAAACCAACATTCGTCTTTGGCATTGATTCCGGTCCGTCGGCAGGCTTGCCAGCATTTTGCATCAGAACTGCTTCACTTCGACCAACCGTAATGTCTTCATTTTTGTATCAAGTATGTATAATGCACGTTTGAGAAGCATGGCCCACATGTCTGAATTATGAAAAAATGCACAATGCAACGCGCTGTATCGTGGAAATTAAAGGAATAGAAGGCACTCGTAAAAAGATGCCTATGATTAGCGTTGTTCCCTTAGTACCGACTGAAAGGGCATTTTGATACAAGTAGGATGCCAATGAAATATTAGAAATGTTCTGATAAGTGGCGCACAGTAAAGGATTTCTTGTATGCATTTTACACATTTTATCTCTGAAATTTTTCAAAACATATATCTTCTCATCTATGTCTTCACTTCCTTCTGTGTGGTCTGATACCACTAAAAATAACCAAGTGGAATGCCCAATGTATCATATTTGATACACAAATTATTTCCGAAATTTGAACTGCGAAAAATTTTTTGACTTCAGATTTCGAACAAGGGACCCAAAACGAATCATAGGTCACAAGGTGCTAATTTTAGGAACCGTGGAACTATGTGTGGGCATTAGAGGGTTTAAACGCCCCCACTTTTTTCGCCGGGTCATAGCATAAAAACGGCGCGCCGCAGGCGCGCCAAAATTTGAATACCTGTAGGGAATTGATTGAAGCTTATTGTGACAAAGTTTCAAAAAAATCGGTCGGAAAATTTTTGAGATATCGAGGTTTTAGTGACGTCATGATTTCTGAGTTTTCGACCAAAAACGGCATATGTTAAAAAAATCATATAAAATCACAGAATAGAGATACAGACATGCCGTAAACGCCATTAGACTGCCAATACCATGAACAATAAAATGGCTATCTTCGATTATTGATTATCGTTCCGCATTTTCCAAAATGTTGAAGTGAATCTTGGCAATTTCTCGTGACTACTTCACGACCATGATACATGCATTTCTTAAATTGAACTTTTTGAGCCAAACACGTACATATATGGTAAAATGAATGTCACCATCGTGTTCTACGCCCCAAATTACCCATAAAATGTGTCACAGGCTGCGAATATAAGTTTCGATTTTCGGGAATATGTGCCTGCCCGGTTGACCTGACCTTGACCCTGACCTATGCTTGACTGACCCCTACATGGAGCTGACACTCTTGTAGGCCTTATATGGATTGTGCACCGTTTTGACAGAGTTTATGACGAGAGGCGCCCTTTGCGAAGTCCTGAAGTCCATGCTACTGAAAGCCCGATTTCAGGTGTTTGACCTGACCTTGACCTGACCTGTGACCTCAAGATTCAACTTTTAAGTACTCATCTGAAGCGTCTCGTCGCGTTCTTTCGTTTGCCGCCTCGTGCGTTTCGCTGCGCCTTTTGGTTCTCGAGTTATCGGCTGGGGGCGTTTAACGCCCCCCCCCCCCCAGCAAACGGTGGGTGGCGAAATACCCTAGCAACTGCCGGGTTAAGAAGGACCATATCAGGTCTCAATGGGCCAAGCCAGGTCTCTAAGGCCTCTACTAGGCCTTAGAAGGTTCATAATAGACTTAATGGGACCTGACAGGTAGTGGCGGATCCAGCTCATAGTTTTTTTTTTGGGGGGGGGGCAAACCATAACAATTTATCGATTCTTTCCATGCCTCGTCCATAGGCGTAATGTTACAATTATGCCGTTGGGGGGGGGCAAATGCCCATTTTGCCCCCCCCCCCTAGATCCGCCACTGCTGACAGGTTTCCAAAGGCCCAGACCTGTATTTATACACTGTGGCCCAGACCAGTCCGCATAGGGCGCCTACAAGGCCTCAGGACAATTTCAGGCCGCATAGACCCTAACAGACCTCGGAAGTCCCGTATCAGGCCACAAAGTGCCTATATCCAGGCTTCAGAATGTCCATACTAGGCCTAATGGGGCGTAACAGGTCTCCGAATGCCCATTCGAGACCTCAGAGGGCCAATATCCAGTCTTCGGGGAACATAGGAGCTAAGCCTCATAGGGTCCCTATGATATCGAAATCGCCCGCGAGTACGCCGCACTAAACCCTGGCCGCCGGTCAACCTTCGGGGTCAATCGTACCATACTTCAGAGGCCTCATAGGCTCATACCACTCATGTGAGGGCCTTTAGGTCAACCTAAGGGCATTACCCGAGGTGCCGCTCCTGTATCATGTGTGTACCGGTGTTTTTGGGCCGGCCCTGTCGAGCCGAGCTCCTGTTTGAGCCACTGTCCGTCCGAGTCACTTTCCAGCTGGCGGGGCATGATAAACTCGAGTATTGAAACCCCACTTTTGTCCAGAATTTTGGCTGCTCAGGCTGATTCAGGTTATTTACGCAGAATTCATTGGTCAGGATAGCAAACAGCTTCCAACAAAAAAGGTTACCTATTCATGTTACCACAAGAACAATGTCTTGCCTGTTGTCGAACGGACCCCCTCGGTTTTTCGCGAATAACTCGCGTAAAGAGCAGCTGGTCGCGACGAAACTTTCAGTGCCCTCGCGTTAATCAATTGTACAACTATCCTAAGAATTTAATGACCCTGACCCTAATGACCTTTGACCTGTGACCTACTTTTCGAGACCATGTTTGGCCGGGATCGAGATTCAGCGTATGTCGGCTCGCATTAGCCGCGCGTTTGCAGTCTTTTCGTGGTTTCAAGCGTTCAAACATGGGATATGATGTTGCTTCCATGCATTAGGGTGGGTGTCAAGGTCACCGGAAGGTCAGGTCAGGTCACTGACCTTTGATGACCTCGGTTCACGTTTTTCGAGTTTTACATGTCTTTAGGCTAGTTTTTTTTAGCTGAATTCAAATTTAGCAACCATTTGAATATTTACGACGTAATTTTGGCATCTATGATCATAACTAACATGATATTCGTGACCATCACCCCGAAAAACGCCATAGCAGACACCCTTTACCAAGATTCCTTTCTACTCAGGTTGGTTCACTAGAGAAATAAAGGCGCCGTGGTGACGTCATCAGAGGAAATCCTTCACGTTCAAATGAAGGGTCATTTGAATTGCTGATTTGAGCTCGATAAGTAGTCCTATTTTTTAGTTTCAGCTCCATTTATCGTAATGAGGCCATCTCATTGTTACATTGGTACAACTTTTGATGACATATAATCCTTGCTTTTTTTCTCCAGCTCGCTCGAAAGATGATGAAATTTGCATGCATGCCTACGGGTGAAGGGAGATTCTACCGCCGTGGTGACGTCACGGTAAATGGATTCTAGAGCTCGTGAACGGGGGCTGCCCTTCACGACGTTCTAACATGTCCCGATTTTCCCGACTTTTGGGTCATTGACCTGACCTGGAAGGTTAGCCGATGACCAAGGACCTTAAAATTGGGTATCATCGGCTTCCTCTCGTCACGGCAGCACGCTCGTTTTTTCTGCAAAGGTCTAGCTTGATCAGGGGCGAAACGGCAAAGGGGGGTCCAACGGACTCCCGCCCCCTATACATTCGTGGCTGGAAAAACACCAATACGGGCGAGGGTTAAGAATGTGTCTTTTAACACAAAAGTTATTGTATAGAAGGCAACAGTTTTGGAATGGTAGGTCAAGGTATCTTGTTTGGGCCCTTTTTCTGAAAACCTGCCCCCGCAAGGCGAAATCCGTGGCGCCGTCCCTGTCCGTCCCTAATGCAGGGCGTATTTTAACATGTTAACTGGGTCGGCAATTGCCGACCCAGTCACGGAGAATGCCGACCCAGTGACAGCCGTTTGCCGACCCAGTTGCCGCCCTCTCTAGGATGCAGCACGCACATGCAGGCTAGGTGCCGTCATTCATAGTGAGGCTGCTGCCCTCCGAAATGATAATGCCGCCTCTTAACCCTCGCCCTGGCAGGGGGGCGATGCGACCACCCCCTAAGGTTTTTCGAAGATAGCGTAAAAACGGCGGCGCGCAGCGCCGCCAAATTTGGCACAGCCTATGGGGCAACCTTTTTACATATGACCTGAAAATTTCAGGTCCGGGTGACCTTGGGTCAGGTCACCAGGTCAGAAAAACCGGTACAAGGTCATGGTCAAATTTCAATTTTCTTTTTGCACCTGTCCAACTCACAGTTTCGACTGATTTCCTTCAAACTTTCAGGATGTGCTAAGTTCACCGAGTTGTATAACATATAGTCCGGTTTTTTTTAGGTCACTGACCTGAGGTCAGTTAGAGGTCATTACGTCGTAATGTCCTATGGGAAAATACTAATTCGGAAAATACTGGAGGTATCCGCTTCGTTTGATCTTTTTTTGTGCTTTGAAACCACGGTACTTAACAGCAGGTCACTTGGTGCTTCTTTTTGTTTGTACTTATCCATGGGTCAGGTCAAATGAGGTCAACTGAGGTCAAATGACGTTTTTGCCAATAACTTGGCACATAATGACGCTAGAGCTTAAAAAATGGTATCATTGTGTTCCTGGTGATCAGCCGAATCAAATGATATGCGATATGATGCAATTTGGTTAACTTGAACTTAATTTATAACTTAAGTTTACTTAAAATTTAAGAAAAACTTTAAGTACACTTAAGCAAGCTAAAAATTATATCGTTCGACGCGCCTTGACGTGCTGAGTCCACTGGTGCTTTTCTTTTTGCTCTATCTTAATTAGATCAAAAGTTATAAGCGAAAAACTTTTGACCTGTTTTTAGCGAAATTTTTACATTTATACCCCCCAAAACCCCCCTAAATATTGACCTAGAGCAACCAAATTTGCACAGGGGCGAGAACTCCGGGGGGCCCACCTACCTACCAATTTGGTGTTTCTAGGTGCCATAGGAGCCAATCGCGAGGGGGGGTCGCATCGACCCCCCCCCCCCCTGCCAGGCCGTGTTATGAAAAATGCCCTGCCAGGGCGAGGGTTAACCCTCGCCCATGTAGGGGGGGGGTTGGTGCAACCCCCCCCCCCCTGAGGTTTTTCGGAAATAGTGCAAAAACGCGCCAAATTTTGGGTACCTTATGGGGCAAACCTTGCGCATCTTTTGATTAAAGGTAGTGTGCCACCTTTGAAAGATTTCCCATTTTATTTTCCTAGGATAAGAAGCTTCTGTTTTTACCTAATATCGCAAAAAAATCAAAAATGGGCCTGAAATAGTGCCTTTTTCGCCTAAAAGTTTTTCGGTTTTTAGATATGTATAACAACTGTAGTGGGCTCACCTGCAAACAGGCGTCGGGCAACAATCGCGAATGCGGCGCACTTGTGACAATAAGCAAAGGTCATTATAGTGTTACGACCATACGACGTACGGGAATGAGTTATCAGCTGTCTAATCGTAGACAACACAATGTCGAGCCTTAAACTGTAAGCCCGTATTGGTATTGTTTCTTTTATTTGGCTGTCGAACATTATTTATGGTTTGAAATATGATTTATGTAAAATAATTGATATGAAAAAGCCGTCTTATAAGTTATGACCCCATTTCACCACACGCAAGTGGCAGAAATGACAATGATCAGCTGACGCATTTTTCTTGGCCGAAGTCAGAGCGCGCGGCCCGACGCACCACGCGTATTTGGAAATTCCGACCTCGACGAGCATCAGAAGCCACCTAACAGGCGTGTTCGAAACCGCAGGAGATGATGATGAACGGGTTTATCGAAACTTGATTGGATGAGCATATCGGTAATAGCGATTTCAGTGTGTGCATTTATTGTTCATAGTGGTGTGAAATGTGGTTGGGGTACGACCGACAACCCGTCGGGGCGAATTTCGCACTGGGGTACTCAAAATTTGAAGAATTTAAGACGTTTCCATGAGTTTTGAAGGTATGGATAAGTTCTAAAAATCTGGTTCTCCTTATCTGGGCCATTAACTCCATACGGTCCAAGAAAGCTGGCACACTACCTTTAAAAAAAAATTGACCGGGTCATGTCAGGTCACGGAGTTATGACGTCACAAAGGGAACAGCCTCCGGCCGGATTTTCACAAACTGAGTGCCAACGCCCGAGGTTTCCTGCCGGTGGTACGGACATCGGTTGATGGATCGTGATGAAACTTCCCATGCATGTTGGGGCAAGTATTGGCTATCATATGGTATAAGAAACTTGACCGGGTCAGGTCAGGTCACGGAGCTATGACGTCACAAGAGGAACAGCGTCCGGTACTATTTTTGAAAAGCGCCCGAACCACTATTTTGCTAATTCTTGTCACCTCAATGGGAATATGCAGCAATATTAGCTTCTATAGGGAGCAAATGGACCTCCCAAATCCAAAAATACAATCAGATTTCAAAAATTTAAATTTTGATTTTTCGATTTCTGCCGCCGACTGTGACCTTGCCGACTTCCGGCGCTCCCAACGCGCCATTGTTAGAGCTAGGGAAACGAAATACATACCAAACGATAGAGAATTGATCAAGGAACACGATAGTGAAGGTTTCAAGTCGATATCTCCCACCGTTTGCCGCAATCGCCGCGGAAAGTTGAAAAGGTCTATTTTTTCCGAAAATTTGACCTTTGACCGGTCAAAAGTAGGTCAAATGTTGACCTAGGACCAAAAAATATACCACCAATCGCGAGATCTCGGCGAGAGCAATCCGTTCGTACCGGGACGGCTGGGACCACTTCTGCGCCTGCCATCTATCGGGCAGTGTTTGAAACTACAGCGGGCGCCGGCCGGCCGCGCCGCGCGGCGCCGTTACCGGGCTATGGAGGCGAATGAAGTGGTGTAAAACCAGACGAATTTTACGCTTGTAAAGCAAAAAACGAAAAATGTACACACACCACAGTGTTCAGCAAAGTACTGGGAACAATATGGATATAATTTAAAGCTAGTACGATGCGAACTGTTGGTTCCCTAGAGCAGTATTTACATACTTGTAGGAGATAGGACTTTAACATTACGGGAGCTTCTAAACTGCGCTCGCAAAGTACTTGATTGTAAATATTTTCATTTAGAGGCAAAAATCTAAAAATGTACAGTCAGAGCGTTGTTCCCAATGCTTCTAGGCACACAATGAGCATAAATTTAGCTCGAAATGTCATCACACATTGGTTCCCAGTCCAGTTTAAAACGACACTTTGTGCCGCAGAGCCTATCTCTTCCAATGGATGGCGGCTGGGTGGCGGTTGTAGTGGTGGACAAGACAATTCTTGAGTGAAATGAAATCATTTGCTTTCAAAGAAGAATTTTGAAGAACTTGTAATAATTGACAAATGATCGTTAATTACAGTGTATAATTTCAAGTTCATGGCAAATGAAAATATTTTAAACAATGCTAATGAACCCCAGTACCGCCGCGCGAGAAAACAAGTACTCGACGCACGGTCTGCCCGCCACTTCTGAAAATGGTCCGCGGCCGGCCGGCCGCGACCCGACACGTGGTCTTTTCCGCTAAGCTTTACGACGCTCCGTTTTCAAACGCCAAGGGGGGGGGGTCGCACCAACCCCCCCTGCATGGGCGAAGGTGGCAGATCGCCGTTTACGGGCGAGGGTTAAGCTTGACGATACGGATCGACTGGTATGCAACATTTTTTATTTATGGTGAGGTCATGAACTTGACCTCAGGTAAAATTTTTAAATTAATTTTTGTAAAGTCAAATTATAGTTCATTTGTCGCATTATGACAAAAGAAATACTATATCCCGGAAAAATAGACGTAATACCGCTGAGCTTAGGTAGGTTGAATCTGAAATCATTACTTAGAAAGACTTATAAAAGAACCGTCGAACGTGTCTTTTTTGTCATTAAATATCAGTAGGTATGGCGCCCCCCTCAGATGCCAAGTGCCGCCGCTATGAGTGCAAAATGCCGCCCCTAAATGTGATTGCCGACCCAGTGAAAATCCCTTAAAATACGCCCTGCCCTAATGCTAAAGGCAGTGTTGTGTATCTAATATAAAGCTGAACGAGAAACGGATTTTTTTGCACTCCCGACCAACCGGCCTACATTTACACCATTGCTCGAGGAGGTGCTCCTCATACCATCCCCGAAAAGAAGAGACACGCAACAATTTAACGCTTTGTGCGCCACATCGAGTGGCGAAACAATCAGAAACAGAATCACGAAAACCCGGCACGCCGCTCTGTGGGCAGAATATTTTGTCATGACGTCATACTTTTGAAGCTCCATCCCCCCCCCCCCCCAGGCCCCCGCGCCTGCCGATAATGCCTACAACGCGAGCGTCATAAGGCATCGGGCATCTCATAACATTAGCCGTGGCATGAGCACAGGCGAGCCGGCGGTGGCCGGAAAACTTGGCACTATATCGCCCGCATATCGACTCGTCGATCGCTTTTGGCCGTCTGAAGAGTACGTACCTACCACAGCACTCAGCAGTCGCGTCGCGCCAGTGCAGTTAGAGGCCAGATCAGAGTACATAGAACGGCCCGATTGCGGCTGACTGGCACCGGTGGGACGGGACAGGACAGGTGTGCCGGCTCAGCGCTCCCCTCCTCCCCAATGTGGACACAGGTGTGTCATCGCAACGGTGACCTCCCGCCGGCCGATCTTGTCACCCCTCCCCGTCCGTCCCCCTCCCTCCTGACCCCTTCTCACCTGTCTGAATGGACATGGCACTGCGGCCCTCCTCTCACATCAGATGGCCGGTCGCATTCCGCGTCTGTGAGCCGATCGTTGAAAACATCGGCTGACCGCGCTGGGCGGCACGGCCCGCCGAGCGCTGACGAATAATGGATCGGTCCGGGCGGCGCCGCCGGCACTCGGCAGCAGACGGCCCCAGCCCAGCCGCGCCAACCGCCGCCCGCACCGACACAGGCCGACCACCACCAGCCACCGGCGCACCGCCCGCGCAACACAGCCGCCGAAAATGTGATCTGACCCCCAGTGCCTCCGACACAATGTCACTTCGCACACTTCAGGAGCGAACAATCCCAACCTGAACCACAGCAGCTATCCAACGCGGGCCGACTGATCGGCGAGTGTGACGTCACTGCGCGGCGCCGCCAGCAGCGACATCTCTCGGCGGAGTCTAGAGCTGTAGTTCTGAAAACAGAGAGAAGATGCCAGGAGAGTCGGAGCACCGAGACAGAACCAAGCTTCTTGGAGCCGCAGTCGCCAGTCACATGACACTTTTCCCAACCTTTCTTACCATTTTCATAAGCTTTGATTCATTTTTCAAACATCACATTATGGGATGGTTTTAATTTGTCTATTTACAAAACTTTATTCGAACGGTAACCGGACAAAAGATCGTACAGCAGAAGATCGTGAAGATCGTAGGAAGTTGATCGTATGCAAAAGATCGTAATGGATAAAGATCGTATGACATAATACTCGTATTGATAAAAGATCGTATTCGCTGAAGATCGTCAGGGAAAATGATCGTATGCCAAAAAGTCGTATGATAAATATCGTACGGCATAATGATCGTATAAACAAAAATTCGTATGCGCAAAAGATCGTCGGTGAAAATGATCGTATGCCAAAAATCATATGTGTGATAAAGATCGTACAGTAAAATGTTCGTATGGACGAAAGATCGTCTTCGCAAAAAGATCGTCAAGGTAAATGATCTTACGCCAAATGATATATGAGTTAAAGATCGTACAGTCAAAATCTGGTGTGCAACCCAACTCCAGCGCACAAAAAGTCTGTGGTCGGTACGGCACGACACCTAGCAATGGCGTTGACGTACGGTTGTGCGTGTGCCGGCCAACCCCGAGTTACGAGCGGGGGGCTGGCAGTTGTGTAATGTAGGGGAGAGTGAGGCACATTCGTGCACATGGGGCACATTCGTTTTCAGCAGTTTATGGGAACACGAGTGACTGCACGAGCTCAAGGTATATTATGGAAATATATCTATAGGCCGAGCTACACTATGCGTGATCGTCCAGGAAATTACGTGCGTGATCTGCGAGTTTGCGGGTTTTGCAAAAAAAATCGGTACGCAGATGAAGTTCAGCTGATAGGAAATGCACAGGGTCGGCTACACTGGGGTCACGCAGATTCAGTCAAGGAAATCCCGGATAGTCAGGACGGTCAGGATGTTCCGTGCCGATATAAAGTTCAGAGCTACGAACTTTTTTGCAGAATCTGCGAGATTGCGTGATATGAGACAGTTGTTGTCGTACTTGGTGGCCCACCGTATGAATCAGTGACGTAATTAATAATTGTTTCTTTAATTTTCATGTGTTATTGATGTTTTATTTCCAAATTAACTATTTATCGATAACATAGTATAAAAGATAGCAAAATTAAGCGTTTGTTGCGAAACCAGACATTACTTGTTATTATTACGTCAGCGTACAATAATTCACGGAAATTCTGGAAAATCGCAGAAGCCGATGTCAAGGGAGTCTCGCAAACACGGATCTGCAGATCACGCACGTAATTTCCTGGACGGTCACGCATAGTGTAGCTCGGCCTTATCATTGCCGCCCTTCGTTCACTGTGGAAGACAACACTGTACCTGCTGTCATGCTGGATAAAAACGCCAATTTGTAATAGGTATTCGTGTGTTTTTCAAACTTTTCTCATATCATCCATTTTCGTGATCGTGACTCAGAAATGTGGTTCAGCTTTTTAAAATTGGGGGCGAAAAAGCTCACTCTATTCACGGAATCGCTGCAAACTCGTTTGCTGAAAAAAATCATTTTTTCAACAAGAAATTTTGAAAAACCTATATCACAAATAACGTTGAAGGGCAGGTTCGTGTACGCACTGGTTATTCGTGCATTTTTTTTTTATAGTTTTTTGCGATTTATGACTTTATCTGTAGAAGGTTTCACTAATGACGCTCGTCTGACTCAGTCTCGGCTGCTTGCGACGTCATGACAAGTAATTCACGCGACCTTGGCGAGGTCACGGAGGCCGGCCTCATAGGCGGCGGAACGGGGAGGGCACCGGGGCACCGTGCCCCCCTTTGATTTTGGTATTTTAACATTAGCCCTATGGGCGATGCATGGAAAGAATGGGACCAAAAGTCGGCAGTGCCCTCCCCCCTCGCCCGCACATGCCATTTTCCCATCCTAGAACGCGCATGGGGTGCGCACATGGGGGTGGTTGCCACCCCCCGCCGCGCCATTTCGTTCCTGTTGGAGAAAGAGCTTCGCGGTTAAGACCAAAAAGATTCTCTGGGAAGAGACAAATCCAATGATACCCAGTTTTACCTTCTCAGGTCAGTCATTGACCTTCCAGGTGAGGCCAAACTAAAAAAATGTTGCTGTTTTGGGTCACCGTTGGATATCAAGTGCGCTGCTCATCATACACCGATGACTATGCCGAATTGTGGTGCCAAGCCAGCAAGAACCTCTTTGTCACACTATCCGACCAAGTTTTTGCTGCTGAGGTCATTTCAGGTCAAGTTAGGTCAATGATATGTGTTTGTATGTATGTGTGTGTCTGTGTGTATAGGTAGGCCTACTGATGTGTGCACCGATTGTTTATGTGTCCATAGGTATTACATGAGATCATGAAATGAGAAGCTTTTATCAAAAATACAGTCGAAGAAACTTCACGAAAAGTAAATTCAGCTTGCCTAAAAAGCAATGTTTGTAGATGACCTAGGTTGACCTTGACCCTGACCTTGACATCGGTACATCGTCGAACAACATGTTACATGGTAGGTGGGAGGTAAGACTGGCAAAAAGGCCGAAATCAAGGTGTCAAAAGCTCACAAGACCCATAGCCCATAGGCGGCGGAACGGGGAGGGCACCGGGGTACCGTGCCCCTTTAATTTTGGCATTTTAACATTAGCGCTATGGGCGTTGCATGAAAAGAATGGGACCAAAAGTCCATGCAGTGCCCCCTCCTGTTCCGCCGCTACTGGCATAGCCAACGCAAGATATTGGATATTTCGACACCTTTTTTTTAAACCCCACATTTGTTCTCCGGTGAATTTCAGACAAGTTGGTTAGAGACCTTCAAAAAAGGTACAATCACTCGATTTTTCTCAAGTTTGTCTGTCTTGGCAGATAAAGCAATACCAGAACAGGCCTACGAACGTCGAACACACATATTTGATCAGGATCGGACGATTGGACACTTTTAAAAGGAGATCTTTCGTGCCTCCCGGAAATTCACGGGAGAGCAGATGTGGGGTTTAAAAAAAAGGTGTCGATTTGTCATTTGGGTCATGGCATGACCTGAAGAACAAGGTCATATCACCGAAAGTAAAAACCACAAAAAAACTTGAAATTTTCAGTGGACGTCAAGAAAGGATAGATGAGCAGCTATACGAAAAATCAGGCTTCTAGCTCTAAAAAAGTTTTGAGTGCAGAGCAGTAAAACTACCTGGGGGTGGCAACCCCCCCCCCCCCCCTCCATGGGCGGGCGAGGGTTAATTGAAGGTGTTCCGCCGCTTCTGCCCATAGGTGGGGCAGTTTCGTGCAAACGTTCAGAGTTATTAAAAGTCATTTTTTCTAATAGAAGCAATAATTTTAGAGGATAACTTTTAAGAGGAAAAATATCTGCAATAGTTTCTTTCTATACTCCAATCAAGAATTTTGCCGTTGCCAGGGGCGTCGTTTTGTATAGGCCTGGGAGTGCCCGAGCACTACCAATGTTCAGCTGAGCACTACCAATGTGTTGTTGAGCACTACCAACATTTTTCTTCACTTATTGAGAAAATTGCATTCAAACATGTCATACAAATAAAATGAATGAGGTTCTTATGTATAAAATCAACATGATAGCAAGTAACTTCAATGGTAAGTGGTAACTAAAACCACTTATAAATTTTAGATAGGTACATACCTACATGTGTTTTTACTGTTGATACCTCAATCATATCATTCTGCTCATTGCCATTTCGCACTAGTTCTGAATCTATCCTGTTTCTACGCCTTCACTGTCCTGATTGGATCACCCATCGCTTAACAGTCTGCTTCTGGTTCATTCACCCATTTTCCATTAAGCGTTGAGGTGGGCTGGCACCTAAGATAGTTGTCTCTCGTTTAACCATCAGGAGTGCAGAGTCGCCTGAAGGCACTGGAGCCGCGTGCACTTTTTGTGCATTGCACCGCGCACCGGCTCAACCTGGTGGTGCAAGACACTCTGGACGGTGTGCGCGAGGTACGCGACCCTATCCACGAGGTGGCCAAGTTGGTCACCTTTTACCGCGACTCGCCAAAGCGACAGGTGAACCTGCGGGACGCAGGGGCGTCAACCGCGCTCCGCCCCCTCTGCCCCACCCGGTGGACGTGCCGTGAAGGGTGCTTGGCGTCCATCATGGAAAACTATGTGGCGCTGGGTGACAGCCTGGAGGCCATCGCCGACGATTCATCGTCCCGCTCCACCGTGGCGAGCACGGCGAGTGGCTTCGCTCGACTCCTGCGCGAGTTCCGATTCTTCTTCGGTGTCCGCCTCGCGCACCACGTGCTCCGCCTCACGACGCCGGCTATGCGCTCTGTTCAGGGCCAAAGTCAGTCCCTGTCGGACAACCTGGGGCTGATTGAGTCACTGCACGCGGCCGTGACCGGCCAGCGGGATAAGTACGACCAGTTCTAGGAGGCGACAGTCTCCCAAGCGGAGACGCTGGGGGTGGACGAGCCCCGAAACGTCCGCCAGAGCCGACCACCCCGCCGCCTGGACGACGGAGTGCCGCCGGACCACCCATCCACACCTCGCGACGCCTAGCGGCGTGTGTATCTGGAGGTGGTGGACCGGCTGCTGGCCTCCCTCGACACCCGGTACACCGGCGGGGACCAGCAGCGCCTGCTCCAGGCCGAGACGGCGCTGCTGACCGGAGATGCGGCTGGCGTGGCGCGGGCCGCCGCCTTCTTTGGGCTGGAGGTGGACAGGGCCGTCCTCCACTGCCAGATGCTGCAGGACATCTGTCGGCAGCGAGGTGTGCAGCTGGCCTCCCTGCAAGATGTCGTGACCGTCCTCCGCGACGCCACCGTGCGCGCCATCCTGCCCGACAGCTTGACATACGTCAAGCTGTTGCTAACGCCGCCGGCCACCTGGTGCTCCGCGGAAAGGAGCTTCAGCCTGCTTCGGCGGCTGAAGACCTACCTGCGTTCAACACTCATCCAGGAGCGGCTCTGCCAGGCGGCCGTGCTCGCCAGCTACCCAGAGCGGCTGGACAAGCTGGACATGGAGGAGGAGATGCGCCGCTTTGTCGCTGAGACACCGCAGCGAACAAACGCCTTCGGTCGGTGGTAAAGGAGGTCTGGTGGGGCGGCTCGCCGGGAGTAGCGTCATTTTGGTGCGTCCGTAAGCGGCTCAGACGAGAGTTTGAGAAGCGACAGGAGCGGTGCAGTCCGAGGAGACAGGAGCGATAGATGTGATGAGCGCTAGTACCGAGGCCGCTCGAGTCCGCACTGGTCGAACGCTGTGCAAGGCTCCCTGGGGCGAGTGACGTGCGGACGAGACGGTCTGTTTGAACGTGTCACAGTTCGGTTTGATTTATCTTACCTGTACCGACTTGAGTTATTGCAAACGTTGTGTGAGCAAAGAATCTTATATTTCCGTTGTTATCCCCTTCCCCTCCAGTAGAATCTGGTCATCTCACCTGTCTGATGACTTTTTCATCCTTTAGACTCGTCATCCGTGAGATGGCGTGCCAACGTTACGACCAGCGGTGGTAACACTCAGTCAAGTGTTGAACCTTCCCAGGGACCTGAGCGGATCACCTAATTGACGCGTTGACAGTGCTCCCGGGTTACTGTGGTGCTGTATTCTCAGAGTCAACTAACACGTATCTAGTCAGGAGCGAGGTTTGAAGGACCTCTGGAAGTTGCAGCCAGAAGGTCAGAACGCTGTAGCATCGTGGTGTAAATATCTGATGGGTTGCCGTGGGGGCTAGTACTGAGATCCCGATCGAGTGATGCCAGAGGGACTGGTGACATGTTTTCTGTAACCGTGTATCAGCCGAGAGAGCATGTAGTTGTATTTTGACGAATATATCGCATGTCAAGATAAAAAAGCAGGGCTGGACCGGCGCGCCGGGAGGAACGGCGTTTTGGAGCGGTTCGCGGAGCGCACAGACTCGGGACCGACGCGCACTAGAGCGGGTCGCTGAGACTGGTGAGTGGTGAGCCCGGGAGAGTCTCTGTCCCGGCGAGGATTTCATTGAAGTGTGTCAGTTTGTGTTTTGTTTTGTTTTGGCTGATGTGATTTTGCTTAGCCTCTTTGCCTGACCTCTTGGGCGGTTAAGTAACAAAGCATGCTGGCTTTGTTATTTACCCATAAAGTCAAATCTAAATGCAACAAAGTGCCTTACGGGCCCGTACATAGGTTGCACATCACATTTTAACAATCAATGGGCCACGCAGGGCGCCAGAACATACAATTTATATGCACCAACTTGACATAATCTAACAAAGCATGTTTTGTCAGACATAGGCGTCGCCTTTACCCGTACCTATATGATAAAATGAGTGGCATTTGTCATCAGATTGGAAGTGCCCCTATATGGCTCAGGGCCCCTGGCCTGAAGCACTACCAATCAATTTTGAAAAACGACACCCCTGGCCGTTGCACTAACCAAAGAACAGATATATGAATTTATCCATTTTTGCACGAATGCGCCCCACTCTTCCCTACCGTGTGCTGAACGGACGGCTCTGCTGGGTGCACACTGCACAGACTACCGACCCGAACAGGCAATGACACTGCAATAATGGTTATTTCTTGCTAGATATATGGATAGGGTATCGTGTGTCAGGGCTTTATATTGAAATGAAAACCCCAGAACAGCTATTTTATAGGTAAGGCTTATCTCATCGTGGTATCACTGCGATTTAAAATCTCCCCATAATGCAGAAACACCACGGGAGATGCCATTTTTTCATTCACATTCCCGATTATATTGAGTTTTCCACTTAAAAAGCGACAGTTCACATTGATATTTTGATAACACAATAGACCAATAGCGTTTCAAATATTTCTCACCGTGATTATTACACCATTTAATGACCCCAAAGGCTGCCTGACCCACATAATCGCATTTGGCATGTAGTTACAATGGACCATAAAACATGCATAACATGATATTTTCATATTGTGACCCTCAGTGACCTGACCTGGTATCAGTGACCTCAAATAGCAGAATATGTGATTGACGAGCATTTCCCCATCGATGATTTTCAATGAAATACATTTTACACGATTTTACAACGCATTTCTTGAAATGCCTGTAAACGGTGAAAATTCGACATTTCACCTGACCTATGACGTCTTCGGTTTGACCTAGGTCAATGAATTGGGCCACAAGGTAGTTCCCTGTTGGGGCTATCCAACAACGTTTGCCGCTTGTCGCTATGTTGCGTGGTTTACGAGATCTTAGGGGGGGGGGGCAAATTGCCCCCCCCCCCAACAGGGCGCGTTGCTCGGCAGACCCCAACGGGTTGCGGGTTAAAGTCTTGCAAATTATGCTGGCTAAGTACTTAATACCTACTATCGTATGCTTAAAAAAAACGCTCTTCATCATACATGGAATTGTGGAAACAAAGGCCTTTATGGGCAGTTGTGTGCAAATTTGCAAACTCTTGAATTAGGGTGATGGGCCAGCCTCATGCCTTCTCATTCTGTCACTGTTACTTAACAATGTGTTTAAAAAGAAACTTCAAGGAATTTTATCAAATGTGATACATGAAGAAACCTTTCGACCTAACTGTGAGCATCCTTGGTATAATTGTATTGCAATGATTGTTTACACCAGCTTGATCTATTTGCAATGGTATCTTTCGAACAGCATTTGTGTATTGTCTTTTCAATGTTGGTCGTTAGTATGTATTTTCAGAGCTCTGACAGGCTGACGAAGGAAGACTGAAGTCTTCCGAAAGCTATAATAGAAATAAAGCTGTTGCACATTATTCAATTCGGCAGGTCTTTCTGAGTCCATTTGTGTCTTTTCCGTCAAGTCAAGATCACTGTCAGCGCCAAAATAACTGTCTCTATAGGTATTCCCCCAATGGCTTATAATGGTCAGATCACCTGACCTACCTGACCTTAGGTGACCCTTAGGAGAAATCCGAAGTTAACAGCTTTTGAGAATTAGGGAATTTGACAAGTTCTGTAAGTTTCATCTACCTGTGATAGATCTTGCATTGATTGAATTGCGGTGTTTCGACCTTTCCAAGACCGTGCAGAGGCTCACTTATGACGTCATAGGTCAGTCACCTGACCTGACCTAAACATGAGGTTGGCGCCACAAAATCCGGCTTGAATCAAAGGTCAGGTATGCCAACTTACAACTCACCCTCACCAGCGCGCTCACCCCTACTTTGCTTTGCAGCCATGGTTTGCCGCACATGACGAAAAAAGTTTTGGTCTGCCCGATATTTGACCACGAGATTTGCCCGAGATTCCCAAGTGTCAAAAACATGGGGTCATATATGGACGAGTATCTCGAAAACGGTTGGATGAGCTTGAGCTTTTCATCCCAAAAATGGAAATAAAAAGGTTGTAGCTATCTTTTAACATACTTTATATGAGGATGCCCACACTACGAGACCTTGAAAACCGAGTGCGAAAAGTCGCATTTTAAACGCAACCCAGAACCCTATGGGCTAGTAGGAAAGGTCACGCCCATGCTGCCATATGACTTTGGAGTTTGGAGGGGGCTGAGGTGTGCAAAGCTGCAGTCTTTGTTTTTAAACGTGGCATTTTATTTCACCCGACCGTTTTGAAGGTCCCAATCTAGAGGATTGCGCACAGGGTTTGTAATGGAATTTGGAGGAATCTGGAGGATTACCGTCTTCCCCATCTGACAGCACTGAGTGCCCGAGATAGCGTGCACGTTTGGGGTTGGGTTGATCGGCATGGATGTGGCGAACTGTATCGGATAACGGGCCCACATGCGGCCGCATCTTAGAGAGCTTAGCTCCTCGAAGATGTGCTGCTGCCTTCCCTGGAAGCAATGAGACCGGGCGGCGCACCCTACGCAGACCCAAGGCCGTATAAGTTAGGTAAGATCGTCCGGGCTCGCTAATGTTACAAATCTGCAACATTACGGTGACGTCACCGGAGCATACGCTCCCTGGCTCCATCCGGACCCTGATGCGGCCGCTGGAATCGCTGCTAATCGAAAAATTACTTGTGCAATAGCGCTTTTAAATGACTTTAAAAGGGGGGAAAATATGATAGCAAAACAATAATGAGAATCCCTTGTCCTGACTGGGATTGTATGACCCCGCCACCTATCGGACAACGTCGTAATTAGGGTTGAGTTGGCGATCGCCAGGTGGCTTGTCAGTAAGCTGTCAGCCGGACAGGAGAGGGGCCGTCAGGCTGTAAACGCCAGATCATGCTCAGAAAAATGCGACACGCTTAAGAACGGTCATTTATCTCGAAAAAGATGCGGTGCCCTGTGGTGATATGGCCCACATGACTCGGGACCCGTAAGCCGTATACGGCCTACGGGTCCCCTCCCGAGTCATCAGGGTCCTTATAAGGCCCCTGTGGTCACCGGCAGCTCCCAAGGCCCCTACGGACGCGATACATGCTTCGAAAATCGCTAGACAAAGGACTCAGGGGCGCAGCCAAGGGGGAGGGGCACACTAGGGCTTTAGCCCCTCCCAAATCTAGCAGGCGCCCTCTGGAAAGACGCCATCCAGGCGCCGAAGGCGCCCGGAATGCAGCGCCTTCCACGATCATTCTGTGCGCCGATGGCGCCTTTTCAGTGTCCAGCACTCTAGTCGCCCTCGACGGTAAGCCATTGCGACGTCATCATGCGGTACTGGCGCCCAGATTTACAATTTTATATCTCTTTGTGGGTGAAGATGCACCCACAATCCTGAAATGCCGGATATCCACTCCCAATCACCTGACCATCTAGCGCCCTCGGCTCACCTTCAGCGCCCTTCTGTCTGCTCGGCGCCCATCTCATCTGTCGGCACCCTTCTCGCCCTTCAGCGCTCTCCTGGCCTGTCGGCACCCTCTTCACATTCGGCGCCCTCCGGGCAGACCAGTTAGCGCCCTCATGGACATTATCACACAGCATCCTCCTGATCTGTCTCGCCCTCCACACTTGTCAGCGCCCTCCTGACCTGGCAGCGCCTATCGTATTATAGCGCCCTCTTCACCGTACAGTGCCCTCCTGACCTGTCGCCATCCTCCTATAGCGGCCTCCTAACCATACAAAGCCCTCCAGACCGGCTCCCGCTACGTTCAGCGCCCTCCTGACAAGTCGGTGTCCTTTTCACCGTAGACGGCCCTCCTGATCTGTCGGCGCCCTCCTGACCGTAGATCGCCTTCCTCACCTTGTCCGCGGCCGCGCCCTCCTCTTTATACAGTGTCCTCCTGACCTGTCAGCGCCCTCTTCACTCGTATGGTGCCCTTCTCATCGTACAGCATCGTCCTCACCATGGGCGCCCTCCTGACCTGTCGGCGCTCTCCCCACCATACAGCGCCCTGCTGCCTTGTCGGCGCCCTCTTCACGGACAGCGTTCTCCAGATCTGTCGCAGCTCTAATCACCGTGCAGTGCCATCCTGACCTGTCAGCGCCCTCGCCTGTCGGCGACATCTTCGCGTTCAGCGCCCTCCTGACCAGCTTGCGCCTTTTGCAACGCATAGCGCCCTCATCACCATGCATCGCCCTCCCGACCAGTCAGCGTCGCCGTTCATCGTAATTCGTACAGCGCCCTCCTGACCTGTCGGCGCCCTCCTCACAACACACCGCCCTTCTGAGCGGTAAGCGTTCTCCTCACCATGCAGACAATGCAACACTTTACAATTAGGAAAGCGTTAAGTAGCCTTTGCTTAACCCTCGCCGGCACAGGCCGTTTTGCGTCATTCGACGGCAGGGGGGCTGGTACGACCCTCCTTCGCGCCTCTGACAGCTTCGTAACATGTTACGAAGGCACCAAAACTACTTCGTAAATGTTCAAATGGTTACTAAATTCGAAATCAGCTCCAAAAGCTAGCCTAGAAACATGTAAAACTCGAAAAAGTGAACCGAGGTCACCAAAGGTCAATGACCTGACCTGACCTGGGTGACCTTGACATCCACCCTAATGCATAAGAGCAACATCAAATCACATGTTTGAACATTTGAAACCACGAAAAGCTTGCAAACGCGCGGCTAATGCGAGCCGACATACGCCGAATCGCGATTCCGGCCAAACATGGTCTCGGAAAGTAGGTCACAGGTCAAAGGTCATTTGGGTCAGGGTCATGAAATTTTCAGGGTAGGTGTACAATTGATCAATGCGAAGGTACTGAAAGTTTCGTCACGATCAGCCGCTTTTTACGCGAGTTATTCGCGAAAAACCTTAGGGGGATTGCATCAACTCAACTCCCTGTGCCGGCGAGGGTTAGTGATTTTAGGCGCAAAGTAGTAATGAAGCAATTTCCGGAAAGTAAAAGGATGACAACGTTTCCAGCGTTTCCGGAACGTTTCCGGAAAGGAACTTGTTTACAACCGTGACCCTCAAAATCGTATTCAGGGCCAAACTTGCGGGGAAGGCCAGCTGACAAGTGTACGCCCCGGTGACGTCACGGGTAATGTTAAACAGTCGGGCGCCCGGCACATAGGAAAGCTCGGGATGACAGCCCCCTGACGCAGACCCACGTCACTAGAGGTGGCAAAAGATGAAAATTTTGGGAACCAGACTCGAACCAGACCCGGCTGGACATTTCTGGAACCAGTCGGACCCGGCCTTAGTTGGAATCGGAACCAGTTGGACCCGGTTCCCCAAAGTCAATTAATACGAACCACTTGTAGGTATCATTAGTTGCATCATGTAAAACAGCCTATTTCTCACTGGGAATACTCATGAGCTGCTGTGTACCAAGAAACATTCGCTTCATTCACTTCATATTTTGCAATAATGTGTAGTGTGCAAGATATACAGTTTATGGTAGGACCCGGTTGGACCCGTCCGAAAATTTCCAGGAACCGGTCTGGACCCGTATGGGTCCAGACTGGTTCTTTGGACCGGGTCCTCGGGTCCACATTTTGCCACCTCTACACGTCACTCCACTTTCGATGACATGAGGGGGCCTGTATCGCCAGAAAGGCAACGGCGATATGTACGGCGGAAGTACTGTGGTCTTTTTGTATCATGCTTAAAATTCGGGACGCTATTTATTTGAATAATCGTTTAACCAGGCATAGTTAATTTTGAAATTTGAACATGTCATGATCTCATATCTTATTTATGTTCAGGGGGCGTCGAAGTCTAGTAGGAAAATCTGGCAATCCCCGGCGTGACGTCACGTCGGGGATGACCGATGGCACCTTGCATTGAAAGATACGGCAGAACGACAGTTGGCCGGTTGACCTCGACCGGGTCGGACGCGCGCGGCGGTGCGCGCGGCGGTGGGCGAGCGAGCCTGGTCGGCTGATTGTGACTGTGACTGTGCGGACCAGCCATGCCCAAACGGCGGAAGGTGTGCTCCCCAGCGCAAGAGGGGCAGAGTGACGGCGACATTTGTGCCGAACTCAAAGAGTTCATCGCGAGGGAAAACGCGAAGTGCGTGAAAGAAATTCGTGACTCAAACGATAAGCGCCTTGTGGCGATAGAAGAGTCCCTGTCCTTCGCAATGGACTCCCTCACGGCGGTGTCCGAGCGACAGCACTCCGCGGACACCGACATTCTCCAGCTGCAGAAGGAGACCGCGGAGCTGAGACGGAGACTCCAGCAGATGGAGCTAGCTGAGGACCGACGGCAGCAGGAGGGGCGGCTGACCTCGCTGGTATTTTCTGGGCCGGCGATTCAGACGCAGACTCGCCGCGAGGACGCCGCACGCCGGATCCAGACTCTAGTGCAGCAACACATGAGGCACGCCCTGGACCCCTCTCAGGTGAGGGCAATGATTCGATTGAAAAATGGAAAAGTTTTAATCGACTTCACTTCGGCGGCATCCGGCTCTGACAGAGACGTCTTATTCAGAACTAAGACAAGGTTAAGAGGCTCTGGCCTGTTCGTGTCAGAGTCTCTCACCCCGCGCCGTCAGAACATGTTTTCGGACCTGTTGCGGTTGAAGAAAGAAGGCGTCATTTTCTCCACCTTCACGAGGTCGGGCGACATTTTTGCATGCCGAACACGTGACTCGGCTCCAATTCGCATCACGGAGCCGGAGGCGGTGCGTCAGCTGGCGCAGACGGGAGCCTCTCGCTGCCCCACGCAGGGGCGCGCTCAGGCCGTGAGCGGGGAGGGCCCGCGCGGCCCGGCCCTGCGGAGAGAGGAGTGGAGGCGCCGGGAAAGAGGGCGCACACCGTCGGAGTTCGGCGTCGCCATGGAGCTGGAGGTTCGGAGTCCGGGCGTCGCCTCTGGTTCGGCTGCTCCCGACTCCCGGTCGCCGCCTGTCGGCTCCGGCGGCGCGGCGGATCGTGGCCGGCCTGGAGCGTCATCGTCGCCGCTGCTGGACTGCGCCCGCGAGGCGCCTGTCGGTCTGGTTCGGCTTTCGCCGCCTCTGGAGGCGGTGCCGACGGCCGGCGCCGTCGCTGCCGCCGACCGGTCGGCGGGCGGCGGTGGCGGGACCCCGAGGACTCGGAGCCGCTCGGCGTCTCCCGGCGTCCGGCCCTCGGCCGCGGCGGGCGCCCTGGGGCCGCCCCTGCCCGTGACGTCGGGGGCCGGCTCGCCGCCCTTGCCTGCACCGGTGTCTGGGGAGAGCGGTCGGCGGGGAGAGACGGTGAGAGGGGCGAGTCGGACGCTGCCGTCTGGTGAGCCACGTGAGAGCTTAACTTACCCGCTGTCACCGGAGGGTGGCGCTAGTGGCGGGTTGGGCCGTCCCGGAGTTCCGCCGGGCCGGGGCATGGCGGGTGGCGCAGAGGGGGAGGGGGAGGGTGGTGCCCGGCGGTCTGTTAACCGTGCCGGTGACATTCATGCCTCAGGGGATCGTCGCTCGGGGGGACTGGGGAGGGCTGGAGACCTGTCTAGTTATAAGGATATCAGAGAGTATTTCTAGAATCTAGCGTGACCTGTTCGTTCTTAAGTGTGCTTTCTTTATATGTCTTTTGCACTGTCCGCGGTCGAGACTGGCACACAGCTTGTCTGCTGACAGGTGGTGGTTCGGATCGCGATTTTTGCCCTGGCAGGCTAGCTCCGGGCAGAGGCGACGGGTTCGGAGCTGCGTGCGGCGGCGGCGCCTCTGGGGGCGTGGCTGCGGGTCGGCTGCGTCGGCTGGCTGCTGCTGGGCTGGCGGCGGGAGCAGTGACGCTCGTCTCGTCACCTCCCACGTGGCCTGCGCTGGCTGCTGCGGTCCTGCCGGCGGCTTCAGCGAATGGGTTCGTCTCGCTCGCACTCCTATCAGTTAATCCTATATTCCTGCCCATGTTCCATGTCATACTCCAACCACCCCTGTGCGATAAGTGTATCTATCAAGATTTTGGTGTGATGTGTTGAATGCTTGGGTAGATTTGTGCCAAGATTTTCGTACAGAGCCAGAACACATATTAACAGACATCATATGGTTCTCGGACAACACCAAATTTAAAACGAGCATTGTGAAAAAATGGAACGAAAGTGGATTGAGGTTTATTGCGGATTTATATTGCAATAACAGTGGGACTTTATTAGACAAAGATACTTTAAACAAATCATTTAACATACAAATGTCTTTCTTGTGCCACGCATCATTGATAAGGAGCATAACACACAGTATAACACAAGCTACATATGGCAATATTGCTGCTTGCAAAACCTTTCACCCTATATTGCCTTATAAAATAGCATTACTTTCGAGAAAAATAAATACATCACGTTTGGCATATACGGAATTTGTCGCAGCAAAGCGTAAACAAGAAACAAGTCAGACGAATCATACACATATTGAACGTAAATGGCACAGAGACGTTGGTTTTATGCATGAAGGCACATTGCATGACGTCCGACAATCAACTAGCAACACTTCTTTACAAGCTTTCCATTATCGTGTTATTAATAGGATCATATCCACAAATACATTTTTATTTCGTATTGGAAAGACCGATAGTCCATTATGTACCTTCTGTAAAACGGAGAGTGAGACATTATATCACATTCTTTGGGAATGTGCGATAGTGCAAAACTTTGTAAAAGAAATAACAAGGTATATTAAAAATGAGTACAACTTAATTATTAACATTACAGCACAGTCGTGGATCTTTCCAAGACTAACAGAAGAAGATCAACTTAAGATATTAATCTTCACACTCGCTAAACGTGCAATATTCGTTGCAAGGTATAAAAAACATACTCCAAGTAAAGAGCAATTTCATGCAATATTGAAAATAGAGGCTGAAAAGGAGTATAGAAGCGCTGTGAGGCAGAAATCATGTAATAAGTTTGAGTTAAAATGGAAAACAGTTTCAAAAATCATTTCGGATGCAGGGCCTTAACTTCGCTTTCGCTTTAAGCACAGCTTCTACCATGATTCCTATCCAAATCCTTCAAAACCTGTGCGGGGGCGATTTCCCGCCCACTTGGGGTCGTTGGCGGGGTCCGACGGTCGGCGCGGCGTCGCAGCCGTCGCCCGGTGGATTGGCTGCCCCGGCCTCCCGTGGCGGCGCCCTCTTTGGCGCTGTCGCCCGCGTCGCCGGCCCGGCCTTGTTTTTTTTTTCGTTCGTAGTTCGCTGTCTTTGAGCGTGATTTAAAAACTGGCGGCCTATCCTCCGCCACCGGCCCCGGTGCTGAGCGCCGGCGGCGGCCGAGCCTGTCGAGAAGGAGGGTGCGTTTTTGTGCGGTTACGGGCATAGGCCGCAGGTCGTTGATGGACGAATTTACAAAATAAGTGTGATATGTGGTGTGACAGTGTGATAAGTGGCTGATTGCTGTTGTTCCCTGCCCAGCCCGATGTCTAGCCGAGCGTTGGGTCACCGGTCGTATGTGTCCAGTGGTTGGTACCGGTGAAGGAGGGGGGGGGGACCTGGCGATGTCCGGTGGGGGGGGGGGGGGGTGCCGGGATGGGGAGGGGGTGACGGGTGCGTGGGTGGACGTAGCGCCGAGGGGTCTGGTTAGGGCCAGCCGACAGCGCCTTTGCCGCTGGTCTGGCGTGTTGGAAGGCTCGGAGCGCCATGTAATTGATACTTTGGGGTATAACATCAGTTTGTAAGCCTGTTAACAATGTTAAGAATGTCAATCACATGCGGAACTTTATATACTGTGGGGGGTGTAGCTACAACCCCAATTTTTAAAAGTACAACCCCAATGGCAAAACTACAACCCCAACATTGGAAAATTAAGAATTAGCCTGAAACACATGAAAATGAAGAAAATATGTATCCCTTCAGAAGCAGATACCGTAAAGTGGGGCTATTTGAGACAGTGGGGCTATTTGAGACAGTATTTAAAATCGCTATAAAATAAAGATCGTTTGATTTTGGTGTGATATTTTTGTACAGGGAGGTGTGGAATCTGGCAGTAAATCGCCTGAGCAAAAAATTAAGCATAAATTTTAAGTGGTTTTTATTTTAGAGCAATTTTAAATACTGTCTCAAATAGCCCCACTGTCTCAAATAGCCCCACCTTACGGTAATTGAGATATATCAAGAAAGTGAAGATATCAATAAATTAGGACATCTTTTTGAATTCCAGATGCTAAAAACATTGAAAGTGCTCTGTTAAGAACATATTATTCCGCTGAGACAGTGAGCAGAGCATGATATGAAAGTCAATCACTTCACACTTCTTAAGCATACTAAGTGAATCATATTGAAAGTGTTCCAAAAAATCTTAACATGTAACATGAAAGGAGGGCAAACCATAATAATTTATCGATTCTTTCCATGCCTCGTCCATAGGCGTAATATTAAAATTATGCCGTTTGGGAGGGGCAAATGCCCATTTTGCCCCCCCCCCCCCTGAATCCTGATCCGCCACTGTACTTTTGGGTTTTCTCACTAAATATTTCATACCTGTGGGCTGTGCTTATCAAAGAGATAAGCATAGATGAAAAATTTGACACAAAACAGCAAGCTTCAGAAATAAATTAACATAACCTAAGCCTCCACCCTATGTAGCATTCAATCACCATAATCATAATATCAAATACATTTCTTAAGTGAAATATCACTCTGTTCGCAATTTTGTCAGTTGGCACAATACCACCAATCAGCACGAATATTGGATGGTAATTTTCTCAGCACTAAAAACCGGTCATTTTGTGGTATTTTCGGCAAAACTAGGCATTTCCAGTTAATTTGAGGTATAACAGGGTCATTTAGCACCTAACCAGTTATAACACCTATTTAAGGGACTTTAGCACTGCTTTCAGTCTAATTCGCAGTACTTTTAGTTTGAATGGCACCTAATGGTAGTCATTTCGCACTATTTTTGGTAGATGTTTAGGCATCCCTACTAAATCTAGAATGATTTTAGTATATTATGGAGAAATAAACTACAATACTAGTCTGTACTAGCTACAGATTGTTTGCTGCCAGGTCGATTAGCGTCTGTTTCGGCGCATGCGTTTTGAGAGGACCGATAGGACGCAAGGCGCGCTTCTTGGACGGATTTGGCAAGGAATTTGGATAGATTGATTTACGTACGGCCTCAGCGTGTGCCGATCATCCTGCCTTTTCTTGTCCAAGAGTGAACTGAGCCTACCGTCCGCCCAAGCGTACTGGTCCGCCAGTGCTGCTGTCTTTATTCTGTCAGGTTATCTAACGGCGCTATGGGCATGTAGGTACAGCATTGCAGTAGCAAATGCTTAACCCTCGCATGTGTGCGGCGTTTGCCAGCTTCTAATGTGTAGGGGGGGGGGTCGGTTGGACCCCCCCCCTTGCCGTTTGGCCCCTGATCGAGCTAGAGCTTCGCGGAAAAAACGAGCGTGTTGCCCGTGACGAGAGGAAGCCGATGATACCCAATTTTAAGGTCCCACTCTTAGGTCATTGGTTGACTTTCCAGGTCAGGTCAATGACCCAAAGTCGGGAAAATCGGGACCTATTAGAAAGTCTTAAAGCATGGCTGCTAAGGGGTTTTTCGGGGTGCTGATCACGAATATCGTGTTAGTTTTGATCACAGATGATGTCTTTAAGCATTTAGACCAGGTCGGGTCAGGTCAGGTCAGGTCAACCAGTAGGCGTCGTGACGGGTATTCGTAGTACGTGTCAACCGCCTCTGGCAGCTTCGTAACATGTTACGAAGGCACCAAAACTACTTCGTCAATGCTCAAATGGTTGCTAAATTCGAATTCAGCTCCAAAAACTAGCCTAGAAACATGTAAAACTCGAAAAAGTGAAACCGAGGTCACCCGAGGTCACCAAAGGTCAATGACCTGACCTGACCTTCAGGTGACCTTGACACCCACTCTAATGCATGGGAGCAGCATCAAATCACATGTTTGAACGTTTGAAACCACGAAAAGCTTGCAAACGCGCGGCTAATGCGAGCCGACATACGCGGAATCGCGATTCCGGCCAAACATGGTCTCGGAAAAGAGGTCACAGGTCAAAGGTCATTTGGGTCAGGGTCATGAAATTTTCAGGGTAGGTGTAAAATTGATCAATGCGAGGGTACTGAAAGTTCCGTCGCGATCGGCTGCTTTTTACGCGAGTTATTCGCGAAAAACCATTGGGGGGGGGGTCCATCCGACCCCCCCCCCCCTACACATGCGAGGGTTAATCTAAATGTGCGGTGGCATTTTCCCATGCTTAGTAGGAAGCGCTCGACGTCCCTTCCGTACGTGTCGTGGAAGGGACGTGTCTGACTGTTATTGACGCACATCAACTAGATGGATCTTGATTGTAGCATTTCGCAGCAGCGTTTCGTCGTTCAGCGGCCTAACGCCTAGCCAGCTCTCATTTCGAGGGGGTGGTACTTTGCTGAGGAGCATGAGTGGTCACGCTGCATCGTGAGCCAGATGAAGCCGGAGGGCAGACCGTGTACCGTACATTTGTGTACATGATTTTGTCCCACGAACCTAAGCGATGCGCATTTTTGTCCACAAATTTACCTAATATATACCCAGCATGCCTATTAGTCGTTAGGGGGCAGCACCGGGCGTGGTGTATTGCGTAGAGGGCAGGACCTATGCAACAAAACTTGCTCCAATTCCGTTTTCATCGTGGAAGTAATACGCTGAATGGAGGATCATACTTTGATGTCCAACTTACGTACAACATAAAAAATAAATACCTCAAGGCTCAAGAATACTGTGATCATAGCAGTAGCTCGTGCTCGGCAGTGAAATCATGAATAGTGCTCATATACCGGATTTAGTGCAAAATGAGCTACCACACACCCATTTATTATGCCAGATCTGGCATCGCCTCTATACTAACTAAAATAGTGCGGAATGACCGGATATACCTGTGTTTGACAGGAATTGCCTGCGAAAAGACGATAGTGCAAACTGAACTTATGATAGTGCAAAATAACTGAAATTTAGGTACTGAAAAAATTATCCCCCATTTAGAATTTCAGTCCAGGGTTACCTAGTGTCCGAACAAAAAGGGTACCTAGCCAAGTCACGCCCATTCTAGATTCGCTCGCTCCCCTCAAACGCTTAAAGGTACGAAACCCGACAGCCCCGCCGATCACTGCTGAGACCAAACAGCTGATGTCTCAACGGCGCGCGTGCTTACAACTCGGAGACCGAGAGCGATACAGGGACCTGAATCGGCAGGTTAAGGCTGCTATCCGCCGTGACACCCGTAACGCCCTGCAGCAGCGCATTCAGGAGAGCGGCCGGGGCGGCATGTGGCGTGCTATTGGTCCAGTTCTGGCGGGGAAACGGACATCGAAACAAATGCCGAGTGCTGATGCCGATAGCATGAACAGGGGTGGATTTATTTGCTTTTTATTGGGGTTGCACAGCCCTGAAAGGGCGCCCAAAGCGGTTCCGAGGGGCGCAGTCCGGAAGTGGGCGCCACCAGGTACGGTCGTAAACTTGGCGTGGGGAGGGGGGCGAATTGGCAAAGGGGCCCCTGTAGACCCTCGCTGGGGGGCGGTGTGTTAGCTAAACCCACGTATCGCGGAGGGGGGGGGCGAATATCCGCCCCCTCCCCCTGAAGTTTTTCGTAAGTAGCGGAAAACTTCTGAAACCAGTATGAGACCCTTATATAAGCCCAGCGTAAGATCATTTAAGGCCAGTATTGAGATTGACCCTCATAAACCGGGCGAGACCTCGCACAGCAGTATGGGTCTTTGAACTCCAACGTGGGTCTTACGAGACCTGCCTGAGCCATCAGAGGCCAGTGCGGGCCCGAGGTCATCAAAGGCCAGTGCGGGGTCGTCAAAGGCCAGTTCGAAACCTCTGAGGTGGTGTGAGCCCTTGAGGCCAGCGTTGGTCCTTGAGAGGTCAATGTGGGACCCCTTGACTGGTATGGGCCCTAACCCGCGCGGGGCTGGGGTCTCCAGCCGAACGCGCGGGGCTAGGGGGGGGGGGTAAATTTTACCCCCCCCCCCTCTTATCTCCCGAACTAATGGTCCGATTTGGAAAATTCAAACGCCAATCGAAAGATCTCATCACGAACAACTATAAACATGTACTTAATTTAAAGTTTGAGGTCAAGGTCAAGGTCAGGTCAAGGGTACAAATTGCAAGTTTCTACAGTATGGGTCTTGCACCGTAGTTGCCGAAGAATGGAGTCATCGACTGAGACTGATTGACCAAAACGTGTTCTTAGGCTACCAAGACAATATTCGTTGCATGCAATATCATTCAGAGGTCAAGGTCAAGGTCAGGTCAGGTCAGGTCAGGTCACCAAAAAAACAAAATATAGAAAAGGGCATGTGTGACACATGTTTTATGGGTCATTTTACTCATAGAATTCAATAGGCACACTCAATAAGTGATATGGACCACCTCTGGATGAATTTCAGGTCGAGGTCAGGTCAAGGTCAGGTCAAGTGAGGTCAAATTTTGAAGTTGGTTGTTAAGGCCTAAAAAGGTGTCTATCTGATGCAGTCTTTCACGGCGAATCGAATGGTGCTATTTTCGTTTCCGTATGAGGTCTAGAACTTCCAAAAAATCATTTTTCAAAATTTTTGTGGGTCGTTACGTCATAAAATTTTGAATAACTCCCACATTTTTAACCGATTCTTCTAAAAATTGGTATGTAGGTGCACATAGACCACTTCTCTGACATATGTTCCGGTTTTTTTCGATACACTCAAAATTTTGGATTTTATAATTATTTCCCCCAAAAAGTCAGTTTTTTTTTGAAAAAAAAATTGGACCGAAATCCAAAATTTTCAAAAAACCGAGATGGCCATTTTATAGACAAAGTAGAATTACGTATAACCAGGGGCGGCGCCACGGGTTTTCGATAGGGGGGGACGGGGACCGAAAATCGAAAATCCCAAAAGTAGATACTGATCGTGTATGCAAAAAAAAAACGAGGTTCGTAACGCCGCGAAACTTGGCAAGGCCCAAAACACATCGAATGGTGCATCCCGTTTCCAAACTTATCCTAGGACACCTAAGATCGATCACCTTTTCAAGCATCCTTGCCTCTAAATCAAAATTTGCAGTCTTGCCAACTCAAAGCTGGTTTCCTACAAGCTGCGAATTGCTTAGGTATGAGTAGCAGTGCCAGCTATTCTTACGTTTCGGACTTTCAAATTTTCGATCTTACGTCTGGTCAGCTTCAGGGCTTCACCATCATATAGTCATGGAGGGAAAGTGGGAATGTCTTCTGCTCTGACAAGTGCGCCAAAACTGCAATATAATTTCAGAATCATGACATCACTACCTGCAATCCATATGCATCGGGCAGGGTGCAGCTAATGGCTAGCCGTCAGTGGTCATGTCATCGGTGGTCACTCAAAAGGCCATGCTAGGTCATGGAAGCTCACCAGCCGTTATTTGATCACACTTTCTGATGAATTTTACTTGCCAAGAGCTTCGCGGGAAAAACGAGCGCATGCACCGTTGAAAAAATTGAGTGAAAGGGTCTCAGGTCCGGCGACCTCTGCAGGTGAAATGTCCCAGGGTAGGATTCCGGTCCTTGTTGATTAACTTCGTCAAAAATGGCAGTAGAGCTGTGATGTCGGCACCATTGTGTTCGTCATGATCGAGCTGGCACGACCTGCATCGTTCTCATATTCACCCTCCAATCGTAACAACTACAGCAGGGATTGGCAAATGGCGGCCGGCACCCCCTTTGGGAGGTAATGAAGGTCTCTGGAAACCTCATCCCATATCTCTTTAGCATTAGTGGCTCTCCTTATGGAACAGGTTTCTTGACTGGTCTGTTTCACCCCAGAATTCAAAGACTAGTCAAGGTAAAACCGAGCGCACCACAGTGAGCACAATTTGATAAGCTGGTGTATCTCAATTTTCATGTAGAACCTTTCACGTATCACGGACCTAAAACCCTTTCGTGCACTCATGCAAAAGCAACTGCCATGTTTCAACAGCTGGTAATGGCATTTTCACAGCCGCTGACGTAAGAAGGGGAGGGATGGGGGGCTCGATTAGACCCCCAGCCGTTCGGCCGCCGACCGAACTTAGTTTTGCAGAAAAAAAAACGAGTGCTATCGAACCCCTTGACGAGAGGGAGCCGATCCAATTATAAGGTCTTGGGCTACTGCGTGCTTTTTTGGTCCTGCCTGTGATCTATCCGAACACTTCTCCCCACAAGTGCTGGGGTTCAATGGCATAGATTTCAAATGGTTCCTGTGGTAGAACTGCCATGCTTGAATTTGACTAATTAGGAATGGAAAATTTTCATATAGTAACGGAAATCTATGGAATTTCAGTGAACATGGTTTTATCGGCAATGGGGTCTGGCAGTGGGGTGGGGAGGTAATAAGTAATAAACCTGCCTGGCGCCCCAAAAAGGGGGCACGATCCCCGAGGCCCTGCCGATCACCTTATAACTACAGGCATCACAGCTCCACACCTTTTGCAGATGGCCAGGACCCCCTGCGATGCATTCCAACAGCAATCTTTATTCAGAACCTGCCTTGATTAACCAACCATGCATTAAATGCGACGGGTAGCTCTATAATGCATTATTATCAACTATTGAACGGGCCTCGCCGATAGGGGGGTACTGTACCCCCCTAACTTTCGATAGCGGGGGACCTGTCCCCCCCGTCCCCCCCGGTGGCGCCGCCCATGCGTATAACCTTTTTTGTTACGTCTTGATTCCTTTAAAAATGAAGATGTTAGCGGCGTTTGAAATTTTGCCGTTTTTGAGGCGAAAATGGCGAACATGACGTCACTAAAACGTCAATTTCTCAAAAAAAATTCCGACAGATTTCGCTCAAATTTTCAGGGAACGTGTCAAATTGATTTAAGAAAAGGTACTGAAAGTTTGGCGGCGCTGCGCGCCGCCATTTGCGAGATATTGCAAAAATTCGCGAGGGGGGGGGGTAAAATTTACCCCCCAGCCCCGCGCGGGCTAAGAGACATGTGTGGTGCCAATGCGACCCAAAATAGACACAACTAACGACATGGGGCTCTCAGAGACTAGCAGCGGCCCTTAAAAACCTGCACGGGCCAAACAGATCGACAGGGGCCCTCCGAGATCGGCAGAGAATAAGAAGATAGCATGAGACGCCTATGATGGGCAGGCCCGGGCTCTCAAAGACCTAAATGGAACTATCAGAGACCAGGGACCCTTGGCAGCAGACATGGGCCCTCAGAAACCGATGCGACCCCGATATGGTAATAACTATATGGTAATAACTATATGGTAATAACTAGTTAGATTAATGCCGGCCCGCTGCGACGAGATAACGGCCTCAAATTCCGAAATTCCGACATGGGGACCAACAGAGACTGACAGGGAACCTTGGAGGACGGCATGAAACGCCAAAGTTCTTCCTTGGACCCCATAGACTAAAGATGGGGCTCTCAGAGTCTGGTGCGGGGCCCTCTGAGGCCTATTTTGGGCCACCAGGGTCCGGTTCGGTCCATCAGATGCCGGTTATGACCCTCAAAAGCCGGTTTGGGACCCTGAGTGGCCACTGGCCAGTACTGGCCCTCCAAAACTAGTTGGTCATCAGAGGCCAGCCCAATATGATCCCTTACAGGCCAGTGTGGAGCACTCGGAGGTCAATGTGGGCCCTCAGAGCCCAGTACGAGGCACCCAAAGTTCAATCTTGAGCCCCCAGCGACCGGAGTGGGTTCATCAGAGGCTAGTGTGGGTCCCTCAGAGGAGCCCGATTCGGGGCCCTCAGAGGTCGGTGTAGGGCCCTCAAAGGCCAGTATTGGCCCTCAAAGGCCTGTATGGGGCCCCCAGACTCAGAGGCCGATGTGGGCCCTCAGGGGCCAGACTAACCTGGCACCCCAGAGACCATAATAGGGTCATCAGTGGCGATGTAGAGACCCCATAGACCGGCTGGGGCCCATTGAGGCCAGTTTGGGGCCCTCAGAGTCCAGTGTGGGGCCTGTCATAAGCGACAGTAGGGCTCCCGCTTGCATTGTGTCTCGAACAAGACTGGTCCACATTCCAACCGCGCCCGCTGACCCCAGCCGTCGGCCCATGCGCCGGTGGGCAAGTCATCGCAGAGGCGGCTCCAGGAAGACAATCGAGGAGCACACTACCACAGGGCCCCTAAACACCGTCATGGGTCCTCAGAGGCCGGCATAGAGCCTTCAGAACTCAGAAGCCAGTACGGGGCCCTCAGAGGCACCCAAGGGACAAGGGCCAGCCTTGGGTGTCAGTGACAGAAATGGGGTTATCAGCAGCCGGTGTGAGACATTTAGAGGCCAGTTTGGGGCCCTCAGAGGCCAGTTTGGGACCCTTTAGAAGCCAGTTTAGGGCCCTCTGGGCTCTGAGACCAGTACAGGACCTTCAAAGGTCAGTTTGGAGCCATTAGAGGCCGACGTGGGTCTTCAGAGGCCAGTGTGATTTCTACAGGCTAACGTGGAGCCCTCAGAGGTGTCAGTATGGGGCCCTAAAAGACCGAACATAGCGTCCTCAAAAGCCAGGATGGGCCCTCAGAGGCCAATGTTGGTCCTAAGAGACCGGCATCGGGCCTTCAGAAGCCAGTACGGGCCCTCAGAAGTGCCCAAGGGTTAGTCTTTGTCCGCCAGAGACAGAAATTGGGCCATCCGAAGCCACGGTGTTGGGCCCTAGGAGGCCAGTTTGGGCCGTCAGACACCAGTTTGGACCCTCAAAAGACCAGCGTGGGTCCGTACCGGCAGTGTGAGGCCCTCAGAGACCAGTACAGAGCCTTCAAAGGGCAGTTTGGAACCATCAGAGGCCGACGTGGGCCCTCACATGCCGGTGTGGTATTTTACAGGCCAGCGTGGAGCCCTCAGAGGTCAGTGTGGGGCTCTAAAAGACCAGCATGGGTCGGTGTTGGACCCCAGAGGTCAGCATAGGGCCCTCAGAGGCCGATGTGGACCCTTAGAGACCGGCATCGGGCCTTCAGAAGTCAGTACGGGCCCTCGGGGACACCCAAAGGCCAGTCTTGGGCCCCTAGAAAAAGAAATGAGGCCATTAGAGGCGTGGACCCCCAGAGACCAGTTTGGGAGCCCTCGAGACCAGTACAGGGCCCTCAAAGGCCAGTTTGAGGCCTTCAGAGGTCGACGCGGGCTCTTAGTGACCGGCACCCAAAGGTCAGTCCTGAATCCCAGAGATAGAAATGAGGCCATCAAGAGATCAGTGTGGGGCCCTCAAAGGCCGGTTGGGGGACTCCTGATGCCGCTTTAGGGCCCTCAAGGGCCAGTGGAGGGCCCTGAGAGGTCGATGTGGGCCCTCATCGGTCAAGGTGGGCCATTGAAGGCCACTGAAGCGCCCTCAGAAGTCAGGATACTCCAAGACAGGTATGAGGGCTGTTACATAATACCTGGCGTTGGTTTCTTGAGCCTCGTGACAATCGGGTAAGAGCCAGGGCCCCTACGCCCATCGGGGCCCATCGGTTGTTTAAGGTGGCAAATTATATGATGGCCCCTGATTTGTCTTTGGGGGGCCATGGCCCTGATGCCCCCCTGCGACCTCCACTGGGCACCACCCCCACCCCCCACTGAGCGGTGAGCGGCGCACCAATAATCGAAATCCACGATTTTTTTAACTGGTCATTTTTGCATGTCCGACAGCTCTATACGGCCTTGTGACAGCTCAAGCTCTTGAGAGGAGGGTAGTACCTACATTAGAGGGGGCGGCGATGGCATTTGCACTTGAGGCGGCAGCGCCTACACTTAGAGGGGGCGGCACCTACATTTTATGGGCAGCACCCTAACTTGAGGGGCGGCACCCACGCATGGGGGGGCGGCATCTATCTACATGTGAGGGAAAGGCATCCTCATTTCAAGGGGTGGCACCTACACTACACTTAGGGGGTGGCACCTACATTTGAGGGGGCTGCACTGCAACTAGGTCTTAGGGGGCGGCAACTACACCCTAGGGGGTGCCATCTACATTCGAGGGGACGGCACCTACATTTTAAGGGATGACCGATGACACCTATGCGGACGGCAGGACGGTTAATACGCTTCAGCATAGTCGGACGTAGTATTGAATGCTCCGTAATTATAGCGTAAATTCTGCTGAAGTGTATGGAACTAGAGTCTGAAATGCAGATTAGAAGATAGCTTAGATGTTGGTGTGCCTAATGGTTGTTGTTTCATCTGGAAGTATGAACTGGCTTAGATGCATTATTTAATTTAATTTTCTTGTTTTTCGCTGTGAAAACATATTTTGCATAATTTTTCCAGCAAGAGATCCTCAATTTTCTTGCTCGAATTTTGAAGATCACGAGAAACAGCATATATACCTCTTTGGTCTGAGCCTCTTCTTTAGTGGGATCCAAGAGTTCGGCTATCAGTGCTAGCGCAAAAATCGAAGTTTCTTTTTGAAAAAGGCAGCAAGCAGTTCGTAAAATGACAACAATCATCAACGAACTGCTGTGCTACATGCTGAATAAGGTCGACAGTATACCTCAGGATACACTAGTGCGCCTGATTTCCGAGAATTTTAATGACGATGAAGTTGAAACTGCAAAAAGTCTTCTTTGTTCTCACGTGGATGATTCTGTCAAGGCTGGTAATCGTCGTGGGCAGAATAAAAAACAGCTGAATATTCCAGATATCTTCAAGATGATCCTTGAATGCAACAGAGGTGACCTGCCGAGGTTCGTCGCACTGAACCTTGATAAGCTGCCGCCGATATCGATAGACTGCATCGATGTGAGCGCGCTCCTCAGGAAACAGCAGTTGATGGAGATGGACATGTCTCAGCTGAAGTCCACTGTTGATGAAGTGCTGAAGGTGAGCGCTGAGACGTCGCGAAGAGTCGAGACTGTGCTGTGCGCCGGTGCTGGTGCCGGCCGGGTCAGTCTGACGACGCTGAATGCTCCCGAGCGACCGGTCCCTCAGGAGAGGACCTCTGCCACTGCCAGCACGGAAGGACCGACTGCTTCGACCCGTCCTGGAGGACACCCCGCCACCCAGAGAACGCCTGGATCTGCGCCAGAGCTTGGCGAGTCGCGTCTTCCTGCCCATCCAGAGGATAGGGTGCCGGAGGCGGCGGTGGCGGCGGCGTCATACGCTGCTGTTGCTGCTGCACCTGTGCCTTCAACGGAGGAGGGCTGGAACATTGCCAACAAGGCTAAGCGCGGTACCAATCCTGCTGAGCGAGGTAAGGTGGCTGCTGCGAAACCGAAAGGCAAAGTTATGCCAGCGAAAAGTGTAGTTGGGCTCCAAAAATCAAATGTGATCAAAGCTGTTCAGTCTGTGAAGCGCATCTCGCTTTTCGTATCTCGGCTCCCACCTGGCACAGACACTGTCACTCTGCAGGAGTATGCCAAGGAGCAGGTAGGAGCGTCAGAAGTGGTGGCAACCAAACTGGAGACTAGGTATGACTCTTACGAATCCTATCGTCTCGATGTGACCGATCCGTCAGTGGATGACGTCCTGGAGCCAGAGATATGGGCACAGGGCCTTCTCGTGCGCCGTTATTTCGTGAAAAGATCTGATCCCGATTCATCGGAGCCCCGTAGACCTGTATCTTCTCGATGACTTGTTATTTTGGCGTCCTCTCCATCTGTCTGGTTCATGCTGTACTGTCCCACATATTTTACAATCAGATGCGGATAAGTTCATATAACTGCCAGTCTTCTAAACGTAACATTGGAGGAATCAAATTGCTTTGCGATGTTTCAGATATAGTTTTGCTGCAGGAGCACTGGCTCTATCCTTTTGATCTGTGAGAAAATTGGTTCCTGGCTGCAGATAATCGCGAGTACAATAAGGGCATAACGCAAAGCACACCTCACGGAACAGAGAAACAAATGACAGTGACAGAATGACAGACGAACGCTTGTTCTCTCTTTCTCTCTCCTCTCTCTCTCTCTCTCTCTCTCTCTCTCTCTCTCTCTCTCTCTCTCTCTCTCTCTCTCTCTCTCTCTCTCTCTCTGTCTCTCTATCTCACCCTCTCTCTCTCTCTCTCTCTCCCTCTCTCTCGCTCGGCACCTCCCCGGTCTGACAGTGTTCCTAGCAGAAGAGCAGTGCCTCTCCCCGGGGGCATCTCCATAATTACGCATTTCCAGAGTTCCATGACCCATGGCCTCAAGAAGCGAGCGGCGCGGACCAGCGCGGACGCTGAGAGGTCATTGTGCGTTTCAGCGCGTCAAGGTGATGGCGTGCCCACGCATTTACATAACCTTAGGAAGTAAAGATACACCTGGTGTGGTTTCATCGCTGTACTATCTGCACACCACAGGGTAGCTTTTGGATATACAGCTTGAAAGAAAGGGCAGTTGAAAAAGTATGATCAACTTCCGTATCTATCCTACCCCATTTCATCAACAGGTCTCAGGGAGGGGAAAAGGTGACTATGCTTGTGTTCACAGCTGTTGGCTCCGGTGCACATATCTTGCTATCAACAGGTGATGGCCGATCAGAATCAGATGCAACATCGGTGCCAGATTACGAGCGGCAGCCCGCGGTTGCGGGAGGGTCGTACACTGCTCAGCTCTGACCCTGAGCGCGCGCTGTCAGTACTTCGGCTGGAATGGAGCGGACAGACCATGGACAGTGCATGATCTACATGCAAAGCAGCAATGCCGGCTCTTCGGTGCGACCGATTTCTTATCAACTCAACTCGTATCTTCTGCACACCTACTTCTGCACAAGTATGAACTGAGAGACAAACCGGACGACCGAGGTGTTGCTTTCGCGGTCATCGAGGGAATGTGAGATGAAGGTACCCCGGCTAACGATTAATTATGCGAACCGTGAAATGGCGATATCCCGTTATTGGAACAGTGTAACAAAAATATTCCAGATAGGCACTCGCGCAGTGGATAGACAGTCGGAAATAGGGACAGCAGCTGGCGCAATGCATCGGTAATTTTGCCGCAACAAGACATCGAGTGAGTTTCGTGTTATCAACATCAGGAAGGGTGATGAGGAATACACATTTAGAAGGTACATGGTTATGCCCGAGCGTTAATTACGGCGTGGCTGTTCAGATACGCGACACACAAAGTACGGCGCACTGATTGGAGTGATGGTGTCAATGTTACGCAGCGACATGTTATTTTGACATGCTTGCGGTAATAGCGGTGACGGTAATTAGGTATGCAATTGCAGGTGGCGGCATGTGTAGTTTAAACGTTGTGGGTAGTATGAACACCGGTATAGATTGTTGTGCATTGTTCGATACTCGATAGGGAACGTATAATGATGCTACATTGCACTATGGTGGTGGTAGATTAGAATATTGTGATATGACAATTGGTACGATATGTGAACGCCATATAGAAATACCATGTGCCGATCACCGGCCGCGCCAGCCCCGAGACGGGCTAGAGACGGGCGCGGCCCTGTGCGGTGAATGTGCGAAGGTATAAATAGGCGCGTTTGAGACCTTCGGGGGCTCTCTCTCGCTCGGGCTCTTGCTCTCTGGTTCGCGCGCGGGCAGTGGTGGTCCCGACGCCGCCCGTGGTGGTCGCCTTGTGCGTCTGGTCTACAAACATGTAAGTTCTTGGGCCTTATCTCCTGCCCAGTCGGACGTCTCTAACCGGACTCTTGCCAAGCCCTATCCACGACACTGGTTCCGACCGGCGGAGTGAAAGGGTTAGAGCCTGACTTCGGTTGAGTCTCTGCTGCGGTCGGAGATATGTCTCAGGCACAGCCACGCACATATAGTCACACTGGCGTAGGTAACAACACTTCAGGATGGCCGCGGTACTGTGGGCAGTTTTTAGGTTCGATTGATTGGTCTATATGTCTTTTTGAGACACCGTGTTTCGGGACTCGACTCAGTCCATTTCGGCACGTTTGGCTGCTATGAGTCAGTTCCACCCCTTTGGCAATATTATTTCGGTGTCATGATTTCGGCTTGATCATTGTTTCGGGTTCCATTGAATGTTTCGGCAATCAGCACTTTGGCAATATTTATTTTAGCAGTGCACGGTTACCGTGACATTGCTCGTTTTCTTGTACTTTTGTTTAATTTGTTCGCTTTTATTTATTTCGGCCTTTTCATTTTCAATACATATTTAATATGTATATCTTACTCCGTTCTTTTTCGAGGCTGGAAATGTCGGTGAGAACGCTGGCAATATGAAGATTCGGACACGAAAGGGTTTGTGGGTCGCATAGTTTTTGGTCGATCAGTAAATACAACTATAGACGGTTAAATGATTGTTGAGAGTAAGACGATACCCCTAGACAACGATGATAGGATTGTGCAGATGACACAGATTAGAATACCCCTAGACACACGAGGAATATTAGCAGAAGCTACCACAACAGCCAGTAAGCGGGCCTGAATCCATTCTTACACCCATCCTTTACCCACTCTACATCCTCATCCTTCTCCCAGTCATCCTTATCCTTATCCCCATCCCAAACACCACTTATAAATTCACAGATCTTCCCAGCCTTAATACCTTGCACAAAGATTTCATGACATTTGGAATTTCATCCATTGATGTATCCGATGGTATTGTGCTAGGACGCCCGTACGGTGGTGTAGCAGTTATGTGGAGAAAGGACTTAACATCTCAGGTGAAACCCATCAGTTTTGATGATCGGAGAATAATTGGACTGGAATGTTGTTTTAATGGTATCAAAATGCTGTTATTGGGAGTGTATTTGCCTTATAACGCAACTCATAATTTTGATGAGTTTGTATTTTCTCTCGGTAAAATTAGGTCAATTATTGATGAGTTTGATTCCCCCTACGTTTTCGTCTTCGGTGACTTCAATGCTGATATAGAGAGGCAGACCTCTTTTGGTAAAGAACTAGATTCATTTTGCCAGGAGTCTGACCTTATTGTTGCTGATCCAGTGTTCCTGGGAAGGGGATCTGTGACTCATGTAAATGACGCTCATGGTACAGAGTCTTGGTTGGATCATATTGTGTGCACGAAAGGTGCGTATGGGCTAATTCAGGCAATCGATATTCGTTACCATAGTGTAATAAATAACAAGTGAAGACACTTCGTTTATTTCGTGTAATGCATTTTCTTCTGCCAGGGGTGCCCAATGAGAAAACGAACGAAAAAGCATGACGTTTTGATGACGTTTACATCTTTTGTAGTAGAAAACATCGTCCGTAGTTCTTATTTATTATCATACAAGATTATAGCTGTTTCTAGCATATAAGTTTCCGTCATTTTAACTACAAATGTAGCCTTTCATCTGACACAACACATTTAAATCGAATAATTCCGCAAATACACAACGTGAAAAATCAGTTAGATTTTCTTGTAGCTTGTAAAAACCTAGGTGATAGCCATTGGCTTGGCTGTCAGGGTTATGTCAAATATCTTAGTCCTTATTTTACTGATAAGTTACCGAAAAAAGGCTGATGAGAGAAAAAAGAAACTTAATTATGTTATTATTAATCATCACTTATTCGGCATACCTACAGCCGTGAAATAGCGAGATCACTGGCCTAGTGCTCAACACAGTGAGCACGCCATAAATCAGCTGGGCTTTTCGTCGGACTGGTACATATCGAAGTCCTCTGATTTTGCATATTCTAACACAATCTATGCCTAAATGGTATTATTTTCTTGTAATAGGTGCAATAAAAAACATGGGTTCTCACAGGTAAGTGTATGAAAGAACCGACTCCAGCAAGACATGCATGAGTGGTTTTTGTCAAAATGCACTACGCTTTTGACGGTCGTGTAAGACTGTGATGTCCTCTGTTTTTGAATATTTTTTCGCCGGCAATGCGAAATTACATGTATTACGCAGCAATCGAAACAATAAAAACAATGGGTTCTCGGATGTAACGTTGTCAAATAGCGCGATCACTCGCCTAGTGCTCAACACAGTGAGCACGCCATAAATCAGCTGGGCTTTTCGTCGGGCTGGTACATATCGAAGTCCTCTGATTTTGCATATTCTAACACAATCTATGCCTAAATGGTATTATTTTCTTGTAATAGGTGCAATAAAAAACATGGGTTCTCACAGGTAAGTGTATGAAAGAACCGACTCCAGCAAGACATGCATGAGTGGTTTTTGTCAAAATGTACTACGCTTTTGATGGTCGTGTAAGACTGTGATGTCCTCTGTTTTTGAATATTTTTTCGCCGGCAATGCGAAATTACATGTATTACGCAGCAATCGAAACAATAAAAACAATGGGTTCTCGGATGTAACGTTGTCAAATAGCGCGATCACTGGCCTAGTGCTCAACACAGTGAGCACGCCATAAATCAGCTGGGCTTTTCGTCGGGCTGGTACATATCGAAGTCCTCTGATTTTGCATATTCTAACACAATCTATGCCTAAATGGTATTATTTTCTTGTAATAGGTGCAATAAAAAACATGGGTTCTCACAGGTAAGTGTATGAAAGAACCGACTCCAGCAAGACATGCATAAGTGGTTTTTGTCAAAATGTACTACGCTTTTGATGGTCGTGTAAGACTGTGATGTCCTCTGTTTTTGAATATTTTTTCGCCGGCAATGCGAAATTACATGTATTACGCAGCAATCGAAACAATAAAAACAATGGGTTCTCGGATGTAACGTTGTCAAATAGCGCGATCACTGGCCTAGTGCTCAACACAGTGAGCACGCCATAAATCAGCTGGGCTTTTCGTCGGGCTGGTACATATCGAAGTCCTCTGATTTTGCATATTCTAACACAATCTATGCCTAAATGGTATTATTTTCTTGTAATAGGTGCAATAAAAAACATGGGTTCTCACAGGTAAGTGTATGAAAGAACCGACTCCAGCAAGACATGCATGAGTGGTTTTTGTCAAAATGTACTACGCTTTTGATGGTCGTGTAAGACTGTGATGTCCTCTGTTTTTGAATATTTTTTCGCCGGCAATGCGAAATTACATGTATTACGCAGCAATCGAAACAATAAAAACAATGGGTTCTCGGATGTAACGTTGTCAAATAGCGCGATCACTGGCCTAGTGCTCAACACAGTGAGCACGCCATAAATCAGCTGGGCTTTTCGTCGGGCTGGTACATATCGAAGTCCTCTGATTTTGCATATTCTAACACAATCTATGCCTAAATGGTATTATTTTCTTGTAATAGGTGCAATAAAAAACATGGGTTCTCACAGGTAAGTGTATGAAAGAACCGACTCCAGCAAGACATGCATAAGTGGTTTTTGTCAAAATGTACTACGCTTTTGATGGTCGTGTAAGACTGTGATGTCCTCTGTTTTTGAATATTTTTTCGCCGGCAATGCGAAATTACATGTATTACGCAGCAATCGAAACAATAAAAACAATGGGTTCTCGGATGTAACGTTGTCAAATAGCGCGATCACTGGCCTAGTGCTCAACACAGTGAGCACGCCATAAATCAGCTGGGCTTTTCGTCGGGCTGGTACATATCGAAGTCCTCTGATTTTGCATATTCTAACACAATCTATGCCTAAATGGTATTATTTTCTTGTAATAGGTGCAATAAAAAACATGGGTTCTCACAGGCAAGTGTATGAAAGAACCGACTCCAGCAAGACATGCATGAGTGGTTTTTGTCAAAATATACTACGCTTTTGACGGTCGTGTAAGACTGTGATGTCCTCTGTTTTTGAATATTTTTTCGCCGGCAATGCGAAATTACATGTATTACGCAGCAATCGAAACAATAAAAACAATGGGTTCTCGGATGTAACGTTGTCAAATAGCGCGATCACTGGCCTAGTGCTCAACACAGTGAGCACGCCATAAATCAGCTGGGCTTTTCGTCGGGCTGGTACATATCGAAGTCCTCTGATTTTGCATATTCTAACACAATCTATGCCTAAATGGTATTATTTTCTTGTAATAGGTGCAATAAAAAACATGGGTTCTCTCTTCTTACCCTTATGTATTTGCGTTACCAATTTATTTTATCTGTTTAAACACCGGTCTCCTGTTTCGATGTTATTTGACTGAAAACTGATATATTCGTTATGAGCAAAAACCTCACTTAGTGTTGCACGTGTATGAAGGGCATCACACCATTTATTTTAAGACTGGAAAGACAGACCAGTCTGTCAGCCGGTTTGATCTGGTTTGATCTTAGATTCTTTTTGAAGAATCTGATGTTATAACTGGTGGCCCCAGCTTAAGGACAGGTGTCATCTGAGTTTTTTTTCATTCATTCTTTCTACTTCCTTTTTACCACGTCATGCATCACTTAGACTATGGTTAGGAAATCTTTAGCGTGCTCTGATCCATTGAAGAAGCACGACAAACTAATAATCACATCCCTTCGACGGCCATCAACTTTGTTACTGAAACACCACCGGGGACTTATCACAGCTTCTTCATGGCTATGCAGTCAATGTCGCAAAGATTTGGGCAGGGGCAGCAAATTGAAATGTTCGACAAGCGAAAACGGCCAGGAAGGCAAACATGATGGAATGCCAAAAGATCCAGAATCAAACATACCGTCAGGCTCTAATTCCAGTTATACGTGCCCATTCATTCCCTCGGATTTGAAGGACAGGAAACACAGCGAACAAAAAAAACGATGGAAGAAGAACATCAATCGGCTCAGAATTCGGCTTTGGCGGAATCAGCGACAGTTGGAGAAGGCAAAAGAAGACCTGAAAAATGTACACCTTTCATCAGAAAATCTTGTGAAACAACTTTCACATTATTTCAAAGGACAGAAACTTGATTTTCTTGCTTCTCAAATTAGGCTGGCAAACAGAAAAAGCAAAGGAAAGAGATACACAGAAGTGGATAGAAAAATTGCATTGGAATTGTACTTGAAGAGTCCTCAGGCTTACCGGGTTTTCTCAAAAATGTTTTCTTTGCCATCACCGAGGTCCCTATCTCGCTGGAAAGAATCCATGAAGACCGGAACGGGGTTCAACGATGAGTGTCTCCAAATGATTCGCCTGCTGGCCAAGAACATGTCGCGCAAAGAAAAGATGGTGGTGTTGACCTTCGATGAAATGCAGATCAGGAAAGGATTGGACTACAATACAAAAGAAGATTGCGTCGATGGTTTCGTCAATTACGGCGACGAAGAGCAAGAGAACGTTTTTGCTACACAAGCATTGACATTCATGATCCACGGCCTAACGTCACGCATGAAGATGCCCTTGGCCTACTTCTTCACTGGACCATGGCACCAGCAACGCTCCTCGAGTAAAGGTGAGACTTACCTGCATTTCACTATGGCCAAACTCGGGGAGGGGGTTCTGCCACATTATACCGGGTGGCCCAGAAAAAAACGTCTCCAACTTAAAATAAGTATTTCTCAGAAAGTGATAAAGATACAACATTGAGACTTCCAATAGTCAATGCGGCATATATTTTCAGTAAATGGTATAATTTTTATGTTATTCGGTCAATTATTTTTTAAACGGTTCGTGTTTCTAGCATGCCATGTAAAAATTACTTTTTTGCTCAGACGTTTACTAGTGAACGGGCCACTTCCATCTCGACGTCACGGCCTGCAGCTATGGATGCTACTGGCAACTAGTCTCATTGATGGTTCAGGCCTCAGGGTGACACATTCCCTCTAGGTCGCAAAATTGACCTGACCTTAGGTCATCGATATCAAAATTCTGAGATATATATTTTGTACATGCTATTGCTCTTAGCAATCGCTGAAAGTTTCAAAGCGATCGGTCACTCGGTGTAGCTATGGCAGACATTGAAACTCTTTATGAGGTGAGGTCACTTCAAGTGACCTGGTGACCTGACCTTGAATGACCTTGGTCTGAAATTTTCACAACATGTGTAGAATTGATGTATGATAAGGTGTACCAAAAGCGGCGGCGCGGAGCGCCGCCGTTTTTAAAAAAAAAGTCAAAATTTTCCATTTTTTCGGAAAAACCTGCGCATACTTTGTGGAGCGATTGAGCAATGGTTTTGTAGGTAAGCTCGATGGGTGGCTCATATAAAGCTTTTTTGCTTATGCTTCGTTATGCAAGCATTAAGCCTACTCAATATGCTTTCAGCCAGCAAGATTGAACAGCTAATGAGAGAGGCGGTGGATCATCTGGAGGAGGCCGGCCTAGACGTCCGTGTCGTCATATGTGACCAGGGTGCCACCAACCGCTCGCTGGCATCATCTTTGGGCGTCTCTCCGAAAACTCCTTTCTTTCTACATAGAGCAAAGAAAATTTATTTCATGTACGATCCACCCCATCTTCTGAAAAGTTTACGAAACAACTTAAAGTCGTACGATATCCAGGTGCAAGGTGGTACTGTGAAATGGGAGCATATTGCAAACTTATTTGATTTCGATGTGTCACAAAAAATCAAACTGGTTCCACGGCTTACTGAGAGACACATTTTGCTGCCGTGCTTCTCAAAAATGAAAGTTAAATTAGCTAGTCAAATATTTAGTCACTCGGTAGCTAGTGCTATAGAGCTGTTGGCGAGTTTGGGAAAACTTCCAGAGGAGGCGAAATGCACAGCACGGTTTATCGCCGAGGTAAATGATCTGTTTGATTGTTTCAATGGCATGTACACGGATTCAGTTCTTCTAAGGAGGCGTATGACGGCCAGCTCGTGTCACGAGGCTGTCCTTAGGAGAAGTCTTATCACAATGTCTACATTGAAAGTCCTTTGCGGCAAGAACACTCAAATTCACTGTGTTAAGGGATGGGAAATATCTATCGAGGCTTTGCTTGGCCTGTGGCAGGATGTGCAGCGTGACGGCATCGATTTTCTCATGACGCGTAAGCTTAATCAGGATAGGTTGGAAAATTTCTTTGCAACGGTCAGGAGAGGGCTAGGAAACGCTGATAACCCGTCATGTCAGAAGTTCCGGTTTTCATTTAGGCACGCTTTCGTAAGCGGTCTCCTGCAGCCCACCGGATCCAACTGCGAAATGGATCCAGACGACTTTTTTCTCCAAATTTGTAGCGCGCTCCGTTCAAAAGAATCAGTCACTAGACCAAGCCGATCATTGGATACTGTCACACCAGACCATTCGTGGGCAATGGATTTAGCAGTAGCAAACGGGTTTCGTTACATTTCAGGCTATTTTGCTAGACGGATGTTAACTCGATGTAAATGTGAAAATCTGCGGAGACTTATCACAGTGGAAAATGTAGGCGCGGGGGAGACTAGCAAATTCTTGGTATTAAAATCGTACAAAAATGAAAAAAGTTTAGGTGGTTTGACTATTCCCAGCGATATGCTCTATGATACTCTCTCACAGCTAGAAGATGTTTTCTCGAGCAATGCAGGCGTTCTTTTGCCAAAGTCCAGGGTTCGCTGGCATCTTGAGGCAATCTGCCACTCCCAACTGCAGGAGTCGCCCTTCCACGAGCATGATCGGTGCTGTGGCTGTTTTAACACGTGGCAGTACTTCTTGAAACTGTTCATGACAGTGCGTATTAAATGGGAGATACGGGAAGAGAACAGGAAAATGTGTGCGACAAGCAAGAGATGCACTAAACAAAACCCAAAACAGCGAAAACTGTCACAGTGATGATGTCAAATGTGTCTTGCGACTCTCAGCATTTGTGTTAGCAACAGCAAGTGACTGGCGAGTCACGCGTATTTCGTTGATTACTGGCGTGTAGGATACTTGTGATGTAGGATAGAATTTCTCTCGCCGATGGCCCCCGCCCCACCCCATCCGGGCTAACCCGTGCCCGGCCCCCCAGCATATGCTGGGCAGGCCGGGCCGCCGGCCCGTCGCGCGGACCGCCTGTGGCCCGCGCTGGACGGGCCCGGTGGTCAGGGGGCGCCGCCTCGTGTGGGTAGTCGCACCGAGGTGCGAGGCGGCGCGGGCGGGGGCAGAGGTCGGGTACACGACTTTGTGGGACTCTACCGAATTGTCTGTGTTTTCCTGAGATATTTACGTCTTGTGTTATTCGTAAATATACCTAGGCATGCGCTGTTACGCTATGAACAATATTATGTGATGGGTAAAGACAACCAATGGAACTTGGAAATGGACGCCCTCCATTCACCACCACCACCACCACCACCACCACCACCACCACCACCACCACCACCACCACCATCATCATCATCATCATCATCATCATCATCATCATCATCATCATCATCATCATCATCATCATCATCATCATCATCATCATCATCATCATCATCATCATCATCATCATCATTATCATCATCATTTTCACACCACTTTTTCGCCTTTTTGCCATAATTTGCCTTTTATGCGTCAGTGAGGGCAGTGACGGCCACTTGGCATCAGTGGGTTGTTACATGAGCCGAGGGTTGCCCACATGCATAGAGAGTATTAGATATTTAGTATAAAGGATGCACCTACCCTAAAAAAGATAACCGCAAGTCAATCACCCAAGTGCGGCGGTTGCTGATATATGGGCATCTCATAAGCACTTCTTCACCAGATTAGCTTGAACATCCTTGACTTTTTGCGTGCCACGACGGTTTCCTACATTTATCAGAACCGCCAATTACGGGGTAGAAGGGATGCGGCTACCCAACGAAAAAGACTGCAGATCAATCTGCCCAGCGGTTGCTGAGATATAAGCCTCTTAAAGGTGCTACAGGCCAGGGCGGGCCGGACAGCCTGTCCAGCCTCTACCGATATTTTCCCGTTATATTGAAAAGACTTCGCTTCACTCGCTCGCTCGCAATAAAACTACTACGCAGAGTTCAACGATCTCACAATGATGACGTTATATGACGTAATGATGACGTCATGCGTTGAAAAAGTGAAGCGTGAGTAGCTACCTATCCCACCCCTAGCTGAAGAAAAGTTGTTACATGAGTTTGCATTATAAATTGGTGAAGTGTCTTCACTTGTTATTTATTACACTATGTCGTTACTCTATTTCTATAGTTCGTTTTTCTTAAGTTCGACCCTCACTGTAAACATCTTTTTGGAAACAGCACGAGAATTGCTAGCTGAATTACTGAGAAAACTCGTTGGCGCACAATAATTTCGCATACGATCAATTGTATCAAAATTATTTCTACCTGGCTTCTTTTTCCCAGACTCGCAGCTCGGTATTTGCAGCCCCACAAGGATCGAAGAATTGTCAGAAAGTATAAGTAATTTAATTGATAAATCGCAACGGCGTTTAGCGTAACAGTATATCATTGGTGTTAGAAACTTATTTTGAAAATATTAATTCATATCTCCAGTACAAAGTGCGCTAACCAGTTTTCTCAGTAATTCAGCTAGCAATTCTCGTGCTGTTTCCAAAAAGATGTTTACAGTGAGGGTCGAACTTAAGAAAAACGAACTATAGCTCTGACCATTTCCCTATGACTGCTGAGCTCAGGATCCCCAGTGGGGTTTCAGTATCGCCAGATGCCCTAGACAGAGAGGATTTCAAATGGGTGGTTGACTGGTCAACGGTCGATCGTGCACGCCTTGAACTGTACAGTCTGTCTTAAAAGTACCGCGCAAAGTGGCGGTGGATCCATCAAGCCTGACCGAGAAAGGGCCTGTTTTAATTTAAAAGTCACCGACCAATTGACCTAGGGAATGGATAAGGATGTCAGTTGCTTCAGTGACCCAAATATAGCAGGCCCTTGCTCAGTCAGGCTCGATGGATCCACCGTCACTTTGCGCGGTACTTTTAAGACAGACTGTACACTGCGGGTGTGAATGAAAGGCTAAACGAGATAAATGCTCCTCTTAATGTTCTAAATTGTAACGATACGCACTGTGTTGATCACTGTTCAGATATTGATAGATATTATAGTGAAATAATATCTTGCTTGCATGAATCATCTCGCCACAGTATAGCTAGAGAGGTGCGCGGCGGACATAAGCCGGTGCCGGGCTGGAGTGAGTTTGTACAGTCTGTCTTAAAAGTACCGCGCAAAGTGGCGGTGGATCCATCAAGCCTGACCGAGAAAGAGCCTGCTTTAATTTGAAAGTCACCGACCAATTGACCTAGGGAATGGACGAGGATGTCAATTGCTTCGGTGACCCAAATTTAGCAGGCCATTCCTCAGTCAGGCTCGATGGATCCACCGTCACTTTGCGCGGTACTTTTAAGACAGACTGTACAGAAGGCTCACTCGACGCTTGGTGACATATATTGTCTGTGGGCTATTGTCGGAAAGCCCAAGACCGGCTACATCTATGATCAGCTGCGTTTAGCAAAGGCTCGTTTCAAATACTCCCTGCGATGGTGCATTCGCAATGATAAGGATCTTCGGGCTAGGAACTTAGCTGATAAGCTCGCAAGGTACCCACGTGATCCCGCTTCCTTTTGGAAGGAGGTCAGAAATCTGAATAGCTCCCCTCCTCTTGCTACAACAGTGAATGCTGTGAGCGGGACGAAAGACATTGCACACATGTGGAAAGACCATTTTTCTGGTATACTGAATTCAGTTTGTGATGATACGTTAAAGGAATCTGTACTTCATCGAGTGAGAGAGAACATGGGTGTTGTGCATAACATTTCTGTGCAGGAAGTGTCTAACTCTTTGCGAGACCTGGCGTCAGGACGGAGCAGTGGTCATGATGGCTTAAGTGCAGAGCACTTTAAGCATGCTGGTCATATGTGTCTCACCCACTTGTCCTTGTGTTTCACCATGATGTTAAAACATGGCCACCTGCCCAAAAGTTTGACCAAAGTTGTGATTGTTCCCATAGTGAAGGACAAAACTGGGAATATTTCTGATAAGGATAATTACCGGCCGATTGCCTTAGCGAGTGTCAGCTCCAAAGTGCTGGAGTCAATCGTTTTAAATCGTAGCCGTGACGTCTTTTGTACCAGTGACCATCAGTTTGGTTTTAAGCCGTCACACTCTACTGACATGGCCATATATGCTGTAAAGGAATTATCTGAGTACTACTTGCGAAACAATAGCCCAGTGTTCTTGTGCTTTCTTGATGCTAAAAAGGCGTTTGATCGAGTTAATCACTGGAAATTGTTTGACAAGCTTTTGCGTAGGGGAATGGATGCTTGCCTTGTAAATCTTCTCGTGGAATGGTATGGTACACAATCATTTCATACGCAATGGGGACAGTACGTTACAAGTGGCTTCACTGTCTGCAATGGGGTCAGACAGGGGGGCATTCTTTCACCATTTTTGTTTAATCTGTATGTTGATTCTTTGTCTGTGAGCCTTGATAATACTGGTGTTGGCTGTCGCTACCTAGGTAGTATGAACCACATAGCATATGCTGATGATATGATTCTTTTGTCACCCACGCCGTTTGGCCTTCAGGTCCTACTAAACACATGTGAAAAATATGCGAATGAACATGACATTGTTTATAATACGAAAAAGACTGTGTGTATGTGCTTGCGCCCAAAAATGTTCAAGAATATGTGTTTGCCACAGCTTACTCTTTGCGGTGAAACTCTGAAATATGTGAATAGCTATAAATATTTAGGTTTTAATATTTCTGAAGACTCAACTGACAATTTGGAAATCCAGCAGCAATATCGTTTACTGTGCTGTCGAACGAACTCGCTGATTCGGAAATTCTCGATGTGCTCGTATCAGGTAAAGAAGTTTCTGTATATGTCCTATTGTGCCACTGTATATTGCCTTCACCTTTGGCACGTGTTCAATGTGTCTGTTATCAACAAGTTTAAGGTTTGCCTGAATAATGCTGCTCGAATGTTTTTTGGCTATGAGAGATTCTGTAGTGCTTCTACAATGCATGTTCGCGAAGGCATTGATAGCTTTGATGTTATGTTCAGAAAGTCATCATGGATATTTCTCCGAAGGCTCGGTTTGACCAAAAACACTGTTTTGAGCGCTCTTGTGAACAGTGATGTGAGCATACGCTCTAGATATAGGGCTGTGTGGAATCGGGCACTGTTGGCAGTGTAAAGTGGTTCTGTCTCATTTACAATTGGACCATGAGTCCGTAAATACAGTTCTCTCTCTCTCTCTCTCTCTCTCTCTCTCTCTCTCTCTCTCTCTCTCTCTCTCTCTCTATGCATAAGTGGCCGGGGCCAACATTTGAGGGGGCGGCGCGGCACCTTCATTCGAGGGGGCGGCACCTGCATTCGAGGAGGGCCGGCACCTACATTCGAGGGGGCGGCACTAACATTTGAGGGGGCGGCACCTACATTCGAGGGGCGGCATTTAGGTACATTTGAGGGGGCGGCACCTGCATTCGAGGAGGGCCGGCACCTATATTCGAGGGCGCGGCACTAACAATTGAGGGGGCGGCACCTACATTCAAGGGGGCGCACTTACATTCGAGGAGGGTCGGCATCTACATTCGAGGGAGGGGGCGGCACTAACAATTGAGGGGGCGGCACTTACATTCGAGGGGGCGGCACCTACATTCGAGGGGGCGGCACCTACATTCGAGGGGCGGCATTTAGGTACATTTGAGGGGCGGCACCAACATTCGAGGGGGTGGCACCTACATTCGAGGGGATGGCGCCTACATTTAATGGGCGGCGCCTACATTCGAGGGGGCGGCACCTACATTCGAGGGGGCGGACATTCGAGGGGGCGGCACCAACATTCGAGGGGCGGCACTTACATTCGAGGGGGCGGCACCTACATTCGAGGGAGCGGCACCTACATTTGAGGTCTGAGGAGGCGGCAACTACACTAGATAGTTGAGGGGTGACTATTGCCTACATGATGGGTAGGGCTCTTTTGAAAGATGGTGCCAAGTCAACGGGTGGCATAGAGTTTTGGGATGGCTCAGGGTTATGGGGGCGGCACCATTCGAGTCGCCCGCCGATTTATTTCAGTTGTAAAGTTGGGGTTGCACAAACCGATGTTGGGGTTGCACAATTCAAAGTTGGGGTTGCACGTGCAACCCCAACTTAATATAAAAATCCACCCCTAAGCATGAATCGCTACTTCGCTGATGTTGGCACCCAGATTGCGAGACAAGTAGACACCTCAGGTCCCGAGCTGCCTGTGCGTCTGCCTCGGGTTACCTCGGGACGCTTTCAGGTTCATCCCGTTACGCCGGAACGATTAGTCAGTATTATGGCCCAAATGAACAACAGCTCAGCATGCGGCGCCGACGGACTCAGCATGCGTTTCATCAAACTGTGTTTTGAACCAATTTGCCACGTCATCACGCACATTATTAATTCTTGTTTAACGTCTCACACAGTCCCTCGGTCATGGAAGCTCGCAGTGATCCATCCCATCCAGAAAAATCCTAAAACTACAGAGACATCAAACTTCAGACCAATATCCATCCTTCCAACGATCGCCAAAATCACTGAACGAGTAGTATATGAGCAACTTTTTTCCTACCTCTCAGCCCATCATCTCTTTTCCCCCAGCCAGCATGGTTTCCGAAACAACCATTCTACCGAAACTGCACTTCTGACCTTAACTGACAGGGTTTTTGAGGCGATGGATCGACGACAGGTGGCGCTACTTTGTATGCTGGACTTGTCTAAGGCCTTTGACGTACCCCACGACCGATTGCTCGTCAAACTTGAGCAGTACGGCGTCGACGTCCGCTGGTTCTCCAGTTATCTTGCCGATCACCAACAACAAGTCCAGATTCGTACACCGGACGGTCGTGGTACTCTGTCACGGCCTTTGGACAACCCCATCGGCACCTATCAGGGATCCGCGCTCGGGCCGTTGTTGTTCAACGTGTACACCACCGATATGTCACTGTTTTTGCCGGAAGGTGCCTTGTACGATCGTTGTCTTGTACAATACTGTGATGACACGCAGCTAGCTGTACTGGGGAGTCCAAGCGATGTCGGAGCTATGGTAACCCAGTTGGAGCGGGACCTTGCAGCTCTGTCACTCTGGTTCCGAAAAAATGGGCTAAAGATTAACGCAGATAAAACTCAGATCATTGTTTTGGGCACAAGGCAGCAAATTCGTCAACTAGCCCCGATAGAAATCAGGTTCATGGGTACCACTACCGTGGGAACGTCCTCAGCTAAAAACCTCGGCGTCACTTTTGACGAGAGCATGACCTTCTCAAATCATGTGACTGATGTAGCCCGCCGATGCACCGGTATTCTGAGCGGCCTGAGTCACAGTAGGCACTACCTACCGAAAAGTACGCTGGCCACTCTGGTTCAGGCTCTAGTAGTCTCATCGATCCGGTACGCCATTGTTGTCTATGGTGGATGTGGTGTCACCCAGATGTCTCGGCTCCAGCGGCTTATCAATTTCGGTGCTCGTGTTGTGTCGGGCAAGCGGAAGTATGACCATGTAAGCGAAGTGCTGAAAGAGTTGCGGTGGCTCTCGGCCGAGAATATGTGGCGTCTACAGTCTGTCACGCTATTAAAGAAAATCCTCGAGACAGGAGAGCCCGAAGCCCTATCCAACGCGATTGTGTCGCGAGGTAGCGTGCATGGGCGTGATACGCGTCAGGCCGACCTGCTCGATTTACCCGTGATTAGAACGGAATCCGGGCGCCGCCGGTTCCTATACGCCACTGTATCGCAGTATAACGCTCTGCCTCAGGCGCTGCGCAATCTCGGTCACAGGCTCTTTCGGAGGGAGTATCGGAAGCTCCTACTGCGTGAGCAACACGGCGACCCAGCCAGTGTGTAGCGGCGCGGTGGCGCAAATGTGAATATGTGTGCAAATGTGATGCGTGTGTGTTGTATGTAATGTTGTGCCCACCTCATTCGTTTCACCTGACTCGGCAGCCAATAATAGCCATTTTCGGATGGATCGGCTTGCCACGATAAGTACAATACAATACAATACAATACAAATATTTAATTTATAGGTAAAAGGGTATCACTATCACTACTAAAATTAATATCGGTAAATAAAAATATATCACTATCACCAGCTATCACTGCTGCGTTCCTTACATAATACATATATTAAACCAGCGAGCTTGGGCCTGGGCCATAGACCACCCCAAGGGCCTAAATACAGACCACCCTAATCCATGGCCCGCTCTCCACGACCGCCAGCGTTTGGGAACTAAGGGAGGTTTGGGAGGAAACAGTTTTTATTGTTACTGGATTCGACAGATACATTTGATTCACCATCCGCATCGTGGCCTCCAGTGATGTAGCACACTGCTTGAGAGCCGCCATCACCCCTCGGCCCTCACGTCCCTAGATTCACTCCACCATCTGTGAATCTAATCTGCCAGTCGTGCCAGATCCTTCCGTTCTTTTTCTTGAGGCCTCTCGGCTCTCCTCCGTGCTCCAGGCCGAGAAGTCGCCAGCGGCTGGGAGGGAAGAGAGCATCGCCTTCCTTCGGAGCACATTCTCCGGAGTCCGGACTGGTCGTCGGAGCGGTGATGTGGCCAGTCATCCGAGTGGTTTCGTGTCCCTCGGGCCTGCTGAGACGCGCTGATTTACCCGATTTACCTACGGCGGGCTCTACACACCGCGCTAACGTCTCACCCGAGGGCTGGCCGCTGGGATGTGACGGGAGCCGCATTTGTCCGTCCTGCATATGGGACATCGTGAACCACGACAGCTCTGTAGAACCTGCTCGGTGCAAAGGGTCCTCCAGTTTCGGGGCATTGGTAGGACGCCGATCCGCCAGTCATATAATGAAGAAACTTTGAAGTTAGAAATTAAGTGACTGAGAAAAAAATCTATGAAAATTTAAGGCTGAACATGAGGCAGAGCGACCATACTCTCAAATGAAACGGGTTACGTTTAGGAAACGGGTTTCACAAACGATCAAGCACCTCCCAGCAGACAACTATGTGTAATGGATAATGTAAATGTAAGAAGAAATGACAAAGTATCCATTAAGGAGCAGCTGGCCGAGTAACACCAGAAGTACACATGACTACGTACCAACGGCCTGTGCCGGGGAGGATTTTAGTGCATCGGCCCAATTACGAACTTGGCTAGTGCATATTCTTTTAAACATTTCACCACGCATCAGCACACAGTCGCAGACGGAAACCAGAGAGCTGGGTCGTAGGCGTTGCCACGAACCACCACCGGACGGCGCGCTCTGTGGCCGGCATTAGAATAAAGAGCCACACTACTGTAAACCCCAGCTCAGTCCTGGCTGGTACCGGCACAAGCGGCTGAACTTCAGCGCTGAGGAAATGGCAGACACATTCATTTTTCAGGATGCTGTTTATTTCCGGTTTGAAGAGGGCTGTCAGAAGTGCAATCAGCGTAAATTCGCCATTCGCCATCCAAATTCATTCTAGAATTACCAACAGACGTAAAACTATTTGGACTACAATTTACCACATAATAATAATGTTAGATTCTGGCTCAGTGAAAGTACAGAAAGAAGATGAATAGTCTAGGCCATCTAGCAGGTTTGCAACAAAAAGGCCATCGAGATTCGCTTCAATGCTGAACAAATGGGAATAGATCGTGCTGGACCGAAAAAATACACCGAAAGGAAACTTTTCGAAACACAAAATCTGTGTTCAAAATCGGATCTCAACTATCGTTAATTAAGGCCAAAATTACGTTCGAAATAGCTTTCACCTTAACTACTTCGGATCTGAACTACAGAGGTCTCACTTCAGTCTAAAGCACCAAACGGCCATAAACCACTGCAAAGCTATCCGAATGAGGAACAATAGCTACGGTTAGAGTCCATAATACCCTATATTGCGGCAGCATTTCCCTGCCAAACTGAGCGTCCTACATACTTAGTGAAACTCGAAATAAGGCAACAGCCACGGCTCGGCTTTTATAAACCGGAATCTCTAAAGTTAGGAAAAAACAGAAACCTCGTAAATTGCATATTAACCAAATTTCCCTATTTACACCACGAAAAGTTAGTACTCCCCTGTACTCCGACTCTTCCTGAACCAACGACCCGGACAGCCGCGGTCAGATCAAATTATGTAGAGCTTCTAGTTAATGCCTGCATACAATATAAACAAAATCAGCGTTTAACAGCACAAGGGTACTTCTATGAGAAGACGCATGAACCACAAACTGCTGAAGTAAGGGGTTTGGTCGCTCCCAAACTGGAGCAAAAAAAAAGTGGTACGAACGTGTCCTATGTTGTCCAGCCTGAGGATTAAGAACAACAATATCAAGGAAAACACCAGGGCCCAGTTTCACCAAGTGGGGTAATTTCGGCATGGGGTAGATTTCCATTCTGCCCCATGGGGTAAAATCCAGTTTCACCAGCTCAAACTACCCCCATGGGGTAGTTTCGGCGTCTCTTGTGAATGTTTGCTAAGCAAGCAGCATCAGCAAAACAACGGAACGTTTTGATTGGTCGAGAATTTCATTTCACGACGGCGTGAAATGAAGAACACATTTGATTTGGCTTCTTGTATTTGTCTACCAATCACCTTGGTAACGATGGCACAATGGCACCTCAGTTTCCAAGATTCACAACTTTATTGAGAAAGGAATGGCAATGCACAACCGCGAATCTTGATGGATAGGTTACAGAACAATGGCATGTTTTATTATCGAATAGTATCGAATGTTTTAAAATTAATTAGTGTTTTAGTAAATTTGATGTTTATATTAGATGTTTAAATTATTTATAGTCACCGTGGTTTAAATTAGATGATTTAGATTAGATTAGATGTTTACCTAGTGTTTTATAATTAGAATGTTTCAGTAAATTAGTGCATGTTTTACTAGTATCGAATACACCTTGCTTGGTATTTTTGGCGACTTTTAACTACGAATCTTTTGCACCAGATGCTTTTATTTCTAATGTGCATTACAAAATACATACAGTACCTACAGATGCACGGCCCATTTAACGCAACTTTATTGAGATATGCACAACAGCGACAAAAATAAAAAAATAGATATGGAAAGTATCGAATCCACTTGGCCTGGTATTTTTAACAACTGCTTATTACGCATTACTTGCACCATTTGCTTTTTATTTCTAATGAGAATTACCTAGGTATGCACGACATTCTCTTGCTGATTTAGGTACGGCATTTTTATTTTTATTTCAGTTGTTAGCGTCTTGACATTTGCTGGATATTTGCACATTGACCGTAAGGCATATAGATACCTCGAATGATAATTTGAATAGATCACACAAGTTGAAGTACTATGATCATTTCAACAAGACACATCGTCAGCATGTAGATAACCACCGTGAAGAATGTGCATTTTTATTGTTTATATTTCAAGGCTTCCTCATCCGGTATTCAAGGTCACTGTTGAAGGAAAACCTTTAATAGTTAAAAAAGTAAAAATCCTGGCATTCAGCTATCGGCGACATCTATAATGCTTCTTTTGGGTGTTGCAATGCAGATCACAAGCATAGGTGGTGCAGGCTACATGCAGTAAAATATTTGGATGAAACTTGAAGTATCTATGCTATGAATAATGCATACTCAAACATGACAGGTGATTGGACTTCAATAAAATATGTTCTTATTACTATTTTACTGTCAATTGTTGCTCACAATTCGTATCATATTCACAGATTACCCCACGAATGTCAGCCGTAATTTTGGTCGGATATTTGGGGTAGAATTGCCGGCAAACAGCTGATTGATTGGCTTGTTCAGATGCTCACGGACCGTGAGCATCTGTTTGCATGGCAAATTTGGGGTAAAATAAAAACTACCCCATGGGGTAGTTTGGAAGTGGCCAATCAGAACCTACCCCATTTGGTGAAACTGGTTTGGGGTAGTTTCGCCGAAACTACCCCAAACAGAGCTTGGTGAAACTGGGCCCTGCAGTTCTCTTTCTAGCATTCGTCAAGAATAGCGGAAAAACACGAGAACTGTCAACAGCTAACATTCCCTTTAACTGATGAATTATGGCAAAACATAGCCCTTCTAAACGTTTACAAGACCTACCCGTTCATGCACGCTAAAAGTACATACAACATATCTCCCGAATGGTTACCCTTCTGGATCTGCATCTATAGCAATAAGGCATATTAACTGTTAAGCAATTGTTAATGTTAAGTGCACCTGGTAAAAGCTGCCCCGATAAATAAAAAAACGTTTTGTTTCTTAGCAGATGCATACAAAGCAAGGCAGTGAAAAATTCACCCCAAAGGCTCTATTAACATTCGAATCCCGTTAATTTTGTTTTTGAGAACATATTAAAGAAAATGGGGGATTTAAGCAGGAACGACAATTTCCCTGGTAGCTGAGTAACGATATTCTTATATCTTGTACCCGAAGGGCTGCCAAGGCGGGGCAAAACTGAGCCGGTTTTGGGTCACAACAGCCTACAGAGCGTGAACAAAGGACGAGCATTGTGTCAGGACCAAGGAGACGGGAGCGCCAACAGAGGCGGCCCGCGCGGCGGACAGACGGGCCGACACCGCTTTGTACACGACACATTGAGATCTGAGGAGCGACTAGCGAGCCGACGTAGCTCTGGACGCAGCCAACACAGCACAGTACACGGCCGACCAACGACAACCCATCCCTGAAGGAGACCGGTACTATCACAGGAGTGAACCTGAGGGCAGCGGGCGGCCCGGGCGCGCCGCCCGCTGCAGCCTACCGACGGCCGCGGACCGGCGGCGCGCACCGCCCGCCGCGGCCGTCCCATCCACGCAGCCATACTCGTGTTAATTGACTCGGCTCAGGAGATGTTATCCACGCTAGCGTCGACGCGCCGGCTGGTGGCGGGTGTGCGCCGGCCGGCGTCGCTCCTCAGCTCGCAGTGCGGTGCGGTGCGGTACGGCCGCCGTCCGCCGACGCGGTGCCGTCGGCGGGCCGGCGGCGCCAGTCCCTAGGAGGGCCACTCCTCGAACAGCGCGTAGACGAGGTCGTAGCCGCGCACGCTGCAGTACTGCAGGTCGCGCTGCCGGTACTCAGAGCGCAGCGTCGGCAGCTTCAGCTGGCGCGCGAACTCGTTGGCCTCCGACGACTGGGGAGCAGCGAACAGAGGGGGTCAGGCGGAGCTCGGACGGTGCCGAGGTTAGGTTGTCCCAGGGCCAGGACTTCGCACCTCTGTACGAGCCAGAATCACCACTGAGCAATGAGCATTCAGGACGAAACAGGGGCTTTCGGTGATCGTTGTGGCGGTATACGCTTAATTTCAAAGAAACTACGAATGCAATGGCTGTGGTAGCTATCTGGTCGGATACAATCGCCTTCCGTTCGTCCTACCCTTAGATCAAGTGTCCGAAATGTTCACGCAGTTCCAGACAGCACAGCAGCTCTGCTATTGAACTAGTTAAGTAAGTAGCTAACGAGTTAGCCAGCTCAGCTGTACCTAACTGACGTCCAGTTGATGGACAAAGTTACCCACCTTGTTGGCGAAGACGGTGACGAGCACCTTGCCGGGCTTGAAGCAGTCGACGACGCGGCTGATGACGTCTTTGTAGCACGACTGCGGGATGTTGGTCTCGAACGACACGTAGCTGAACTCAGTCTCGGGCGTGATGTGGATCGTCACGTAGCAGCCCTGGGGGACGGCGGTGGAGGCCGGTCAGCGGGACGGCGGTGGAGGCCGGTCAGTGATATTACCCTGGGTCAGCGGGGACGGCCGGCCAGTGATATTACCCTGGGTCAGCGGGGACGGCCGGTCAGCGGGGACGGCGGTGGAGGCCGGAATATCACCTGTCAGCGGGGTCAGCGGGGACAGCCGGTCAGTGATACATATTACCCTGGGTCAGCGGGGACGGCGGAGGAGGCCGGTCAGCGGGGACGGCCGGTCAGTGATATTACCCTGGGTCAGCACTCAGCGGGGACGGCGGCGGCGGCGGTGGAGGCCGGTCAGCGGGGACAGCCGGTCAGTGATACATATTACCCTGGGTCAGCGGGGACGGCGGAGGAGGCCGGTCAGCGGGGACGGCCGGTCAGTGATATTACCCTGGGTCAGCGGGGACGGCCGGTCAGTGATATTACCCTGGGTCAGCGGGGACGGCCGGTCAGCGGGGACGGCGGTGGAGGCCGGAATATCACCTGTCAGCGGGGTCAGCGGGGACAGCCGGTCAGTGATACATATTACCCTGGGTCAGCGGGGACGGCGGAGGAGGCCGGTCAGCGGGGACGGCCGGTCAGTGATATTACCCTGGGTCAGCGGGGACGGCCGGTCAGTGATATTACCCTGGGTCAGCGGGGACGGCAGTGGAGGACGGTCAGTGGGGACAGCCGGTCAGTGGTATTACCCTGGGTCAGCGGGGACGGCCGGTCAGTGATATTACCCTGGGTCAGCGGGGACGGCAGTGGAGGACGGTCAGTGGGGACAGCCGGTCAGTGGTATTACCCTGGGTCAGCGGGGACGGCGGCGGCCGGTCAGCGTGGACAGAAACCGGGACCAGGTGAGCGGCACTGGTGACCCAGGTCAGTGGTGCTAGTGACCCAGATCAGCAGTGACCGAGCGGCACTGGTGACCCAGGTCAGTGGTGCTAGTGACCCAGGTCAGCAGTGACCGAGCGGCGCTGGAGTCTACAGCTATTTTTCGTGCACTTTAGTTCACCAATGGCATACATCAAGGTTTGCGGCATGATATGAACTACATCTACAGGGTGTCCCAGAATTACCCGGACATCTATTTTCTGGCTAAAAGTACGACTGCGCTCGCTTCTAATGATATACAAGCATCATACTTTTATAAGATATCCCTTAGCTATCGAGATTGGGGACTGTGTGCTTTTGGTGGCCGGTAACGACTCGAATCAATTATTATCCAGAGTCAAGTAAGAGTAGTCCTTTTCCGTTTTCAGCTTAAGCCACTAATAGGCAACCATGGTGAATCAACTCCCGTTCTCAACTTTGTAAACGAACTTTCGGCATGGTTTTTGCTGGAGAGCTTCAGTAGCTCATCTGCAAGCAGTAAGGATTGAGCAAAGCGCAATTATATCAGCTAACGAAGCCAGAGAGAGCAAGAGATAAACCTGATTGACAAGCTTGGGCTCGGCCAAAAAGGGCCATGCACCAGTTGTCAAACAAGTGGTTGCTTGTCATAGACAACAAACGTCACCGATCTAGCTAAAAACTAGCTAAACAATAGATCAGGATTATCTACAAAACATCAGTCTACTTTGCACCACTATCTTCGACAAAATTTTGGAATTTGGGGTCCTTCGCCAGAAAAATATGCGAAAACTACGGGAAAAGCAGCGCAAATCACTACAATTCATCCCAAAAGCATAACATATACAACAAAACAGTATATTGAGGCACACTTTGTGGTCTAACGAAGGTATTATGTCATTTGAACCGGCCGAAAAAGGCTTGTGTGATCGTCAGATGGCTACAACGCCCCAACAGCAGAGACGGCCAGGCACCCGTCGAAAATCAAATTGTGAGACATTTTGAGCCACCGCGCACTCATTGGGCTTGATATGATGGCCCAAAGACAGCCGTTAGCACAGGGTACTACTGCGGTAATATTCTACCAGTGCGAAAACTGGATGCCGTGAACCAAATGGCCATGAACGGGTTTGTTTTGGAAACCAAATCTGTTGGAAGCCAAAGGTTGCGCAATGTTCAGACATGGAGCTTCTCCATTCCAGATGTAAAAAAAAAACGCAGCAAAAGTGGCGTAGGCAGAAATTTTTGTTTTGGGGGATGATACCTTACGGCCTGGGAACACTTTGATGTCAAGTTTATCTTATATGATCGTATTATCCTCCGGCAAGAGGTCAAAGAAAACAGGCCTACACCCAGTTTCGGGAGACCCGTAAAACAACTGAGACCAGCAATGGCTGGCATTTTCCATCATTGTCGGCTGATCTTGTAACAAGCGTATCTATTGCATGTGCTATTTCACAGCCACCCTAGTTGACTACATATAGGACGGTAAAAAGGAAAAAGCGCAATCATGTTTGCCTTATTTTATACGCTAATTAACAATGTCCGGGTAATTATGGGACACCCTGTACTTATCGACGCATTGGGTGAGCAATGCAAAATGTGAGAAAAAAATCACACACAGATATCTTTTTGCAATGGCTCGCAGGATTCACTCCAGTCTAAGGTGCATAAAAATACCAAATGTCGCTAAAACGGACCATGACCCAATCTTATCGAGGGCGTACTGTTATATTCACGGCAATTGTTAGCATTTACAGACGTGATACCAGTAGTATTTTCACTTCAGCCAGTGCTGTCATATCCATTCTAAAGCACTTATAAGATTGGGTCCATGTTAAAGTTACATTTGCAGCACTGTAACGAAAGTGGATTACATATGCTTTGCATTCCAGAATGCGTCAAAAGATGCCGTCACAGATGAAAAAGGAGCACGGGCCATGCGTCACAAGGGCATTTGCTCGGAATCAGAATGTAACGGTAAATCCGCTATTGGTCATAAGCCAATCCGCCATTGGTCGATCCGCCAAATCCGCCCCCTTCTAGCAGAGGCGGCGGAAGGTATTTTGGGATGGGGGGGGGGCACACCTGATCCTTCCCGGAACCTAGGGTACCCCCAAATCTAGTTTTCTCACCGGTTTTAGGCCACTTATTTTTCACCCCTTGGCCTTTACAACGAAAAATCGAAACGAAAACATTTGCAAAAAGTGAGATATCCCGTCTCATCTGAGTCAAGGAACTACCTTTTTGGTAACTTGGAATAAACGTTTAAAGCTTTCACACATGAGCTGTCAAATCAGGTATAGAGGGGGATTTTTTTACTTAAATAGGTATTGTCTTCCATTCAGCTTTTCTTTGAGGCCCACGGCCGCTAATATAGGGAGGACAAGCTGCCCCGACGGTTCCTGGCCCTATGAAACTTTGTGGGGGCAGCGCCTGCGCCCCCCACGGCCCCAGAGTTGTGGGGGCAGGCTACCCCCATGCTGCCCCCCGGCTCACGAGTCTATGCCGGCTGGCGTCTGGCAGAGTCGCGGGGAAAGGCCTGTGGCACGCTCAGACGCGCTTCTGTGACGTCCGCATGCCGGGCCACTCGCGTTCCGTCCTACTCTTCCGGTTACCGGTAGCTCGTAGATAGCTGCTTGATTTCTGAGCATTATGTGTGGAGGGCGTTTGGTGGAAATGTATGGTATTTAGAGAATGAATATGTGCTTACATGTTGTCACAGTCTTCTGCGTTAGAACGCTCCATAATGAAGGTTGTTTCTGGTTAACATTTCGAAAAGGTAATAAATCTATGAAATTATGTTGGTAGATTTCCGATTTCGATTCCTCCGGTTGGAGGGTCTCAAATACCTACATTACGAGCCCTCCCCCCGCCGAAAAGTTGGAGGGGCTCAGCCCCCGCTAGCCCCTCCAGCCGGTTCCCGGGAACCGCCCCTCTGGTTCCCGCGCCACTGCGGCAAGTCCAGTTCAAATACGTGTAGCACGCTGTGGCTGTCACCGTGACTGTTGTTCGCGTTGAACAACTTGCTTCCTTTAAACCAATGACGTCATTAAAGTTAGCCAATTATTGGCTATTGCAAACCTTTTTGGTTGGTAACACTCGCACTGCAAAATGCTAGCCAATGTGATCAAAATATGTACGACGACATTGACAACAATATCAATCCATTCCAAATTACTCGCTCTATTAACTTAAAAAGGTACTCAGCCAAACTGGCATATGTTCATGACGTAGTATGGAAGTATTGTGGTACTTCGTCGATAACAATTTGGGGGGGGGGGGCAAAAAGATATGTTTGCACCCCCACCCTGGAAGATGGGGGGGGGGGGCGCCGTGCCCCCGCTGCCCCCCCCCCCCCCCGCTTCCGCCGCCACTGCCTTCTAGATAAGTCATTGTTTGCATTTCTTCTTCGTAGTCTCAGAAGTCATTACTATTCTGACATTGTCGGCACGAGAGCAATATTTGTGCAGCGTGCAATGGCAGTCAGACCAATATGCAACTAGTGGCCCTGGCGCTGACAGCATGGACGGTGGAGTGCAAAACAACAGGCCTATTGCCGATAAGTATCACCGTGCGTGAGAAAAACGTTAAAGCACGAGACACCACTGTGCCATAGACTAGTGCCAAACACTCCTCAGTCCTCGTATATCATACTCAGTGATAATAACTACATAGACTAGCGTCACAGTCAAGTAACATAAGACTCGTTCAGTTCGGCCGGAGCCTCGGCCAGGTGCGGACGTGCGTGCGCGGCGCTCCGCAGGCCGGGCGGTGTGGCGGGGCGGTGAGGTGACCCGGTCAGGTCGGGCAGTCACTGTTGGCTGACGCCACTGCCGGCCCCGGGCGGCGGTAACAGAACCGCTGAGAGACAAGTGTAGAAGGACAGCAAAGGTGGAATCGTGAAAAGTGTGAGCGGACTGGTGCTTTACCACGCGGTGCTGGACGGTGCTGATCGGGCGTGGCTGAGGCGGCGCAGTATGAACGGCGCTGCTGCGCACGAGTCCGTCGACTCGCCAGACTCGCCGGTGGCGGGGCCACGCCCCACACCGCCGGTAAGGAGGAACGAATCCACGCTGCGACAGCGCTCAGTCACGGATATGATCCGCCAAATGGACAGCTCTAGCGCCTCGTCAAGTAAACGCGGCAGGGGGGACTCCGAGTCGCCCGTAAATCCAGTCTCCAAGTCTCGCGATACAGCGAGCGACTGGGAGAAATTCGAGACGATGCTCGACACGGCGCTGGCCAGGCTGAGAGAGCAAATCCAGTCTGATTTCGATCAATTTAGAGAAGTCATGAAGGAACAGTTTGTAACAATGGGTCAGCGGCTGCGGAAGGTGGAGGACCGGCTGGCGGAGAAGGAGGCAGAGCTGGCGGGAGTGAGGGCGACTCTGAAGGACACCCAGCGGGAACTCGGAGAGCTACAGACGCAGGTGGAGGAGAACGAGCGGGTCTCCAGACTGCCGTCGCTCATCCTGTCTGGCTCCGTCGTCCCCAAAAAGCCGTCGGCCGGCCAGATGCCGGCGGCAGGGGAGAGCGTCGAGCAGCTGGCGGTGGACCTGCTGCGCCGACACTTCACGGACCTGAAAGTGACACTGCGCGACATCGACAGAGCTCATCGGCTGCCGGGTAGAGGGGACCCGCGGATCATCTGCCGATTCGTACAGTCCGGGACCGGATCCATCCGAGACGCCGTCTATCAGCGCAGACTGGAACTGAGAGGGAGCGGACTCTATGTCAGCGAGTGCCTGTCCCGTAAGCGTGCAGAGGTGCTCCGGACACTGGGTGAGGCCAAAAAGGACGGTAAGATTTATACGGCTTTTTCTCGACAGGGACATGTGTTCTATAAGCTCAAGAAGTCTGGTGAAAACGTACGCGTCGACTCGGTGCAGGAGGTGCTCCAGAAATTCATGACCTAGTGATTTGGGCTGTATATGCATAGTCAGTGGAGCCTTCTCGTACAGAGACGCGGGCACCGAGCCGGGTAAAAGCCGGCAGCTCTAGCGACGCCCACTGTGCCTGAAGTCTGAGCCAGGTCAGACTGACAGCGCGGTCGGCCGGTCGGCGCAGCGGGGAGGGGTGTGGGGAGACGGCGTCTGGCCGGTGGACGGGACCGGGAACTGGGCCTGGGCCTGGGCCTGGACCGGGGGCTGGTGTTGTGAGAGGGATGGGGTGGGGTATGCCGGAGGGGATGTTCGAATGAACTGGCCGGAGTTGACGTTCCTGTGTCACAGTGACGTCACGTCATACCTGGACTGAGTAGAGGTCCAGACCAGACGTCAGGGAGGGGCGGGACGAAATAGGGAGCTGACAGGACCCGGCGGCCGCTCTGCGCTGTCGGGGCCGGCCGTGTACAGGGATGTCGCGCGACTAAGACCCGTTCGGAGCTTTCGTGCAATTACGCTCAGTTTTTGTTTTCGCTTCGTAGGTTAAGGGACGGTGAAGTGTCCGCATGTGTTGCTAGCTTGTTAAGGAAACTGTGTCTGGTGTTGTGTGTGCTCCGGGCCGCACCGTACCGTGGTTAATCTATACGTGTCGCCGCTCGGGGGTTGTCGGTGGCGTCGGCGTGCCAAACGCCGAATTAAAGTAGCTGACAATTCATATAGTATCATTGAACGTAAATGGGCTCAAAGCAACAAGTGGCACAGTGCCAAAACGACGTAAGCTGTTTACATGGCTGAAAAACATGAACGCCGATGTAATATTATTGCAGGAGACGCACAGCGACCAACAATTAGAAGCAATCATTAGAAACGAGTGGGGCGGCAAATGTTTCTTCGCCCACGGCGACAGTAGGAGTAGGGGTGTGGCCATCTTCCTGCTCCCAGGAAGTAGAATAGAATCTCTTGGAATTGACACTTGCAAAAATGGGCGATATATTGTCATGCAAGCCGAAATAAATGGGGCAGTGATTGTAATCGCGAACATATATGGACCCAACTATGATCAACCTGGAGCTTTGGAAGAGCTGTTTCAAAGTATTGAGCGCTTCAGTTGTGACGCTATGATTTTGGGAGGCGATTGGAATACTGTGTTAGACATGAAAATTGACAGACTTACCAGGGCAAAACGAGTTGTTAACAACCACAGGTGTCAAAAAGCAATTGCACAATTCATGGATTACAAAGACTTGGTGGATATCTGGCGTGTGAAAAATCCGGGGAAGAAAAAGTTCACCTACCAGCGAAGTCGCCCGATGAGCAAATCGAGGATCGATTTTTTTCTTATTAGTGAATGTTTGCTTTCACAACAAATCAAACCGACAGCAAAAATACTTGATGGATATCTGGCGGATCACAAACTGATTACCTTAGAAGTGCAAATTGGGAAAACAGCGTGGGGGAAGTCTTACTGGAAATTAAACAACAATCTTCTTCTCAACGAAGAATACGTAGATTATATGAAGCGTTTTATTCCTGAAACCATAGCATCAAATGATACTGAAGGCATAAGTAAACATACGGTCTTACAGACTGTGCTATGTGCTATCAGGGGAGAGTCGATTAAGTTCTCCAGCAGAATGAAGCGAAAAAGATCAGAACGACTTGAGCTGCTGCAAAACGAAATAAATTCAATATGTGACGAGCCAAATGAAAAGGAAAGAGAACGACTTTTTAAACTAAAACAGGAGAGGGATGAATTAGTAGGTGAACAAACTCAACGAAACATGTTTCAGTGCAAAGTAAATTGGCGAGAATTTGGAGAAAAGGGTTCAAGATACTTTCATAAATTAATGCGTGTTAAAAAGGGTTTTAGGCCATACATGGCCTTAGAATTAGAAAATACCGCTCCCGGTAAAATATCCAGTAACATTGAGGACATGCTGGAGGAGTGCGTTGTTTTCTTTGAAAAACTGTACGCGCCATGCCGAGTATCACCAGAGGCAAACTCGGGAACTTTCCTATCCAATATTAAGCCGTTACCTCACGACCGAATTCAGATTGGGGAACAGCCAATAACCATCACGGAACTGGAATCAACTTTGAAAACGATGGGAGAAGGGGCTAGCCCAGGTCCCGATGGTTTTACGTCTGAGTTTTACAAAGTTTTCTGGAACGAATTAAAAGAATTGATTTTCGGGGTAATTCAGGAATTGATAGAGATAGATAAAGCTCCATCGTTGTTAACATGTAGTACCACCACCTTAATACCCAAAAAGGGTAAAAGTACTCACTTGGTGAGGAACCTGAGGCCTATTAGTCTCTTGAATGTCTTGTACAAGCTTATTACGAAGACATTAGCTATAAGACTCGGCAAAATGATTAATGATCACATCAATGAAGATCAAACAGGATTTTTAAAAGGAAGATATATCGGGGAAAACGTAAGACTCTTAATAGATCTGATGAACGAATCTAGCGAGCAAAACATTCCAGGTCTCATAATGTTTTGTGATTTACAGCAGGCATACGATAGTGTGAATTGGAATTACTTGATTGAAGTAACTGATAAGTTCAACTTTGGACCGAAATTTAAACATTGGATATCCATGTTGTACAGAGACTCGGATCAAGATCCTGTTACGGCGCGAATAACTTTGAACGGACACCTGTCTCGGCCTTACAGTATCAGAAGGGGATTGCGGCAGGGGTGTCCCTTGAGTTGTCTTCTGTTTTTACTATGCATCGAACCTTTCGGCGAAACTGTTCGTGCCAGAAATAGTATTGCTGGCATACACATAAACGGCTTTGAAGTTAAGATGTCCGCTTACGCGGATGACACAGCATTAATTCTAGACGGAACGGAAGGAAGTTTACTTGCAGCACTGAAAACCTGTGAGGAGTTTGAAACGGTGTCAGGACTAAAACTGAACAAAAGTAAAACGAATATCATGTGGATAGGAAGAAATAAAATAAGACAGGATATTCTATGTAAAGAATATGGGCTAAATTGGACAAAACAGGTGAACTATTTAGGAGTTGAAATAGGCCCGATGATGAGGAACATGGCAGAGGAAAATTATGCAAGCAAAATAGCTAAATTAAAAAATTTATTAAACCCATGGATAAAACGTGGATTAACGCCTTTTGGTAGAATTCACTTAATCAAATCAATGGCGCTGTCCCAACTCGTTTATCATATGTCGGTGTTAGAAAAACCTAGTAAGAGGATGCTGAAAGAACTGGAGTGTCTAATGTTCAACTTCATATGGAACGGGAAAAGAGATAGAATCAAAAGGACCACGATGAAAAACCATTATGGTGAGGGAGGGCTGCAGGTTCCTGATCCATCAGCGCAAGCGGACAGCCTGAAAATAATGTGGATCAAAAAATTTTTGGATGAAAATAATCACGCTAAGTGGAAATTTGTAGTGCAAAACAAACTCCTAATAGGAGGAAATCTTTCAATATTTGAATGTAAGCTATCCAAAAGGGAGGTCGAATGCAAGTTCCCGGACAAATTCTGGAGGGAGATTTATCTAGCTTGGCAAACAATGGTTGAAGTGTACTGGGCACTGGCAGCGCTGATTGTACTGTGTTGTATTGTGTACTGCAGCGCTGATCTATTTCGCCGGCACGCTCGGATTGGTGCACGTGCGGGCGATCGAAAAATCAAGGATGTGCCGGCGGCCGGCGGCAGCGGCCGACTCGGCAGTGCGAGTCAGGCGGGTGCGGGGGAGTGTTGTTTTGTGTGCAGGTGCCCATTGCGAGAGTGAAAATATAATTTCGGATCACAAGCTATTTCGGCACAATGGCGGGCCTGGACGTTAAGCTGATCCCAGAGTTTGACGGGTCGGGAGAAGATCACGTGGTGGACTGGATCGAGAAAGTGGAGATGGTCTGCACGCTGCAGACGCCGGCGGCCCCACAGGAGTGCGTGATTCCGCTTAGGCTTAGAGGTGGTGCGCTCTCTGTGTACCGGCAACTTCCCAGCGAGGATAAGAAGGACGCCGAGAAGGTGAAGTCGGCCCTGAGAAGGGCATTTGCCTTGGATAAGTTTTCTGCGTATGAACGTTTCGCAGAGCGGCGGCTCAGGCCAGGCGAGTCCGTGGACATATTCCTCGCTGAGCTGGAACAGCTGGCGTCACTTTTTGGCGGCATGACAGAAGAAGGCATCAGCTGCGCCTTCGTGACGGGACTACCGGACAGTGTCAGGCAAGTGCTGAAGGCAGGGGCTCGCGTCGACTCTCTCCCCCTGCGTGAGCTGGCTGATCGGGCTCGCGCCATCTTGCGTGAGAGTCAGGGAGTGGTCGCCATGGCAACCGGCAGTGACGTCAGCGGACCCCGGCGCCGGTGGAGCCGCGGGTCGGCGGTGGAAGCGGGCGCAGGGAGACGGGGACCGTGCTATTCCTGCGGCCAGTTCACTCACTATGCTCGCGCGTGCCCGGCACGTGACGTTACGGGACGCCCCGCTGGTGGTGAGGCGCGGACCCCGCGACAGCAGCGGATCTCCGACGAAGGCGAGTCACCGTCGCCTTTCGGGCGTGCGGGCAGCCGGTGCACCCAGATTCAGTGCTATCGGTGCAGGAATTGGGGCCACATCGCCGCATATTGCCCGGAGGGAAACGACCAGCGAGGGGAGGCACCTGCGCCGGCCTCTTCTCGGGATTGAAGTGGGCTGGCGCACTGCCGATAAAGGAGCTGGATGTGAATGGGGCGAGGTGTGCAGCGCTCGTGGACACCGGCTGCAGTCGGACTCTCGTTCACGTCTCGCTGTGCAGGCGGTGGCACCGGCGTGAGCTGCACGCGGTGACTGTGAGCGGTGAGCATCTGAAATGTGTTGGCATTGCTGATGTGCGAGTGGCCGTACCGGGGCTGCGGCGGGTGACGGTGAGCGCGCTGGTGGTGAGGGATAAGCCACTCGGCTTTTCCATGATAGCGGGCATGGATGCAGTGAGAGAGCTCGGTGGAGTGCTTGTCCACTCGCCCGGTGATGTGCACTTCGGCTGTGAGCCGGCAGGAGAGGCGTGCGCTGCGTCGCCGGTGAAGGAGGGGTCGCTGCGAGTCGACAGAGAAGATTTCTGCGTCACCTTCGACCCGGTCCGGCGGGAGTGGACAGTGTCATGGGAGTGGTCCGCTGGTAACCCACCGCCCGACCTGGCCAGTCACGTGGACGAGTACCCAGTGCCGGCAGAAGCGCGTGCCGAATATGAGGCGGAGCTAGACGACTGGGTGAAGAATGGGTGGCTGCGAGAGTATGATGAGAGCGAGATGGGTCCCCCGAAGGGGCTCATTCCGCTGATGGCGGTCGTCCAGAAGACAAAGGTCAGGCCGGTCATGGATTTCCGGCCCCTCAATCGTCACCTGACAACTCATACGGCAGACGCCGACGTCTGTGCAGAGCAGACGCGCAGGTGGCGGCGGATGGGAACGGACGTGGCCTTGTTGGACCTGAAGAAGGCTTACCTTCAGATTCACGTCGACAAGAAACTCTGGCCTTACCAAACAGTGATCTACAGAGGAAAGCGGCATTGTCTGACGAGATTGGGTTTCGGCATGAACCTGTCGCCCTCCGTGATGAAGGCCGTGCTGGAAACTGTGCTATCGCAGGACGCGAAGGTGGAAGCGGCCGTGTCATCATATGTGGACGACATTCTGGTGAATGAGGCGGTGCTTCCGGCCCGAGACGTGGCTGAGCACCTGAGGAACTTCGGACTGGAGAGCAAGGAGCCGGTGAGGGCAGACAGCGGCGCTCGCGTCCTGGGTCACCGTGTCTGGGGGGAACGTGACGGGCACCTCCGGTGGCGCCGGGACAGTGAAGTGTGCGCGGACGTGCTGGCGACACCAGTGACAAAGCGAAGCGTGTTCTCGCTGTGTGGACAGCTTACAAGCCATTACCCTGTGTGCGGCTGGCTCCGTCCTGCCGCCTCGTTCGTGAAACGACTGGTGAGTGAGGCTGCGCACGGGTGGGACGAGCCAGTTCGTGATGAAAATGTCGTGCGGCTGGTGAACGAGTTGGTGGCGAGAGTGAGAGCAGATGACCCAGCGAAGGGTCAGTGGGATGTCGGTGACGGTGTAGCGACTGTGTGGACTGACGCAAGCTCACTCGCTCTCGGTGTTGCTCTCGAAGTGGGAGGTGAGATTGTAGAGGACGCGAGCTGGCTGAGGCCTCGTGATGACGTCAGCCACATAAATCTGGCCGAGCTGGACGCGGTGTTGAAGGGGGTTAACCTGGCCATTCAGTGGGGAGTGTCAGTGATGCGTCTCATGGTCGATTCTCGGACTGTGTATCATTGGGTTAGTGACCTGCTGAGTGGTCGGGCGCGACTTCGATCGAAGGCGACGTCTGAGATGTTGATCAGGCGCCGGCTCGGCACACTGAGGGCTCTCGTCGATGAGTATGGCTTGAGTGTGAGCGTGTTCAGTGTCTCGTCTGCCTCTAACAAGGCCGACACACTGACGAGGGTGCCGGAGAAGTGGATGAAGGGGCGGACGGCGAACGGAGACGCCGCAGCGGTCGCCGACTCCGGCGGGGCGGCTGTCTCAGACACAGCCGCGGCCGGTGGCACCGCCTCGTCCGACTCCGACGGAGACGCTGTCAACGCCGCGCTCGGCACGGCCGGTCCCGCGCCGGCTCGCGGAGACGGAGACGGCGAGACAACCACGTCGGGGAACGGCCGCCAAGAGGACGATGACGCCCTATTGAATGAGGTGAGGAGAATTCATCACACGGCTGGGCATCCGGGCATTCGAATGACGTACTTTTTCGTGAGACGCGCCCTCCCGGAGGTGTCTAAGAGTGTCGTCAGAGAGGTTGTTTTGGCCTGTGAAACGTGCCGCTCTATCGACCCTGCGCCGGTAAAATGGAAGAAAGGTGAACTGTCAGTTGCTACGGTGTGGGAGCGCGTAGCGATGGATATCACGCACTTTCGGGGCGGCACTTACCTCACGCTGGTCGACTGTGGTCCGAGCCGGTTTACCATATGGCGGCCCTTGCGGCTGCAGACGAGTGCAGCGGTGATTGACCAGCTTGAATCTGTGTTCTGTGAGCGCGGCGCGCCGAGTGAGATACTCACTGATAACGACCCGGCTTTTCGGAGCAGGCAATTCCGAGCCTTTGCGTGTCACTGGGGGATAAAAATGCGTTTCCGGTGCGCTCATGTGCCCTCTGGGAACGGAATGATTGAACGCTGTCATAGAACTGTGAAGGTCATCGCGGCTCGAAAAGACTGCACTATTAGGGAGGCGGTTTTCCGCTACAACGTGCTCCCACAAGATGACACGACGGCGGACTCAGCTCCGGCCTGTCGGCTGTATCAATACAGAGTGCGCGTGCAGGGCGTGGATCAGGATAACGTAGCTCGTGAGTGGAAGGCGACGGACCCAAGTGTATTTTGTCCAGGAGACAAAGTGTGGGTTAGGCCGCCCGACGGGCGGTGTGACAGCAGGGACGGCGCCACAGGGGGGGCAGAGGGGGCAGCCGCCCCCCCAACTCTGAACACTGGGGCCCTCTTTCAGCCAGCAGGTCAGGTATGGGCGGAATACTCTCTGACTGTGCAGAAAGAAGACTTCTGGGCAGAGCTGTAGAAATGACTTCAGGAGTGGGGAATTAAGCCAAAAGGGGCCTTCTCAAGGTGCCGCCGCCAAGATAAAACTTACGGGCTTTGGCCCATGTTTTTGGAAAAGGGCCCAATTAAGCACAAAAAAAGTGAAAGAAAATCATTTATTTTGTATCTTGGGTGATTGTGGCCCTGTCCTATCTTCCCAGGCTGTAGAAAGGGCCCGGGCCAAAGAGGGCCCATGCCACGTCTGAGAGGGCCCATTCAATATATGAAAGGGCCCAGGCAAGGTCTGGGAGGTAAGTACCATATTATGTCTGAGAAGGAGAGGGCCCATACCAGTCATGACAGGGCCCGCAGCGGTGCTCAGATGGCCCTTGGAAGGAGTGCGAGAGCATGTAAAATGCCTGAGAGGGCCCATACCAGCCGTGACAGGGCCCATATCAGTACTGAGGGGGCCCATAACAGTACTGAGGGGGCCATCGCAAGTAATGTGAGGGCCCGTACCTTGACATATTACTGAGGGTTATGTCAGTCAATGGCAATCATGGAAGGGCCCCCAGCAGTACTGAGAGGACTGTTGCAATGACATGGGAGGGCCCGCACCATACCTGAGAGGGCCCATACCACTCATGCGAGGGCCTGCAGAGTGCAGCAGTACTGAGAGGGTCATTAAAAGGTCTGGTGAGGTCCTTAGAATGTCTGAGAGGGAGTACATAGCAGGCCTCAGAAGCCCCCTAGTAGTATAAAAAGGCCCATATCAAGCCTCTGAGGGTCCCTACCAGTCAAAAAAGGGCCTTTACCGGGCTCCAATGGCCATGCCAAACTGAGGATCTACCGAACTTCAGAAGGCCCATACCAGGCCTCAGGGGCCCCAACTAGGCTTCAGAAGGATCATATCAGGTCTCAAGGGGCCAAGCCAGGTCTCTGAGGCCTCTACTAGGCCTTAGAAGGTTCATAATAGACTTAATGGGGACCAGGCCACAAAGTGCCTATACCAGGCTTCAGAATGTCCATACTAGGCCTAATGGGGCGTAACAGGTCTCTGAATGCCCATTCAAGACCTCAGAGGGCCCATATCCAGTCTCGGGGGAACATAGAAATTAGGCCTCATAGGGTCCCTATGATATCGAAATCGCCCGCGAGTACGCCGCACTAAACCCTGGCCGCCGGTCAACCTTCGGGGTCAACCGTACCATACTTGAGAGGGCCCATACCACTCATGCGAGGGCCTTAAGGTCAACCTAATCGCATTACCCCAGGCGCCGCTCCTGTGTCATGTGTGTAACGGTGTTTTTGGGCCGGCCCTGTCGAGCCGAGCTCCTGTTTGAGCCACTCTGTCCGTCCGAGTCACTTTCCAGCCGGGAGGCGGGGCATGATAAACTCGAGTATTGAAAACACGCTTTTGTTCAGAACTTTGGCTGCTCAGGCTGATTCAGGTTGTTTAGTGGAATTCGTTGGTCAGGATAGTAAACAGCTTCCAAAAAAGGTTACCTATTCATGTTACCACACGAACAATGTCTTGCCTGTTGTCGAACGGACCCCCTCGGTTTTTCGCGAATAACTCGCGTAAAGAGCGGCTGATCGAGACGGAACTTTCAATACCGTCGCGTTGATCAATTTTACACCTATCCTAAAGATTTAATGACCCTGACCCTAATGACCTTTGACCTGTGACCTACTTTTTTAGACCATGTTTGGCCGGAATCGCGATTCAGCGTATGTCGGCTCGCATGAGCCGCGCGTTTGCAGTCTTTTCGTGGTTTCAAGCGTTCAAACATGGGATATGATGCTGCTTCCATGAATTAGGGTGGGTGACAAGGTCACCGGAAGGTCAGGTCAGCTCATTGACCTTTGATGACCTCGGTTCACTTTGTTCCAGTTTTACATGTTTATAGGCTAGTTTTTGGAGCTGAATTCAAATTTAGCAGCCATTTGAACATTTACGAAGTAATTTTGGTGCTTTCGTAACATGTTACGAAGCTGTCAGAGGCGGTTGCCACCTACTACGAATACGCGGCAAAACCCTTACTGGTTGACCTGACTTGACCTGACCCGACCTGGCCTAAATGCATGAAGATATCGTCTAGGTTCATCACTTACATGATATTCGTGATCATCACCTCGAAAAAAACCATAGCAGCCATCCTTTGCGACGTTCTAACATGTCCCGATTTTCCCGACTTTTGGGTCATTGGCCTGACCTGGAAGGTTACCCGATGACCAAGGACCTTAAAATTGGGTATCATCGGCTTCCTTTCGTCACGAGCAGCACGCTCGTTTTTTTCTGCGAAGGTCATGGGCGAAACGGCAAGGGGGGCAACGGACTCCCGCCCATACGTTCGTGGCTAGAAAAACACCAATACGGGCGAGGGTTAAGAGTGTGTCTTTTAACACAAAAGTTATTGTGTAGAAGGCAACGGTTGTGGGAATGGTAGGTCAATGTACAAATAAAGGCTTGCATAGTATTGACGGTATTGACGATATTTCGGAAAGTTTGGCCCCCATCTTGTTTGGGCCCTTTTTCTGAAAACCTGCCCCCGCAAGGCAAAATCCGTGGCGCCGTCCCTGTGTGACAGCCGTTACGAGACGGGTGAAATAACTGGTATCGTTTCACCTCAGTGCGTGGAGGTCGGTGGTGTGCCGCGACACGTAAAAGACCTACGCCCGCGTGCGCCGTCTGAGTGTTATGAAGCGTCGTCTGCGAACGACGACGGTGATGAGCCCGTGATGTTCTGGACGGGAGACGCTGGAGCGCACGCCGATGCGGCGGTGGATGGAGATAACGATTTGGCTGCGGATGCCGGTGGTGTCGATGCCGATGGGCGGGCCGAGCCGCCTCTGAGGAGGTCACAACGTCTGCGGAATCCGTGTCCGCCGTGCAATTGTGGCCGTGAGTGACTTAAAAGTCAGGGGGGAATGTACTGGGCACTGGCAGCGCTGATTGTACTGTGTTGTATTGTGTACTGCAGCGCTGATCTATTTCGCCGGCACGCTCGGATTGGTGCACGTGCGGGCGATCGAAAAATCAAGGATGTGCCGGCGGCCGGCGGCAGCGGCCGACTCGGCAGTGCGAGTCAGGCGGGTGCGGGGGAGTGTTGTTTTGTGTGCAGGTGCCCATTGCGAGAGTGAAAATATAATTTCGGATCACATGAAGAAGAGGACAAAACAGACGGATTAGTATTGTATGAGTCTTTGTGGCACAATAGATATTTGAATTTGGACGACATGGTTGGAATACCGAAAAAGAAGCTTCAAAATAGTGGTGTGCTACGTATTAACGACATTTACGATAGAAATGCAGGCAGGCTGATGCCACCCGATCAACTGACAGAAAAATATGGCATTGGGAACTTCCTGTTGTGGCATAGAATCTTAAAAGTAATCCCAAAGGAATGGAGACAAATACTGCGTGAGAAAAGACCGAGGGTGAGAGAAGTAAGGCCGGAGATATACGTTACTTTACAGGAAACTATAAAGGTAGCAAAGTGGGCATATTCCGTACTTATGAAATCAAATAAGCTGTCTTGTCCTCGCAAAGCACAAACCAAATGGGAGCAGGAACTGCAAGGAGTGCAAAGCTCTTGGCCATCAGTCTTTAAGATACTATATAAAAGTACACAAGATTTTAAACTGAAATGGTTGCAACTGCGTATCCTGCATCGAATATTGCCTACCAATAGAGTACTTAATTGGATGAAAATAAAAGAGTCTAGCATGTGTGACCGTTGCTTTGAGCCCAACGAGGATATATATCATGTTTTTTGGGGTTGTAAAGACGCAAAGAGATTTTGGATGAGACTGAAACATACGCTTGTTTTACCGAAACATTTCACACCAGAAGATATCTTTTTAGGTAACGTAACTGGAAAAGGAAAATGGACGGCAGCCCCCTTACGCGTGTGTGTACTGTTAGGAAAACAGTTTATATGGCAATGTCGATGGTCTGGTGAAGAGCAAAGCGTACAGCGGTTTTCTTTGTATCTTGCAAAGTATATATCAGTTGAGAAATGCATCGTAGCACGCAGAGGGGGAAGAAAAAGGTTCGATGAAACTTTTGGGTTACTGTGGGAAGCCTTGTGTACGAGTAGTACCTGATTGTGAAATGGACAGACGTGGGCTCAGGATTGGAAGGGGGAGGAGTGTATGTAGTGGGATTCCTGTTCTAGGTACAAACAAAAATCAGCCACCGCTCCCATGACCCATCCGGGCCAACCCGGGACCGGCCTCTTTGACTAGGGCCGGTCGGCCGGCCGGGCGTGCGGGGCGCCGGCCCTACAAGTCGACGGCTCGCACGCCCGGCCGGTGGATAGGGGGCGCCGCCCGCGATACCCCTTCGCCGGGCGGCGCGGGCGGTGGCTGATGGCCCACGGTGGCTGATGGCAGGCGGGCCACACCACGTCGCGTGGTGGTGAGTGGTGACGAGCTATACTTTTATAGCTCGGCCGCCGCCCAGTCAAAATGCAGATGAAATGTGGCGGGTGCACACCGCAACGTTATGTTGATGCTCATGTAGGGTTGAGGGGGTTGTTTGCCGTGCTCGATGCCGCTACTTATCTCCCGTTTGCCAGCTGTACAGGGGACTAAGCGTGGAAGGCTGTGTCTCACATGGTGTATGTCTGTATGTTCGTGTTTGGGGGACACCGGTGTGACAATTTCGTAACCCGTGTTCTCGGATATATGTAATAAACATATGAAAAAAAAGACTCGTATACCATAGACTGGCATGCCATGACCAACCTAAGCGACATAATTATGCAAGAACGGAGAGGTAAGGAGCTATGAGCCTCATTCTTTGGCCAAGTTCTAATATTTATATTGGATAGTTAGGTACTCCAAAACAAAAGCTGTAAGAGAAGAAAAAGGTCCGAAAATAATAAGTTAAGAGACATGATGACATGAATGCCGCAGCGATATCTCTCTATAACATATGTCCGGTTACCCATACCTATGTTCATTAATTGAACTGAGTACACTAATTCGGTAATAAATGTGACACAGCAAATTCGCGAGGACGACATGCTATTTAAAGGGACCCTCCCACCTTCAAAAAAGTTTATGAATTGGCATAAAAGTGATGTCGCTCGGTTCAGAAAGAGCGAAAACGAATATCTACCAAATTTCACCGAAAAATATTCACCGGTTTTCAAGATATTAGACTTTTACTTTTGTTTACTTTTTGAGATCTCCGCTGTTCCTAGCGACTTTATTTGGAAGCAATAGTTTGGCAGCTGAAAGTGCGGCACTTGTTGCGCGCAAAGCAGCATATACCACCGCGTGCTACAAAACGTTTTAGTCAAACATTAAAAAATCGTTAGATATCTGCGCTGACGTCACACATTCAGAGGGGTATTCCTAAGCCCCTCTGAAACAAAATGCTGCAATTTTGAAATTCAATATTTCCGATTAAAGGCATTTCTCGATGTTGTGAGTGCCGAAACCGGTAATTGTGAGCCAGGGACCCCATTTTGGCTATCTCAACTCAAATCTAAGGTTAAGGTGGGAGGATCCCTTTAACCCGCGCGGGGCTGGGGTCTCCAGCCGAACGCGCGGGGCTGGGGGGGTAAATTTTACCCCCCCTGTTATCTCCCGAACTAACGGTCCGATTTGGAAAATTCAAACGCCAATCGAAAGCTCTCATCACGAACTACTAAAAACATGTACTTAATTTAAAGTTTGAGGTCAAGGTCAAGGTCAGGTCAAGGGTACAAATTGCAAGTTTCTACAGTATCGGCCTTGCACCGTAGTTGCCGAAGAATGGAGTCATGGACTGAGACTGATCGCCCAAAACGTGTTCTTAGGCTACCAAGACAATATTCGTTGCATACAATATCATTCAGAGGTCAAGGTCAAGGTCAGGTCAGGTCAGGTCAGGTCACCAAAAAACAAAATATAGAAAAGGGCATGTGCGACACATGTTTTATGGGTCATTTTACTCATAGAATTCAAAAGGCACACTCAATAAGTGATGTGGACCACCTCTGGATGAATTTCAGGTCGAGGTCAGGTCAAGGTCAGGTCAAGTGAGGTCAAATTTTGAAGTTGGTTGTTAAGGCTTAAAAAGGTGTCTATCTGATGCAGTTTTTCACGGCGAATCGAATGGTGCTATTTTTGTTTCCGTACGAGGTCTAGAACTTCCAAAATAGTCATTTTTCAAAAATTTTGTGTGTCGTGACGTCATAAAATTTTGAATAACTCCCATATTTTTGAACCGATTCTTCTAAAATTTGGTATGTAGGTGCACATAGACCACTTCTCTGACATATATTCCGTTTTTTTCGATAGACTCAAAATTTTGGATTTTATAATGATTTTCCCCAAAAAGTCAGTTTTTTGAAAAAAATTTAGGCCAAAATCCAAAATTTTCAAAAAACGGAGATAGCCATTTGATAGACAAAGTAAAATTACGTATAACCTTTTTTGTTACGTCTTGATTCCTTTAAAAATGAAGATGTTAGCGGCGTTTGAACTTTTGCCGTTTTTGAGGCGAAAATGACGAACATGACGTCACTAAAACGTCAATTTCTCAAAAATTTTCCGACGGATGTCGCTCAAATTTTCAGGGAACGTGTCAAATTGAGGTAAGAAAAGGTACTGAAAGTTTGGCGGCGCTGCGCGCCGCCGTTTTTGAGATATCGCAAAAATTCGCGAGGGGGGGGGGTAAAATTTACCCCCCCAGCCCCGCGCGGGTTAAGCAGCAGGGAGCAACTGCACACATCACTTTGCTTTTTGCTCTGACCGTAACGAAACGCAGTCACACACAGGCAAAAAATGCTCAGGCCAGTTATGTACGGCGATGTTGGGCTCAATAGAAGCTCATGAAGCCATGATATGAGATCATTTTGTTCCGATATTTCTGTCAGCATTTGCGCAATCCACGACCGATTGTACCGAGGACTCCAGATTAAAGGCCCCTAGGGCCCCAGACACTGGGTCGTGTCAAAAGCCCAAGACCTAAGGTACCTAAAGCCCCGGACATCATTGTCTTTCAAACTTGAAAGGCACAGATCTAAGGTCCCAAGTGAAGAAACCCAAGCACCAGTGTCTTTCAATTCGAAAGCCTCCTCTCTCAAACTTCGACGATAGTTGGCACGGTTTATATAGCCTTAGTTGGGACTAATCGTAATCACAGATTCCAAAGGTGCATACTATAATTTCAGGAGTTTACACTTTCAATGTTTGTTTGCCGTTGTACACAACGCATTACATTTTAAGCTAACGTTGCAGCGGTAAGTATGCAGATGTTAGGTACTCTAAGACGGTTGGTCCCAATTCCCAATGACAAAACGTTAACAGCGTAAGATCATTCTTAACGTGATATTTCAAGCCATTGCCCATAGACTTTCTAATTTTAAGCTCTAATAACTTTGAGGATCAAACTTGTTGGCGTTTTTCCTAAATAGGGAGGCGTTCTTTCAATGCGTTCATACGTTCTTTCACGCTTGACTTCAGGGTGAATCCCGGAAGGTCAAGACGTTACATAGACTAGGGAGGCTGCGTTCTATCCCGGCAGTTGCTGGAGTATTTCGCCACCCGCCGTTTGCTTGGGGGGGGGGGGGGGTAAACGCCCCCAGCCGATAACTCGAGAACCAATAGGCGCAGCGAAACGCACGAGGCGGCAAACGAAAGAACGCGACGAGACGCTTCAGCCTTCAGATGAGTACTTTTAAAGGTAGTGTGCCAGCTTTCTTGGACCGTATGGAGTTAATGGCCCAGATAAGGAGAACCAGATTTTTAGAACTTATCCATACCTTCAAAACTCATGGAAACGTCTTAAATTCTTCAAATTTTGAGTACCCCAGTGCGAAATTCGCCCCGACGGGTTGTCGGTCGTACCCCAACCACATTTCACACCACTATGAACAATAAATGCACACACTGAAATCGCTATTACCGATATGTTCATCCAATCAAGTTTCGATAAACCCGTTCATCATCATCTCCTGCGGTTTCGAACACGCCTGTTAGGTGGCTTCTGATGCTCGTCGAGGTCGGAATTTCCAAATACGCGTGGTGCGTCGGGCCGCGCGCTCTGACTTCGGCCAATAAAAATGCGTCAGCTGATCATTGTCATTTCTGCCACTTGCGTGTGGTGAAATGGGGTCATAACTTATAAGACGGCTTTTTCTTATCAATTATTTTACATAAAATCATATTTCAAACCATAAATAATGTTCGACAGCCAAATAAAAGAAACAGTACCAATACGGGCTTACAGTTTAGGGCTCGACATTGTGTTGTCTACAATTAGACAGCTGATAACTCATTCCCGTACGTCGTATGGTCGTAACACTATAATGACCTTTGCTTATTGTCACAAGTGCGCCGCATTCGCGATTGTTGCCCGACGCCTGTTTGCAGGTGAGCCCACTACAGTTGTTATACATATCTAAAAACCGATAAACTTTTAGGCGAAAAAGGCACTATTCCAGGCCCATTTTTGATTTTTTTTTTTGCGATATTAGGTAAAAACAGAAGCTTCTTATCCTAGGAAAAATAAAATGGGAAATCTTTCAAAGGTGGCACACTACCTTTAAGTTGAATTTTGAGGTCACAGGTCGGGTCAAGGTCAGGTCAAACACCTGAAATCGGGCTTTCAGTGACATGGACTTCAGAACCTCGCAATGGGCGTCTCTCGTCATAAACTCTGTCAAAACGGTGCACAAGCCATCATATAAGGCCTACAAGAGTGTCAGGTACATGTAGGGGTCAGTCAAGCATAGGTCAGGGTCAAGGTCAGGTCAACCAGGTAGGCTAATATCCCCGAAAATCAAAACTGGTATTCGCAGTCTGTGATACATGTTTATTTGGCGTTCACGGCATGTCTACTCTGTATCTTTATTCTGTGATTTTATATGATTTTTTGAACATATGCCGTTTTTGGTCGAAAACTCAGAAATCATGACGTCACTAAAACCTCGATATCTCAAACATTTTCCGACCGTTTTTTTAACTTTGTCACAATAAACTTCAATCAATTTCCTACAGGTACCTACCCAAATTTTGGCGTACCCCCCAGAAACTCGCGGGGTAATTACACCCAAATGGTAGCTACAGGTGACCCGCTTGCTCCGCAACGCGAGGAATGGTTATTTTCGATCCGCGGTGATGGCTTGGTCCTGTGTCGATTGGTCTGGTGTCCCTGTGGTTCGATTGCGTTTTGACAGCTAAACATTTTGTTATAGAAAAAAACATCCATCACATTGAGGTGCCCGTATCGGAATAGCATACGTTCTGCTTTTGGAAGGGCTAAAAACTGACTACAAGGTAAGTGAAAGATATCGATTTATTTCGCGAAAAAAAATGTGTAGGTATGCAATGGTTCAGCAAATTTACATTTTCAAGCATACTGTCGTTCGTTATGCAAAAATGATGAGCGGATCTTGGACAAAAATTGAATGCTCTTTCTTACGATACCATTTTCAATTGCTAAGCGTGTTTGAGAAAGTGGCATATCATTGACAAATACCATTTTCTCTAACGATTTGAACCACCTTGATTTTGATCGATTAGCTTTTCGCCATTTTCCATGAGAAGCGGTAGGTACGTTTCTCTGACAAATAGGCGTTGTTTCAACTCGCTCCGTTTAACGTTCACCGGAACACAAAATTAATTCCAAATCCGTGCAAACATCTTTTTTTCTTCAAATAAAGTGCCCTCACAGGTGCACGTGACACGTGGTATCCTCTGCACCGCACACCATTCGATAGCCCGTTCAATTCAGTCTACACGATGCTGCTTTTCCCGTGCCGATCGGGGACGCGGTTACCAAGATATAGCACGGGGACCGGACCCGTGTCGGCTAAATTTAGCCGTTTTTGCCCGATTTGGCATGCCGACCTACACATGTAAAGTCTATGACGCGAATTCGCACTTTTTGGGCACGCGCCACGCGCTCGCTATCGACCCGATCGAGCTCATATCCCTCAAAGGCACATTGCGCATCCTTGGTCTATAAGTTGTGCATTGTGCAAATTCAGCGCGCTAGGTGCAACGGTCTGGCCTGTAGTCCGCGTGATGTGTCACCATGCCGTGACCTCGGTAACAAACAGACAGAATCGGCACCCACCTCGAATATGGTACCTCGTTACGGTCCAAACTCCATAGAGAAGCGGACATACGAACCTACGAGAGTTCATACGAGACATAGGGGAGAGTGGGGTAAGATGCCCAGGGTTTTACAGTCTCATATATTATTCGAATATGACGATCGGAAAGCAAAAACTTCGTGTTTCAACGGAAGCCGACATCATTTTCCTGCAAAAAATAACACACTTTCGTGCCTGAAATATGATAGCTTTTATGCTAGTAAGCATTTTCCTGAAGAAGTGAAAAGGGGCATCTTACCCAACAAGGTGGGAAAGATGCCCCCTGGCGTTGGGGAAGATGCCCCCTGCACTATAAGTGACATAAATGGGCACGTGAATCGCCTGAACGAATCAGTAGTCCCTTCGAGCCTGCAATAGACACCACACGTCATCGTAAGGGCCCTCAAAAGTAGCCGTAAGGGGCTTCAGAGGTCATCGTTAGGGCCGCGCGGCCAAACAAGCCTCCGTGGTGGCGTTCGGAGACCGCTGTGGGGCCCTTATAGGTCTTCGTGATGCTTGAGGGCCCTCGAGCCCATCGTGGGGACCTCAGGTCCCAGCGCGGCCCGTGGAGCCAACGTGGGAGCCCTCAAAGGATGTCGTGAGGGGCCTTGGAGCCAATAATGGGGCCCACAGAGGCCGTCGTGAGGGCTCTCAGAGTCAGATGCCGCCCAAAAAGTCGCTGTGTGGGCCGAGAGACCGGCATGGGGAGCACCCGACCGTACTGGACTCTCAATAGTCCCAGATCGGCTTTTGTCTCTCATCACAAGTATGTAATAAGTGATTTGACGGGTTCCTTGAAGGCCAGCCTACGGATCTTTCCCCATCAGGGCAGGGGGCATCTTACCCCAAGGTACCGAATTAACATTAAATCAGTACCTACAATTTGTTAGCCATAAAACTACACCCTGAAACAAACTGTTTGGGACACAGTACACGCATGTTAATGTATCACGACCATAGCAAGGGACATAAAAATTATTTACCTTCTTTGATATTTACAATGTTTTGACACCAAATTATTTTTTGAAAGAAGCAAATAAAAACATGCAATCACCATCCAGCCGTTGGCCAACTGAGCTTCGCAAATTTTTGTGCAGTTAACAAGGCAGTCTTGCACTTTACGCTAAGAACACTAATTTCCAGGTTCAATTCTTTGTTTCGCTGCTAAGGGGGTGGGGCGTCTTTCCCACCCTGGGCATCTTACCCCACTCTCCCCTACGACCTACGGCGTCGAAATACTCAACTTATTTATTAAGTAATGGGCACCATTAGGCAGGCTATACAATTTTCTGTAGTACCGCATAGTCGCTGCTGTCAAAGGTGTTCTGCTTTTCAAGCTAAATGCCAAAGAAACTTGGCATGTAATCACCGGTAACACGACATATTTCTACTTTATTGGGTTTGGCGGTGAAGTCTGTGATGTCATCACAATGAAAATAGCTTAGTTTTGTAGAACATCAAACTCTGACTCCGGCACGACTCTCACTAGTCCATTTTTTTTATTATAAACAAGCTATTAATTGCGGTACAAAGTCGCGATCTGTCGTGGTTTCATTTTCAAACGACGTTCTCACCCCTTGAAAACTAGGGGGAAAAAACGATGCATTAATCCCCGTGAAAAACCGGCACAGGGGCAGCACAACACCGTCAGAGAGAACCGGTTCACGACGGTACGCACTAATAAACACGAGCAACGGGGGGGGGGGGGTAGGGAGATCCGGCAGCACTACGTGAGCACTGAGCAGTGAGCACGGAAAACCAGCAGTGACATGCAGGACTGGAACCGACTACTTACGAGCTCCGAAACATCCTGGAGAGCCAGAGGCAGAGAGCACGAGTCACACAGGCGATCGCCAGTCAATGCAACACGGCCAAACACTTTCTCAGTGGGGGCGAAACTGACTGATCGACTAAGCAGCTCTACAATTTACTCCCTTCCTCCCCGGCTCCCATTGTGTTCTGTCGTCTGATCGTATTTACCCCACACCATTTATTCAGGTAAATCCACGCAGAAGTGGCTTTCCTTGCCTTTCTTTTCCCAACCCCACTTTTTGCAAGCATCATAAATAATGAGGCCCTCATTTGGTTCCTGTCACTTCCTTGCTGTACGGCGCAGTCGCACTTAGCGACGATCAAGGGAATCTGCTACAAAACTTGCTTATAGTTTTGGTCTATATTGAAATCGCTACTATAGTTTTTTAAAGGTGTTTGGCTCCAAGTAGGTACGTTTTTCAACTAAGCACGAGTTTTAGCCAGCCAGCGGGCTTGTCTGATATGCATCGCTCTCAATCAAAAATATGGAAGGAAAAAGGGAGGAAAAAAGAAAGAAAAAAGATTTGTTTCCTGATATTTTTGAAATAGCCATGGCCATTTATGGCCTTTGGCCAAAATTGATCATGACCATTTATCAGTTCAACTCTTAATTTCACAATGGAAATGAGCTAAGTTCAACTGTAATGAACACTAAATCAGAAACATCGAAAATGGAACGATAGTTTCGGTGCTTCCTGAAGAAGCTCTGCGCAACACCGCTTACATTGAAACACCACTCACATACCACTCACAACACCACTCACATAGATGAAGAGTATCCGTCCTTTGGTAGAAGGGATGCAGCTACCCTACAAAAATTACCGCAAGTCAATCGCCCAAGCGGCTGCTGATATATGAGCCTCTCAAAATCACTACTTTTGCAAAACAGCTTGAACACCCTTGACTTTTCACGTGGCACGTGCCACGACGGTCACTGAGATGTATCAAAAGTAGTCAATTACGGGGTAGAAGGGATGGGGCTACCCAACAAAAAAGACCGCAGGCCAATCGGTCCAGCGGTTGCTGAGATATAAGCCTCTCAAAAGCGTTACAGGCCGGGCCGGGCCGGGCCGCTCATACTGAGATTTTTCCGTTATATTGAAAAGACTCACTTCGCTCGCTCGTAATCAATCAGCATTTATCATTTATTTAAAAATTACAACAGGTGGTCTCGATTAAATTGGACAGTACGTATAGGGTGTCCACGCTTCAACAATTGAAGTGCAGAGACTACAGCAGCCAGTGGTTCCTATCCCAAGAGAACAGCTCAGGAACCTAGTTCAGTGGTAGACAAAGTCGCCAAAAACCTGGCTGTTCGCGGGAGCACTGACCAGCACGCCAGCTAACACTCTGGGGGTCATCATAGAAGCTCCGTACAGGAAGTCGGTTACGGCCAGCATCATGCTAAGCATCCCGTACTGGAAGCGCTGACCAAACTCTGGTCAGCGCCGTTACAGGAGGACCAATCCCATCTCATGCGCATTGGTTTACGAACAAGGAAAAATTGACCGAGGAAAAAAATGATTGGTGTCAAGTTGTGAATTCACAATTTGGTCGCTTTTTACTTCAAATGCAATAAAAGAAGAACGAACAGCCAAAAAAGTTATTACATTTGTACGACTAATGTCAGAAATGCTACATGCTGCTCGCGAGGATTTCAAGTATCTAAGGCATAAGTAACACTGTCATTGGAGCTTCATATTACCTCGGAACGTTTTTTTTTGGGGGGGAAGGGGGAAACCGGTACTTTCAAACATGAACAGAAACATCGTCATACACCGTAAACACGTATCTATGCCTGCCTTAGTGACCAGTATCATCGAGTCGAGTTCACTTTGATATCGGCCAAAAGGCCGAGAAGCGATGTACAGGGTGTCTCAAAAAAAGTCACGGTTTTGAACATCTCCCGTTTCGCAACCATAAGGCCTACATCATTCAAATTTTCCAGATTTAGTGGCAATGTTTTGACATTTTATGTGGTAAAATTACAAGTTAATAGGCAGAATGGTTTTTACATTATAGAACAAAAACAAAAAAGCTCAATTTTTGTGCTGTAGGAGATGGTACGTCACAGCTTGCCGTCGATCCTAAAGAGTCTGGGCAGCGGGCCCCTTTTGCCTGATCATGAATCCAGAAACAAACTCATCAATACATTTTTTTGAAACCTTTATAGGTAAGAACGCCGTGTACAACTGCCATCTGGAGCACAGCCAAGGTGAAGCACAGCCACAAACATGGGCAACGATCAACTCTGATTGATTTTCAGACGACGCGAGTTCCATGCCTCGAAAGTCGACGGCATCTTTGATGGTAAAATCCTCTACTCGGTTTGGTTCCAAAACACATAAAGAGAAGAAAGGATAGCTGATGGACAGTTTTAAAGTTCCTACTCAAACGTGCACAGCTTCTGGGTGTGCGCAATGTGGCAGTGTGTCACAAGTCCTTTGCACGGTGTCAGCGACTGCAGCTTTTGACGGAAGAGTCAGGCATGGCAACGGCGCTGTCCTGTGACTAATGGGTGATTGCAACTTCATTGTCTGTTTTGCGTGACGTTTTTTGGTCTATAATAGTTGTAGATAATTACTGACAAGCACGTTGCTGGGTGCAACAATCAAAAGCCGAAGTCATACCGAAATCGTCGGCAGACTGTGACGTATACCATCTCCTATATGCCCAAAATTGAGATTTTTGGATTTTCTGTTCCGGTGCAAAAACCATTTTGCTTAGGAACTTGAAATTCTGCCACACAAAATGTCATAATATTGCCACTAAATCTGGAAAATTTGAACGATGTAGGTGATGTAGTTAGGAAATGGGAGATGTTCAAAACCGTGACACTTTTTTTGAGACACCCTGTATATCAACGAGTTAACCTTTGGCTACGGACCCCGGGCAGTTGTGAGCGGCGGCGCGGCGGTGGGTGACCGACCACTCCCGGCGCGCGCGCGCGCTCCGTACTCACATTGTCCAGGAGGCCGTTCATGGAGTACCCGCACGGGTCGAACAGCACGTCATCGATCCGCACTCCGGGCAGCAGCTGGTCGATGCCAGAGCGCTGCGGCACAAACACAAACATTAGCTCACCAGCGCCGCACGAACACGTGTCCCCGGACCACACAACATAGGCGGACACTGTGAACGAGCATCACCGAGATCCACTACCGGTAGCTTCATACATATTGGGACAATTATATCCTATGGTCTTAAACGGCGGGACATATCGCACAGCTGGAAAGTGGCAGAGTCACAGTTTTTCGGTAGAAGGCCGGAACTGACAAGCGGTAAGTGGCCAGGGTTCACAGCTGCGTCGGCCGGACAGGACGCACACACCCGTGACTCACAAACCGAGCACGCGGCAGAGGAGCGCGTTCCATCAGCGCCTTATGTAACGGAGCGGGGCAGAGCACACACTGGTGGCGGCGCTGTCTGGGTGTTGAGGACACCCAGACCACCACCAAGCACCACGGCGGCCACCGCCGCCAAATACCAGAGCGAAACTAACGACATGACACACACATCTTAAGATAACTTTGAACGCCTACTGCGGTAACTCGGTACGTGCGGTAACTGCGGTAACTAACTTGGTGGCCTCAGCTGCAGTGGCGCACTGACTCTGATGTCAGTGTGTCAGTAGTGTATATCAGTGTGTCAGTGTCAGTGTCAGTGTCCGTGTAGTTCGTACCTTGGTGGCCTCAGCTGCAGTGGCGCACTGGCTCTGGTGGAAGAGCGCCATCACCTCTGGCTCCAGGTCTGTCATCACCACCTCCAGCGTCTGATCGGGCTGGTGGCGGTGCGGCGCGGCCAGCGCCGGGGTGGCCAGCGGGCCCACCCGGCCGCCAGCCAGCAGCGCGTACGGACGGTCCAGCGCGAACAGGTACCAGCAGTCGCCGTTCAGGCGGCCCAGGCAGTAGGCCTGCCCGGCTGAGCGGCGCGCCGCGGGCAGCGGTCAGTCAGCGCCGCGCACACGGCGCGCGGCCCGCGGCGACAGCCCGCCGCGGGCAGCGGTCAGTCAGCGCCGCGCACACGGCACGCGGCCGGCGGCGACAGCACGCGGCGGGGCGGCCATCAACAACGGACTCAGTGGAACATGGGCCGGTACAACTGAAACTGGTTGGCCAGACGCATTACAATATTGTGGGCCCCTGACGATACCTAGATCCTGCCCATATGAAATCTCCGTCTTCATCACCCACGCAAATCACAAAAATGAATACAGCATTGTCACGTGTAGATAAAGTAGACCCTTAATTACATCAGCTGGCTGGCCCGAGCCCGCCCGCGGCGCGAGGAGGCCGCGCGCTACTCACTGGGGAACATGTTCTCCAGAGCCTCCACCTCGGCCGTGAAGCTGCGGTGCGTCTCGTCCTGCAGACTCGGCTGGCGGAAGTTCTTCCGCGAGTAGAAAATGTCCTGAGGCCCACCACGAACATGACAGCGTCACCATGAGCCGTGTGGGAAAAAGGCGTCACACTACAACAACACCGAACCGTTGTGCGAAACGGGCCATACGGAAGGATTCAGGGTGGACGGGGCCGGGGACGGGAAGCCTGCGAGTTAGCGAGCGGGCGGGGACAGAGCCTTCTTCCGCCCTGCTGATATTGCTTTTTTAGAATCGTTTGAGAAAAGTTGGTTTCCGTGTACTAGAACAAAAGTTGTTTGGACTTCAGTTTGATAGTTGCAAGACCTTGACACCCCCAGCACTTAACGAATGCACCGGGCAACATTCATTAGCAAAACAAAAGGTGATTCGACATGACTTACCTCCACCTGTGTGAAGCCGGTATGCTGCTTGACCAGGCCCAGGAGGCGACGGATACATTTCAGCGGCGTTGTAGTGCCGCACGTTTTCAGGATGAACCGGCAGCGCGATATGAACATGCTGCTCTCACTGCGGAAGATGAGCCAGCCATTAGTCTCACACACCACGGCCGGAGAAGCGGCGCACGGATCACCCACCCTCTGCACAGTGGGGCCAGCAACGCACCGGACGAGCCAAACATCAGCTCTGGCGGGCCACCACACAACGCTAGGCCCGCAAAACTGACAACATCGTCAGGAACATCGCCAGATGACAACGCCTGAAGGCAGTCTTGGGTCAGAGTTGAGGTGTCTTGTGTTTAGTTTAGTAGTGTTTAGCCCACTGGTGCAAACTTAGCCACTGCTGTTATCCCCGGTCATTTTCATATCTCAAAGAGCGGCGGGTGTTTGCACATCCCGGCTATTTCCGGCCAATAGGCCCGTTTGTCAGACGAGCGTACCCACCTGAGAACGTAGGCGTCCACGAGGCTGCTGGAGCGGGTGCTGATTATCTCGCACTTGGCATCCTCCATCAGCTCATCGAGCGCCTCCCTGCAGCCGCCGCCGGAGGCATCAGTCACAGCTCAACGGGCAACACAATCCCGTCACACACACACTACAGCACGCATCCGAAACGCCACAATGCCATTTAGTAAACCCATCATCCAATACAAGGCAATGGCGACTAGCATAATATAAGGACACTACCGTAAAACGACGAGAAGTGCTAGAAACTGCCGCAGAGCGGGTTCAGCCCCGTTACCAGCGCGGCCGGCCCGTAACCAGCGCCCCCGTTACCAGCGCGGCCGGCCTCGTTACCAGCGTGGCCGGCCCCGTTACCAGCGCGGCCGACCCAGTTACCAGCATCCCCTCCCGTTACCAGCGCGGCCGGTCCCGTTACCAGCACCCCCTCCCGTTACCAGCGCGGCCGGCCCCGTTACCAGCGCCCCCGTTACCAGCGTGGCCGGCCCCGTTACCAGCGCCCCCCGTTCCCAGCGCGGCCGGCCCCGTTACCAGCGCGGCCGGCCCCGTTACCAGCGCGGCCGGCCCCGTTACCAGCGTGGCCGGCCCCGTTACCGGCGTGGCCGGCCCCGTTACCAGCGCGGCCGACCCAGTTACCAGCATCCCCTCCCGTTACCAGCGCGGCCGGCCCCGTTACCAGCACCCCCTCCCGTTACCAGCGCGGCCGGTCCCGTTACCAGCGCCCCCGTTACCAGCGTGGCCGGCCCCGTTACCAGCGCCCCCCCCCCCCCCCGTTCCCAGCGCGGCCGGCCCCGTTACCAGCGCGGCCGGCCCCGTTACCAGCATCCCCCCGTTACCAGCGCGGCCGGCCCCGTTACCAGCGCCCCCGTTACCAGCGCGGCCGGCCCCGTTACCAGCGTGGCCGGCCCCGTTACCAGCGCGGCCGGCCCCGTTACCAGCCCCCTCCCTCCCCTTACCAGCGCGGCCAGCCCCCGTTACCAGCGTGGCCGGCCCCGTTACCAGCGCCCCATCCCCCTTACCAGCGCGACCGGCCCCGTTACCAGCGTGGCCGGCCCCGTAACCAGCGCCCCCTCCCCGTTACCAGCGCGGCCGGCCCCGTTCCCAGCACCCCCGTTCCCAGCGTGGCCGGCCCCGTTACCAGCGCCCCCTCCCCCTACCAGCGTGGCCGGCCCCGTTACCAGCACCCCCCCGTTACCAGCGCGACCGGCCCCGTTACCAGCGCCCCCCCCCCGTTACCAGCGCAGCCGGCCCCGTTACCAGCGCGGCCGCGCCGGCCCCGTAACCAGCGCCCCCCGTAACCAGCGCCCCCCGTTACCAGCGCGGCCGGCCCCGTTACCAGCGCCCCCGTTACCAGCGCGGCCGGCCCGTAACCAGCGCCCCCGTTACCAGCGCGGCCGGCCCCGTTACCAGCGCCCCCGTAACCAGCGTGGTCGCCCCGTTACCAGCGCGGCCGGCCCCGTAACCAGCGCCCCCGTTACCAGCAGGGCCGGCCCCGTAACCAGCGCCCCCGTTACCAGTGCGGCCGGCCCCGTTACCAGCCCCCTCCCTCCCCTTACTAGCGTGGCCGGCCCCGTTACCAGCGTGGCCGGCCCCGTTACCAGCGTGGCCGGCCCCGTTACCAGCGCCCCCGTTACCAGCGTGGCCGGCCCCGTTACCAGCGCCCCCGTTACCAGCGTGGCCGGCCCCGTTACCAGCGCCCCCGTTACCAGCGTGGCCGGCCCCGTTACCAGCGCCCCCGTTACCAGCGCGGCCGGCCCCGTTACCAGCGCCCCCGTTACCAGCGCCCCCGTTACCAGCGCCCCGCCCCCTTACCAGCGCGGCCGGCCCCGTTACCAGCGCCCCCGTTACCAGCGCCCCCTCCCCTTTACCAGTGCGGCCAGCCCCCGTTACCAGCGTGGCCGGCCCCGTTACCAGCGTGGCCGGCCCCGTTACCAGCGCCCCCGTTACCAGCGCGGCCGGCCCCGTAACCAGCGCCCCCGTTACCAGCAGGGCCGGCCCCGTAACCAGCGCCCCCGTTACCAGTGCAGCCGGCCCCGTTACCAGCCCCCCCCCCCCTCCCCTTACCAGCGCGGCCAGCCCCCGTTACCAGCGTGGCCGGCCCCCTTACCAGCGCGGCCGGCCCCGTTACCAGCGCCCCCGTTACCAGCGCGGCCGCCCCCGTTACCAGCGCGGCCGGCCCCGTAACCAGCGCCTCCGTTACCAGCGCCCCCGTTACCAGCGCGGCCGGCCCGTAACCAGCGCCCCCGTTACCAGCGCGGCCGGCCCCGTTACCAGCGCCCCCCCCCTTACCAGCGCGGCCGGCCCCGTTACCAGCACCCCCCGTTACCAGCGCGGCCGGCCCCGTTACCAGCGCGGCCGGCCCCGTTACCAGCGCGGCCGGCCCCGTTACCATCGCCCCCGTTCCCAGCGTGGCCGGCAGTTCAGTTAAGCACATGGTCGCCGCCCACAGGCACTGTAAACACCCGTGGCCAGTGTGTTTATCAGGGCGGTGTGTTTATGTTACCTACGTATGTTTGCGAGGTGAATCGAGGCGTTTATGAGATGTGTGACTGCAACTGGAATGTGAAGTGTAACATTTTGTTTTCGAGAATATTTAAGCCGCATGCCATTACTGTGTGCTTGACCTATTCAAATACATTAGCAGGAGAGGTGTGGTGCAAACTGGTGTAAGCAAATTGGCCACGGTCAAAATGTTACACCAGTCTGGTCTGCACTCCATCCAATATTTTGGGATGGCCTCGTTGAAAGGCTGAGAGCTTTGGTCTAGAAAGTTAATTTAACGTTGGCATAAAGTAAAACACATACCTAACTCGGCCGTTGATAAATTATCAAGACTTTATTCCTAATTAAGTTTTTGCCTCGGCCTTCGGCCTCGTTCAAAAATCCAGTAGCAACATAGGTCTTTAAAAAAAATCATTTACAACGATCTAGTTCCGTACCATATATTACTGAGCGGTAAGGGCTGCCTGTTTCAGTGCCCTCTGAGTGGTGAGAACCGACTGTTTCAGGTGTCTCTCGATAGGTAAGAATTGACTGTTTCAGTGCCTCCTGAGTGCATTGGTGGAGGCCGTCGTGTCTCAAACACCTGCATAAATGACAGGCAAAGTTAAGGCAAGATCGACTGCTTCAGTAAATGCTCAATTCAAATGTGTGTATAACACCGGCGAAGAGAACGAAGAGTATCATTATCGCGCCAATGGAAATCAATATTTATTGGGGTTAGTCGTCTCTAGCCCCGCCACTTCCATCCATCGCCTTCCAGCAACGGTTAGGTCGAAGGGGTCGAAGTCCGAATGTGTTACATTCAAAACTCCCGTGAAACGGTCTGGTAACGTCTGCTCCCTCGCGGGCCCGGGGGGAGGGGGGGGGGATCGGACGATCGGATTACCATGCTGAGGTTCAGATAAAACCCCGACACAGGAGGAATGGAAAATCATCGATATAATTCCAAATTACCTGGGAATGTTCCTGAGGTCACTCTTCTGATTTCTGTGATCGTATGGACCGACCCATACTTCGAGAAGTTTCTCGACCCCTTCAAAAAAATGTTCAGCGACTTCTTTCATGCTGGTAAGGTCTTCTTGCTGGGAGCCTGAAAGTAAAACACGCTACGTCAGCTTCACATCAACTCCACTTGGAAGAATGACAGCTCACATTCTAACATGGAGTGCATATGCATACCACAAGTACCACAAGTAAAACGCATAGCAAACACCCTCAATGCAAAACATCTGATTTCCATGATCAGGGCGAGGGGAGGGGACGGGGGGAAAGGGGAGGTTGCAGCGGCTGATCCAGCCATACATTTTCGCACTCTTGGCAGGTGAAAAATCAGCTTGAAGTTTGGTATTAGTGACGCCGAGGTCCACATGTTTTTTACAGGGTAAATTTTGTTGCTTTCCATGTTTCTCAATGTCCTGAATCTAAAAATGATGCTCATGAGTGCAGCAAATATCATGAAAATTCATCGAAGGTCTCCTAACCCAGCCTAGCCTAAACTTCTACCAGAGGTAGGTGTTGGGTGTTAGGTAGGAATAGGGATAGGGGTAGGGGTAGGGGTAGGCCGTAGGGGTAGGGTGGGGGACGGGGGTAGATGTAGTGGTAGGGGTCCCCTCAATCAACTCTTGGCCATCAGATTTCCTTCCAAAAACTAACTTAACCCGGTCACCAGGTCACATCAAGTGACCTTACATCAGAAAAAATCCCACAATCGCCATAGCTACACCGACTGAACGATCGCTTTGAACCTTTCAGCGATTGATAACAGCAGCAATATGTATAACACGTATATCTCGGAATTTTGACATCAGCGACCTCAGGTCAGCTCAATTTTTCGACCCTCCCATTATAAGTCAAAGGAAGAAAAATGAAATGCGCCTCTTTTGGACGAACGTCGTTCCCAACACTCTCAAACATCGGTTTAAAGGTAAACACGACACATCCAATCTGAAAATTGCACCCGTGAACCCTCTTAGTGCCCCTGAGGTCATCTCAGGTCATGAAAGGTCCCCAGCATCTTTTTACGATAACTTTAGATAGATACAGGCTAAAGCGATGAAAACACCTCAGATGTGTTCAGCTCGACGATACAAGTCGCCTGATCTGCAACATGACCTTTTCCGATCAGGTCATGACCTTGACCTGAGGTCAAATCTTAAAAATGACATTTCAAGGTCAAATTATAGTTCATTCGACAGGTCTCGACGAGAGGAACACGAAGCTGGCAAAAGTGATGTCCTAAATCTCTTGAGTCAACAGTTATTACAGAAAAAAAACGTCCTTCATCATAGCGGTCAGGTATTTTTATAGTTTTTGCCCTCTAAACGCTAAACCTGAGTCTGTGGATACGCTCCAGAAAGAGAGTTAAAAGGGCCATCGAGCGTGCTTTTCCGCGACTCTGTAGATCTATTGGTTCCCGAATTATGCGCCGTTGTTTCGTAAATACAGGCAAAATTTGACCTTTGATGACCTCCAGCGACCTGAACTTTGAGCTAAGATAAAAATAACCGCAGCATTTCTTCTTCATCATTTTTGACGCTCTTTCGAATGCCGCTTATCGCTATGTGGCCCAGGAGCCGTGTTAGACAGGAAACACCCCTCCCCGCTTTCACGGCGGGGAGGGGTGCTTTCCGGCGTCACTCGTTAGCTCATTAGCTGTGTCGAACGAATCTGATCGAAAAATCATTCACAGCGGATTTGACTACATGAGCCGCGGCAAAGTCCTCACAGCCTGCCATCAGCCACGCATAATGCACATACCTCCCTACCACCGAGCCACAACGCCATAGCCAAACTCTCACATGACCCGAGCGCATCTCGTTTACCAATGATGCATAACGCAAGTCGCAACAGCCTTAGATTCTGTTTCATACGATAATAAAATATATGTATTATCTTTAGCAAGATGGTAATACAATACAGTTAACAGTCTAAACGTAGTCCAAGTGATTTTCCTCATTATTCATTCTGGTATTGCAATGTGATAATTTAGAGGGCTCGCAGAGACCTTCGCGCTTTATGGATAATGGAGAGGATCTTTTGACTCAACTTGTGAGCTGCGTCGAACATATGTAGGTACCGTAAAGTGGGGCTATTTGAGACAGTGGGGCTATTTGAGACAGTAAGGTGATGGTATAGTAAAATCGCTGTAAAATGAAAACCGTTTGATGTTTTTTCGTCATTTTTGCTTAGGCTAATGTGGAATTGAACAGTGAATGCTCTGAATAACCTTTTTGAAAATTTCGAAAAGCTCTGAAAGAAATTAGTAATAAAATACAAAATACAGAAAAACGCACAATTTAAGTTGCTCGAAAAGGACCCCTACCTGCAGCTTAAAAAAGTTGAAGTTTTAACAGCTTCGCCACTGTATCTATCGTTACTACCTTTTTGCTTATAGGTTAAGCACATTTTCCATGAAAATATTAAATATTGTTAACGGTACTGCCGATTGCGTAACCCATTGTCTCAGAATCCCGATGATGCCCACCTGGTCAAACCTCAACGGATATGCCAAATAGCTGATGATAACGGTGATGCGATGCACCCGAGAAAACTTACCGCCATCTACCTGAAGTGCATCGAACGTTCGACATAAGCAACACCGGTGAATCGGTCGTGGTCATAAACGTGCAGTGGGTTCATGGTAGGTACTTTTAGCAGCAAGCAATATTTACATGTTCGTAGTGTAACATAATAACCCTTTAGCTGGTGACCAAACTAGTTATTCTGATGAATATGTGCTTAAAATGTGCTTCATCAGTCACTGACTCATTCGACAATCAACATATGTCTACCTTGGTTGGCCAAAAAACACCATTGAATGTTACTTAACACATGAACGTACTGTTAGGTGAGCCTATCCAAGTACATACTTGATGTGATAGGGTAACCGACCAATTGATACAGCATGCAGCGATCGAGGAAAATCGGCATAATATCAAAACCGTTTAACATTTTTCTGTTATTTCTTCGCATGGAGATGTACAAAGGAACAAACAATCATGCAGACCATTCACTCAAATGTTTTGGGAAGCCTTTTGCCTTGTTTGATTCATTACAGTGTGCTTCATAAGGTAGCGAGACTGTCTCAAATAGCCCCACCGACTTTCGGTATATATGTTTTCACGTCACCGGGGCTATATACAAAAACTTACTTTCAAAATTTTACTGTCGATGACTTTAAAATAGTCGTTGATGATCATCCTGTCAGTTTGAAAGCTATGGGTCACATCATATTATGATAGCCTTAGCATATAGTGATGCAATTTTATACCCTACCGAAATGAACTGTCCTACGAAAAAGGAAAAGGTTGAATATAAAGGTCATATAACAGTCTTTGAAAAAAACAATTTTTGCCAAAATGATCAAAATTCAATTTCCAAATGGATGGCGTTTAAAAAATTATGTCTAGCGTGACCGATTTTCTTTAATTTCTTTGCAACTAAACTGTCTCAAATAGCCCCACCCTATGGGGCTATTTGAGACAGGCTTTAACATAAAAAATAACCTTAATCATTATTACTAGCTGAACCAAAATACACCTATATGAAAGCGCTCACAGAGAACTACATTTTTGCAATTTACATGCTATAAGAAATATGAACTGTATTAAAGGGAGAGGCCAAAAACTGTAAAATCCGTTTCAAATAGCCCCACTTTACGGTACCCAATAAATCGTTGACAGAGTATTATGGACTCTGCCGACTACTGGAGCCGGTCCCGCTGGAACCGGCTGAGTCTCACTATGTTCCGCAGTAGTCGGCTGAGTCCCACTTTGTCCCGCTGGGACCGACCGAGTCCCATTGTGTCTCGCAGTAGTCGGCTGAATCCCAATTTGTCCCGCTGCAGTCGGCGGAGTCCCACGATGTCCCGCAGTAGTCGGCTGAGTCCCACTTTGTCCCGCTGGGACTGGCCGAGTCCTATTGTGTCCTGCTGAGACCGGCCAAGTCCCGTACTATGTCCCGTTGTAGTCGGCTGGCTGAGTCCCGTACTACATCCTGCTGTAGTCAGCTGAGTCCCACTTTGTCCCGCTTGGACAGGCCGAGTCCCATTGTGCCCCGCTGTGGTCGACTTAGTCCCAATTAGTCCCGCTGGAGTCGGTTGAGTGAGAGTCCCACTATGTCCTGCAGTAGTCGGCTGAGTCCCACTTTGTCCCGCTGGGACAGGCTAAGTCCCATGGTGTCCCGCTGGGACAGGTCGACTCATCCCGCTGCAGTTATCATGCCCAGTAATACCTCCCTCATCGATAGAAAAACATGCATCGAAAGAACGTCCGTGACGACATGATATAGGTATTGCGCCAAAATGCTGAAAAAACGAAGATCTAGAACCCTGAAAATATATCTAGAGAATACCACGAAATTTACACATCAATCGAGAGAGCATTCCATTGGTAACATTTCTCGATGGTAAAAATAGAGCTAGGTAAGCAAAAATCAGCGAAAACCCTCCCCAAACGCCACCTAACTCAATCCAACCTACCTCGCTGTTTTCGTCTCAATTTATGCCACGAATGCCGACTTTGTTTATCTTTCATTCATTATTTCTAATTACTTTTCTTTCAGCGCTCAGCTGGATGTAAATGACGTCATTGATAATAAAATGCCGAAAGACGTGAATTTGTTGCATAATTAACCCGCGCCCAGATGGGGTCTGCCGAGCAACGCGGTCTGATGGGGGGGGGCCATTTTGGCCCCCCCTCAGATCTCGAGAACCACGCAACATAGCGACAAGCGGTAAACGGTGTTGGATAGCCCCAACGGGGAACTACCTTGTGACCCAATTTCATTGACCTCGGTCAAACCGATGACGTCACAGGTCAGGTCAAAGGTCGAATTTTCACCGTTTACAGGCATTTCAAGAAATGCGTTGTAAAATCGTGTAAAATGCATTTCATTGAAAATCATCGATGGGGAAATGTTCTTCAAACACATATTTTGCTATTTGAGGTCACTGATACCAGGTCAGGTCACAGAGGTCAGGTCACTGGGGGGTCACAATATGAAAGTGTCGTGTGATACATGTTTTATGGTCCATTTTACATGAAAAATGCGATTATGTGGGTCAGACAGACTTAAGGGCCAGCTTAGGTCACGTTTTGGTCAAGGTCAGGTCAAGGTCAGGTCAAGGTCAGGTCAAATTAGGTCAAATTTCAAAGTTGATATTTTTGCATAAAATGGGTATCGATTCGATGCAGCTCGTCACGGGGAGTTCAATGGTGGTCTCCGTGTTGCGCTACGAGGTCTAGAATTGCTAAAAATTGAGTTCAAAAATTTGACGTCATCAATTTTTAACAGTTTTTTCGCTATAACTTGGCCAAAAAAAGAGGTATCGATCTAAAATTTGGTATGTATATCGAAGAGCGCAGGGACTATCACATATATTCCGGTTTTTTCGAAATTCGAAAAAATTTTGGAAATTTTTTGAGTTTTTCTAAAAAAAATCATTTTTTTGATTTTTGGGGGTCAAAATCCAAAAATTTCGAAAATCCGAGATAGCAGTTTTGTAGCGCCGTCTTTTCTCTACACAACCACATAAAGAACTTTAAAATTGCTTGTTAGCTGTAGAATTGGTGAGCGTTTCAAGATGTCATGTTTTTTGCTCATTTTTACTCGAACATGACCTCAGTTTGACCTCAATAACTCCTGACCTGAGGTGACCTGTGACTTGAAATTTTGTGTGAAGGTGTCAAATTGATGTCCGGTAAGGTACCCAAAATTTGGCGGCGCTGCGCGCCGCCGTTTTCTCGCTATTTAAGAAAAACCACAGGGGGGGCCAAAATGGCCCCCCCCATCAGGGCGCGGGTTAATAACAATGCGTGATAAGGCTAAAAAATGAAGGTGAAATTACAATAGCTCAACTTTGGTAACCTTAGAATAAATACGACTTTAAAAAGGATTTCAATTTATGAGTGAAATTCAATAATCTTTTGACGTAATTTTATAACAAGCCAACAAATGTGTGATCTCGTGAAAATGTTCGCTGTAATCTGTTTATTTCATTGTCAGTCTGCCGTTTATGCATACTGCTAGCTGACGTATTTCGGCCGCTCATTGGCGATCAGCTTAGGCCGCGTGAAGTTTACCAATGAGAAGTTGTCAAACGATAGCAGACTGACAGTAGAAAATAACAACCGAACAGCGTTTGACAGTAAAGCGGCGCGGCTCATAGGCTACTGTTGCCAAGTTGTTGCAAAGCGCCGGCTTTTTATTCAACACTCAACAGTCAATTGGTTTTACACAGGCAAATGTCTGGAGTATTTTAGGAATATTGTCGGTTCTGTGTCTCTGTCGCTTATTTCTATGTGTGTTTAAGGGTTCAAATATGTATGCTCGCTGAATGTAAGCCAATTCAGTTGTCATTGTGGGTCAGTTGATGTTTTTAAATGATCTTACAAAATTAAACTTGCAACATTCACCTGTAGGTGTTTTTGGTAATATTACTAGGTGTTTAATGTTACTAGGTGTAATGTTACTAGGTGTAGGTGTTTTTGCTTGAAATTTGAAAAATATGCATAAATCAGTATTGGTAACCCTGGCGTCACCGGTAGCGTTTTTGTTCAAGGTTAAGGTTTCCTGTATTAGGCCGCTGTGCCAGGCCGAAGCATGCTGTGACGTCACTGGGTAAGAGAAGATAACGTAAAGACTAAAGAATGACTCACTCAGGCAGACTCAAACTGAATCAGCAATTAGGCAGACTCAAACTGACTTGACCGACTCAAACCGATTCAGATTGACTCAGACTGACTCAAACTAACTCAGACCAACTCAACTGACTCAGATCAATCGACTCAAATCGATTCCGATTTCCGATCGACTCAGACAGATTCAGGCAGACTCAGACCAATTCAGATCGACTCAGACCAACTCAGATAGACTCAGAACAACTCAAACTGACCCAGAACAATTCAACCGAATCAAATCGTTCCATTGATTCAGACAGACTCAGAATGACTCAGACAGACTCAGAACGACTCAGACAGACTCAGGCAGACTCAAACCAACTCAGGCAGATTCAAACCGACTCAGGCAGACTCAGACCCACTCAGATAGACTCAGAACGACTCAAGCTGACTCAAACCAACTCAACCGACTCAAGTAGATTCCGATCGACTCGGACAGACTCAGAACGACTTAGACAAACTCAGGCAGACTCAAACCGGCTCAGGCACACTCAAACTGACTCGACCAACTCAAACCGATTCAGGTCTGATGATTCAGGTCAAATCGGGTCTGTCTGAGTCGGTCTAAATCGGTTTGAGTCGGTTCGATTTGAGTCGGTTGATTCGGTCTGAGTCATTTTGAGTTGTTCTGAGTCTAGCTGAGTCAGTCTGAGTCGATCTGAATCGGTTTGAGTCGGTCGAGTCAGTTTGAGTCTGCCTGAGTCTGTTTAAGTCGTTCCGAGTCTGTCTGAGTCGATCGGAATCGATTTGAGTCGGTTAAGTCGATCTGAGTCAGTTTGAGTCGTTCTGAGTCTATCTGAGGCGGTCTGAGTCGATCTGAATCGGTTTGAGTCGGTCGAGTCAGTTTGAGTCTGTCTGAGTCGATCGGAATCGATTTGAGTCGGTTGAGTCGGTCTGAGTCAGTCTGAGTCTATCTGAATCGGTCTGAGTCTGCCTGAGTCGGTTTGAGTCTGCCTGAGTCTCTCTGAGTCGTTCTGAGTCTGTCTGAGTCGATCGGAATCGATTTGAGTCGGTTGAGTCGGTCTGAGTTAGTTTGAGTCGGTCTGAGTCGATCTGAATCGGTTTGAGTCGGTCGAGTGAGCTTGAGTCTGCCTGAGTCGGTTTGAGTCTGCCTGAGTCGTTCTGAGTCTGTCCGAGTCAAGCAGAATGGAGTCGGTGAGTCGGTCTGAGTCAGTTTGAGTCGTTCTGAGTCGGTCTGAGTCGATCTGAATCGGTTTGGGTCGGTCGAGTCAGTTTGAGTCTGCCTGTGTCGGTCTGAGTCTGTGTCTCAGTCGATACTGATAGCGTGGTACGTTATCTTCTCTTCCAGTGACATCACAGCATGCTTCGGTGATATTTATTCACTTTCGATGACAACACGAAAGCAAATATTCAAAATTGAGCAAATATTCTAAATGAGATATATGTATGTGCAAGTTTTGAGACCTCTACATCCCTTTACATTCCTTTTTAAGGAGCCCATCACGAGGACAGGCGACCCAGCCCCCTGACAGGCACCGCACCCGGCTACGGGCCTGCTCCCGGGGGAGCTACCCGCATGGGATAGCATTGCCGGTCCAGCCCGGAGCAGGGGGGTGGAAGCATGGAGGAGCAGGATTTAGGATTTTGCTACCCTGAGGATGGAAATGACGGAACGGAGGACGTCAATTGACCCGCGTTCCTACATATGTTAAGCTAGCTGGCAACTGGCGAGAGGGGCACGCTGGGCCCATGAGGACCGTTCCGCCATTTACCTGCGGTACGTAAACTTCCGATTCAAATTATAACCAGTGAGCCGGGCGCGGGCGAGGTTGGTGGGGGGGGGGGGGCATGGCGTCATTCGCTACGAGCACCGCTCAGCGGACGGCATCCGGGTCCAAAACCACCCATTCATCCATTCGGACAAAATTTATCAGGAAAGAAAGAAAGAAATGAATGTATTCGCAGTAAGTACACAGAGCATTGGCTTTTCACCATTGCACGTTAATGGACGCGAGTCAATTGACGTCAATTGGGTGGGGTTTTTTAAAGGGCTGGTAGGGCCTGAGACATACCCATTGTTTGATAATTTTAACATTAGCTGTATGGCGCTGCATGGTAAGGATGGTTTTGCTATCCTAAAATAATCATTAGAGTCCTACTAGTAAAAATTGGGGAAGTGGTGCTCTTGACACCAGTGATGGTTATGGGCCCATGCATAACACACCATCACTATCGTGTCATAGAGCGTCACCATCAAGTGGTGGACTATCGCCCAGTTCGATGATTGTCTTCCATAACTGTCTTATGGTTTCAGATTGTCTATTGTATAACGTTCATTCTGAATCAATAATGAGGCAGACCGCCCTGTTCTTGAGCGTTTTGTGTTTGTTGATTGCTTCATCTACAAGTGAGGAATCGGCTGCCAATGAAGTGGACGAGCGTGGCTACATCTTGTTCTGTCCCTGTATGGGTGAGTGTTCAACTGCTGTTCTGGCACGTAAACACAGGGGCTGCGCCACCGGGGGTCGCGGGGGTCCGGTCCCCCTTCCCCCGATTATTTCGTTTCCGTAATGCCTGCCGGATGACGTATAAAGTGGTGCATTTTTGGGGTCGGACCCCCAATCATGAGGGTGTGGCAGAGCCCCTTTGTAAATAGCATACAGTGTCGTGTAATGGATGTGCTACACATATGTGCTAAATGTTAGATGTTTATCACACATTTGTCAGTACTTCTGGAGCCACCACCAGAGCCGGCCAAGGAGCACGGAGTGTTCCAGTGCACAGTGGTACACTCGGGGGCAGATTGATGTTCCACAACTCTTTATCCACCGGGTTCCTATGGCTCAGCATTGGCAGCAGCCGCCTGGTACCGGTAGACTGTGCCGCTTCACTTACTTGTCAAGCGGCACAGCCTACCCACCTGTATGACACCGGTCTGGGTCGGTGGCTGGAAGGCGATGTGGGCCGCCTGTGACGTCAGCGCAGCGGTGAGGGCCGAGCCCGGAGGCATGGCTCGGGTCGGCGCGGCGCGGCGGCTGGCGAGGGCTGGGGAGTGAGGTGGGGTGGGAGCACGGACCATCGCGTGGCTGAGCGAGTGTAGTTAACTTTCGCATCTCAAGGCGCCAATTATTCTACCTAACAATTGTGCTAAAGCAGTTGTTAAAATGTCCTATCCCCAAGACAGCGCCTATCATCATACTTGCAATGCACATTACGACACACTTAAGCGTGGCAATGGGACAGCCGATAGAACTTATGTCACTCGTGCATCGAGGTGCGGAGCTATATTTTGTATAACATATTAGTATTAAGGCCTTGATTGAGCATATTGGTGTCTATTGTTTCGCACGGCAATCGTCCAGAGACGTGGGAACTGGGGGTTATGAGTAGTGCCGCAGCCAACGCTCCAATTTAAAGCGGTAGACTGATTTACTGTTGCTCTAATATGTGGTCGCAGCTTCCAATAGCAAACCGTTCCAACTAGGAGCCAAAAAGTCAGCCACTCAGGGGGGCTCGAACCGGGCTTCTCCCACCGGCCAATTCACGACACGAGCGTTCATCCACTGAGCTACCGAGAATGGTCCGCGTCCGCACAAAACAAAATGACATTGACCCGCTGACCGGCAATGACAGTATTGTGACATTTGATCGCGTTTGACCGCGGCGGGTGGTCGCTGGTTTCGGCAGCTCAGTGGATACACGCTAGCGTCGTGGGGTGACCGGTTGGAGAAACCCGGTTCGAACCGTCCCAGGTGCGAGACTTATTTGTTCCTAGATGGAACGGTTTGCTATTGGTGGCTGCGACCACACATTAGAGGAACATAAGAGTTGCTTAAAGTTGGGACGCCGCGCTATCCAAAAACCCCAGTTCCCACGTCTCTGGACGATTGCTGTGCGAAATAATAGACACCAATGAGCTCAATCAAGGCCTTAATACATATCTGTTAAAAACAATGTAGCTCCGCAACTCGATGCACGTGTGATATAAATTCTATCGGCTGTCCCAATGTCACGTTTAAGTGTGTCGTAATGTGCATGGCAAGTATGATGAAAGGCGCTGTCTTGGGGATAGGACATTTTAACAACTGCTTTAGCACAATTGTTAGGTAGAATAATTGGCGCCTTGAGACGCGAAAGTTAACTACACTCGCTCAGCCGCGCGATGGTCCGTGCTCCCACCCCACCTCACTCCCCAGCCCTCGCCAGCCGCCGCGCCGCGCCGACCCGAGCCATGCCTCCGGGCTCGGCCCTCACCGCTGCGCTGACGTCACAGGCGGCCCACATCGCCTTCCAGCCACCGACCCAGACCGGTGGCATACGGTGTGGGTAGGCTGTGCCGCTTGACAAGTAAGTGAAGCGGCACAGTCTACCGGTACCAGGCGGCTGCTGCCAATGCTGAGCCATAGGAACCCGGTGGATAAAGAGTTGTGGAACATCAATCTGCCCCCGAGTGTACCTATGTACCAGCAGTGCATGGTGGATGTTGTGATGGGGCACGTTTTCCCTTCCCTTCATTTGGTATCACCCCCCGGTCATATGGAAGCACAGAAACAATAAACAGTTCCATGGTCGCCGCCATTGTGTTTCGAGGGTAATCGGCCGCTCCCGATAAATCGCCGCGAGAGTGCTAAACTAACCACCGGAATCGACCATAACATGGCGCGGTCGGTCGGTTTCGTAATCTTTTATTAACTTTTCGCTGACGGCCGCGACTAACCGTACTCGTTGTGCCTGTCGTGTGTAAATATCTGTGCGGCGCGCGCGTCCAAGATGGCGGGCGGCGATGAGGCGCAGTCGGCCGCCGCCGCTGAGAAGCCGTCTGAGATGGAGCTGCTTCGGGGCATGCTGCAGCAGCAATTGGAGCTGGCTGCAGCGGCAGCGCGACGTGAGGAGCGGATGGCCGCGCTGATGGAGCGGGTGCTTCCCGGCCCGACGGCCGTGCAGGACGCCACGGCACCCGCCCAGGCAGCTGCGGGGCCCGATTCCGGCGCCCGGCCGCGTGCACGAATGCCCGCCGCCGGCACGCCCACGCCCCGGCTGGCGGCTACCGCTACCCTCAAGGAGTTTGAGGCCTGGAAAGAGAAGTTCTCCGGCTACTTGTTGTGATGGGGCACGTTTTCCCTTCCCTTCATTTGGTATCACCCCCCGGTCATATGGAAGCACAGAAACAATAAACAGTTCCATGGTCGCCGCCATTGTGTTTCGAGGGTAATCGGCCGCTCCCGATAAATCGCCGCGAGAGTGCTAAACTAACCACCGGAATCGACCATAACAGTGGAAGACCATGCCAATTCAGGTCAATGCGGGGAGGCAGCTGCTGACCTGAGTGCTGCCGCTTTTGCGGCACTCATGGAATATGTATGTGCTGTTTATTGGTCACTAATGCAGGAAAAGCTGATGGCCATAAGTGTACTTTTGTTGGCAGGTCGATTTGGAAACCAAATGGACTACTTCTTGGGCACCCTTAGTTTCGCTAAGGAGCTCAACAGGACACTAGTGCTGGCACCGTGGGTGGAATATCACATGCGTCAGCCGAAGTCGGTGGGTATTGATTTTTTTGTCAAGACTTCTGCTATCGTTTTTCGTGCTATGTTTGGTCTCATGCAGGCGCATATGGAATAAGGAATATGGATCATTTAATAACAAACACGTATTCTGAACAAATGCCCCTTTGCCAGCCGATACTTATGACCACATTAATAGCTGGTCTTGCTATAATCTAGTCTCGCTTATGTAGATTTTTGGTCATCGAACTTTTTTTAATGATCTTTAGATAGTAGGTCTCATAAATCTTAAATCAACCACTAATCATAAATACAAATCTTAACCCTGGTCCGTATAGGGGGGGGGGGGGGGAGTCGAACGGTCCCCCTCGGTTTTTCGCGAATAACTCGCATAAAAAGCGGCCGATCGCGGACTCTTTCAGTACCCTCGCGTTAATCAATTTCACACCTACCCTGAAAATTGCATGACCCTGACTCAAATGACCTTTGACCTGTAACCTACTTTTCGAGACCATGTTTGGCCGGAATTGCGATTTGGCGTATGTCGGCTCTCATTAGTCGCGCGTTTGCAGTCTTTTCGTGGTTTCAAGCGTTCAAACATGATATGATGTTGTTCCCACGCATAAGGTTGGGTGTCAAGGTCACCTGAAGGTCAGGTCAGGTCATTGACCTTTGATGACCTCGGTTCACTTTTTTATTTTTACATGTTTCTAGGCTAGTTTTTTTAGCTGAATTCGAATTAAGCAACCATATGAACATTCACGAAGTAGTTTTGGAGCCTTCGTAACATGTTGCGAAGCTGTCAGAGGCGGTTGACACCTACTACAAATGCTCGGCAGGACCTCTACTGGTTGACCTTCACCTGACCTGACCTGACCTGACCCGACCTGGCGTAAATGCATGAAGATATCATCTGTGATCAAAACTAACATGATATTCGTGATTAACGCTCCGAAAAACCCATAGTAACTATCCTTTACGACGTTCTAACGGGTCCCGATTTTCCCGACTTTTGGGTCATTGACCTGACCTGGAAGGTCAACCAATGACCTAGGACCTTTAAATTCGGTATCATCGTCACGGGCAACACGCTCGTTTTTTCCGCGAAGCTCTAGCTCGATCAGGGGCGAAACGGCAAGGGGGTCCAATGGACCCCCCCCCCCTATACGTTCGCGGCTGTAAAAACACCAATACGGGCGAGGGTTACTTAATATTCATCGGCACTTAGATTCACATTTCATTCACATAATCCATTCATAAGCTGGGTAATTCGTTTTTATTGGTTTTCATTCCTACTCGACTCATCTTTGCAACATCTTTGCCTCATTTTCCCTAAAAAAAATTCTGTGTGGACGGCTCGCACTATAAAGGCAAGAGTACTGCCCACTGCTCGTAAGCAATAGGCATTATTTATAAGCGGGTCCTTTTTTAATTTGATGTTATCCTTTATAATGATAATACAATGCATTTCATTAAAAAACATTGAGCTCAGTTTTGTGTGAAAAGCTAATGATGGTATTTCCTTTTTCAGATTCAGGTACCGTTCGACGAGTATTTTCGAGTGGACGAAGTAGCGAAGTACCATCCTGCAATTACCATGGAAACATTTATGAGTGAAATAGCCCCGAAGATATGGCCGCCTTCAAAGAGAATTTGTAAGCATTGTTTCTAAACAAAGTTACTGTCGTTTTGTAGCACCTAGAATCCTGGAAGGCTGCAAGCACCTATTGACTCGCACTTTGGTTAGGATACTTTCAAGAATTCTTGTTGTTGTATCCAGGGTGATGTAAAGAAAAGTTGCCATTCGAATTGTTTAACAGTTATTTATTACGGGCCTTGTAGCTCAGTTGTTGGAGCATTGGACTCCGTGTGATTAGAGTCCGGGTCTGAGACGCTCCGGGGCTCGATATTGTGAGACCTGACAGCCGACAGGCATTGTCTGTGGTTGGGGGAGCAGCCGCAGCCAGTTGGAGTCAGTTGAGTGGGGGCGGGGGGGGGCGTTATATTTCGATGGGTATCCACGTTAAACTTAACATCTAAATCCTCCCGTTTCCTGGAATTACCGATCGTACGGTTTGCTTGGGACCTACGCTCAAGCTCAGCTTAGCTCGGGCCTCGACTCTTTCATCCATCAGTCAGCCATTTGAGGTAGCCTATTTGATAGCCTAATGCCTATTGCTTAGGATAGCCTATTGCCCTATTGGAAATGGAGGTTCTGTCTCGTGGCTAGCATGCCTCCGCGAACACGACTGAATAATGCAGATGAGGTAGGGAAGGACAAAGGACATACGATCGCGCTGGTCAGTGTTCACTCGTGCGAGTGAGTTCACTCGCTCAGTACAGGCGGCGCTACCCCGGTCACGCCCGTTCGACTGTGGCACAGTACTGCCGAATGATGTCCCAAAGTTCCTCAGTCGGAAGTCGGGAGCTGTTCCCGGGGCACACCTCCCTTCCCCAAAAGTCTGTCAGTCAATTCACACCGTCTGAAGGGTGCAGCGGATCTACTTTGTCGGAACCGTGGCTGAGAGGGATGACGGACCGTGAACTCGGATCGTGTGTCCAATTCCATAGGCAACCTTCCTGTCTAACAGACTGTGGGACAAGCATCTGGAGCGCTGACTTTCCGCTGGATTACGTCGGCGTACCGTGCCGGGGCGCGTTTGTGTGTGTGTGTGGGGGGGGGGGGGAGGGGTGCTGGTCGCTGTGCGCCGCTGATGCGCCCTGTTATCCCCGCAGCGTTCTGCTACCAGCAGCAGTCGCTGTGTCCCGCTGATGCGCCCAGCAGCGGTCGCTGTGTAGTGTGTCCCGCTGATGTGCCCTGTTATCCCCGCAGCGGTCGCTGTGTCCCGCTGATGCGCCCTGTTATCCCCGCAGCGTTCTGCTACCAGCAGCGGCAGGCGTACGGTGAGCCGCCGACCGACCCCTGCGCCGCCAAGAACGGCAACCCGCCCGGCCCCTTCTGGGACACCTACGGCATAGACTTTGTGTCCTCGGAGCTGCACAGCCCGCTGTCGTACGACCTGTGGAACGTGGCCGGCGAGGCGGAGCGCTGGCGGCGCCGCTACCCGCCGCACCGCTGGCCCGGTGAGTCCGCCACCCGCCGTCCGTAGCTGGCCCGGTGAGTCCGCCACCCGGCGTCCGCAGTCGGGTCAGTGAGTCCGCTGTCTGCAGTCGGTCCGGTGGCCCGGCGTCGATGTAAGGTCCGCGCTTTGCTGCCGGGCACGGCGCTCGTTAGAGATGGGACCGATCGTCAGAGATGGGACGTTGTCATTAACTAACGGCCATTGTATTCTGCCATCATTTGTATTCACCTAGCAAAGTCCGAGTCCTCAGCACTGTTTTTGTTTGTCCGAAAAGAAAGGTCCTCTTATGGAACTTAAAAATGGAGTAATGAAGTTGGTTAGATTGTTAATGTTGTCGTCTCGGTGACATGTGACCCTTTGCGTCGGCTGCTCAGTGCTGGCGTTCGCCGGCTCGCCGGCCTCCTACCCGGTGCTGGAGGTGAACGCCGGCCTGCAGCGCCACTTCCAGTGGTCGGAGTCCGTCCGCGAGCGCGCCCGGGAGCTGAGGCGCCGCCTGCTGCCGGCCGCGCCGTTCGTTGGCGTCCACCTCCGGCTCGGCTCCGACTGGGTGAGTTCGGCCACCGTGCCGGGTCAGCTCAACAGCTTACGGCTGGGTGAGTTTGTCCTGACTGGGTGATTGTGTTCGGACAAACCCAAGATTGATATATAGCTACTGACTACTGAGGTTATCCGGACCCATACCATTAGCTATTAAGCCATGGCTCTGTATGGGTTTCTACGTCTGTGATGTTTACTGATTAACGTGTGTACTCGGATCGTATGTGCTCGGCCGCCGGTGAGCTCACGGTGTCTGGTTTCCGGCCGTCGGTGAGCTCACGGTGTCTGTCCGTCCGTCGGTGAGCTCACGGTGTCTGTCCGGCCGTCGGTGAGCTCACGGTGTCTGTCCGGCCGCCGGTGAGCTCACGGTGTCTGTCTGTCCGTCGGTGAGCTCACGGTGTCTGCTCCGGTCTCCAGTGAGCTCACGGTGCCCGTGTCCGACCTCCGGTGGGCAGCTCACGGTGTCAGTCTCCGGCCGCCGGTGAGCTCACGGTGTCTGTCCGGCCGCCGGTGAGCTCACGGTGTCTGTCTGTCCGTCGATGAGCTCACGGTGTCTGTCCGGTCTCCGGTGGGCAGCTCACGGTGTCTGTCCGGCCGTCGGTGAGCTCACGGTGTCTGTCCGGCCGTCGGTGAGCTCACGGTGTCTGCTCCGGTCTCCGGTGAGCTCACGGTGTCTGTCGGGCCGTCGGTGAGCTCACGGTGTCTGTCCGGTCTCCGGTGAGCTCACGGTGTCTGTCCGGCCGTCGGTGAGCTCACGATGTCTGTCCGGCCGTCGGTGAGCTCGCGGTGTCTGTCTGTCCGTCCACCAGGAGCGCGCCTGCGCCCACACGCGCCAGGCCACGGGCAACATGTTCTCGTCGGCGCAGTGTCTGGGCTACCGTCAGCAGCACGGTCGGCTGACGGAGCGACTCTGCTACCCGGACTGGCCGACCGTGGCGCGCCAGATGCGCCGCGCCGCCCGCCACACGCGCGCGCCCGCCGTCTACGTGGCCACGGACGCGCCCGAGCGGCTGGACAGTCTGCGCCGCGAGCTGCGCGGCCACGAGCAGGAGGTGAGCGGCAGCGCACGGCGCCGGCTCTGAGATCCTCCACACCCACCCACCGACACTGACAGACCGTGAAGACAACGGAGGGGCGGGAGCTCAGTGGCGAGCGGCGCACAGCCCAGCCCTGCCGAGCTGTCTGCCCCCCCCCCCCCCCACACACACACACATCTAGGACCGTTCCATTCCTACTTGTCGCCCATTCACCCGTCTGAGTGCTTCTATGTGGGCAGATGCACAATGCAATTCATACCTGATAATCGATTGATTTTCCGGAGTGGCAACGTAGTGCTGTGACAGGGGGACATTTCATCGACTATTTAGTTAAATATGATCACTTTTTTACCATCGTCTATCCAAATAGTTCAGTGGGTTTCGTGATCTTCATGCGCCTCCCTTGTTGTCGCCTGTCTGGGGCTTATTACGGGTTCGTTTGCTCCCACTGCCGCGCCCCCTCGCCGTGGCCACCGATACTGTTCTCGCTGCGGTACTGGTCTGTGTGTCCGCCCGTCCGTGTGTCCGCCGCTGACACCCGCTCTGCCCGGCAGTTCGAGCTGGTCACGTGGCAGCCGGCCGAGCCGGGCCGGCCGGCGGACGCGCACGCCGAGCTAGCGCTGCTGGCCCGCGCCAACCTCTTCATCGGCAACTGCGTCTCCTCGTTCTCGGCAGTGGTGTTCCGCGAGCGGGACGCGCTCGGGCTGCCGTCCGCCTTCTGGGCGTTCCCAGAGGACTCTGAGTCGGAGTCGGAGTCGGACCGGGATGCCGACCCGGCGCGGCCCGGCAGGGACGAGCTGTAGTCAGCCCGGCCGGGCCCGGCAGGGACGAGCTGTAGTCAGCCCGGCCCGGCCCGGCAGGGACGAGCTGTAGTCAGCCCGGCCCGGCAGGGACGAGCTGTAGTCAGCCCGACCCGGCCCGGCAGGGACGAGCTGTAGTCAGCCCGGCCCGGCCCGGCAGGGACGAGCTGTAGTCAGCCCGGCCCGGCCCGGCAGGGACGAGCTGTAGTCAGCCCGGCCCGGCAGGGACGAGCTGTAGTCAGCCCGGTCCGGCAGGGAGGAGCTGTAGTCAGCTCGGCCCGGCCCGGCCCGGCTCGTGGGGACAGGGATCTCGCTGTGGCGTGCGCTGCCGCACTGCTGGCGGCAGTACCTCCGGGGACGTGTGTGTGCTCAGATCGGCCTGCCGCTCAGCCCGGGTCTCCGCGGAGACTGGCGGTGGCGCGGTCCCGTATGCCGGTCATTGGGCGGGAGTGTTGGTCGCGGCCGGCCGTGCGCGGTGGCGGGGCGTGGCTCGGCCGCGCGGTGATCTCAGTGACGACAGAGCAGCGATCAAATGGCACCCATTGGGTGTGTACTGTGTCCGGTGACATTCACCGCAACCGGCTCGTGTAGTGCTTTGAGTACTTACGAATGAGCCGTTCATGCATTGATACATTCATTCCCGTTTTCTATTTTCGCTTTTGCAGCGATCATCCAACCATTAATAAAGTTTACTTTGGAATATCAGGCGCGGATACAAGGGGGGGCCATGGGGGCCATGGCCCCCCCTTGGCCGATTTTTTTTTCAAAAATAAAATAAAAAGTTAAAAAGTTAAAAAGCTGAAAAGGGGGCCTCCTGAAAATAAAGTGGCCGAAATCCGATGAGTTTTTTTTAACCTACCCACTTAGTTATTTCTTAGAAGACTAGCTGAGAAGACTTCTTTGTTAGAAGATTGGTAAAGCTTTTCATAACTTGGAGGTCTCTTATACTCACAGAGATGACCACTTTTACAGGGCCTCCTAACCTGCACAGAGGGCCTCCAAGCCTGCACAGATGTTGAGATGTTGCCTGAACAGCTAGATAAGCTCAATAGACGCAGTTTTTTTTTGGGGGGGGGGCCCAACCAGTGGGAAGATGGGGCCTCCAACAGGTGGGATTATGGGGGGGGCCTCCTGGTTTCTAATGGCCCCTCCCTTGGAGATTTTCTGGATCCGCCCCTGTGGAATATCCGATATGTCTGTGCTACCCTGCGGCTATTAGAACATTTCTCCGGTTATCGGGGTGTTTCTTCTTTATCCACCTACCATGTACCAACCTGTTAACATAAGAACGATTTCGACCCGATATTTGGAATCCTTGCTAACATTCGAGATCACCTTTTGTCAAATGGCATTCAGAGTTGAGGGGGTGCCGTGTAAAATTGCACTTCTAGTGGGTTGAGTTGGCATGTGATGACCCATATACTGATTGCCTGATCTCTGGACTGGTGCCGCAGCGGTGGACGCCCGCGTGAAGTGATGGCTCTTCCACTGCACATATTATCACGGTTAAAAAGCACCATTCCGGTTGTTTTGAGCCTCGTTCGTTCGTTTGTTTAATCCTCGTTACGGAACATGCCGGACAGCACCGCCCAGTGCCGGGTGGATGACTACGGAGTACGGAGGGGCTCAGTTGGCTCCTTTACGATACCATCGATCGTAGTGAAGACAATATTTTGTATTTTGTGGTCTCTCGTAGTTTGTGGTATCACGAATGTAAGAGCTGAACAGACCAGGGAAACGGGTTACACAGCACATTGGGTGGACGCGTTTCGTGTAAATGACTTTTTCGACACCCTCTCGGAAATTAAAACAATACAAACACCGAGAGGGTGTCGAAAAAGTCATTTAGACGAAACGCGTCCACCCAATGTGCTGTGTAACCCGTCTCAATATATATATTTGTCTATTACTACTCAGACCAGGGAAAGTTATCACGCAAAATAAGCAACATCCACATTTACCACATGCCGAGATATCCCTTTAACATTAGCACGTGCATTTGGGAAATGGCTTCGGCCCGCCTCGGCTAATGTTGAAGGTATTTGGGAAACGATTCGGCCCTAGGGCTTTTTGATTTTCCCAGACAAAATTTTACTGAATATTCTGAGCGGAAGAACCAATTTCAAAGAAGATATTTACGGATTGTGTGTTCACTAACAGCAACAGCAAAAGTAAGTGACTGCGTGTTTACTTACTTTTGCTGTCAACGTAATTCAACTAAACAAGTTTATCGTTCCAATGCCAATGTATTTATTGCTGCAGAACATGGTCGGAAATCGGAATAATAATTATTTCTACATAATGCACGCAAAAAACGATCATTTTAAATGCGTGAAGCATCTTAACGTGCCACAATGAAACATTTGATATTGTTCCAGCTGGGATCCAAGACGCGTTTGATTCAGCGTTTCACCCAATTTTCAGTTTTCCTCACGGTTTCCTCACTCCTGCTGGACTCCATATCTTTATTCTAACTTCTGGCGCTTCACCATCTTCATCCTCAGCTTTTTCAAACCCTAAATAAGGGGGAAGTAGGAATTTCATCTTTCATACTCAACGCCGCCCAATAATGAAAAAAAATAATCACGGTGACGATAGAGATGAACAAATTATTGAACATAGTATTAAAGGGACCCTCCCACCTTCAAAAAAGTTAATGAATTGGCATGAAAGTGATGTCGCTCGGTTCAGAAAGAGCAAAAATGAATATCTACCAAATTTCATCGAAAAATATTCACCAGTTTTCAAGATATTAGACTTTTACTTTTGTTTACTTTTTGGGATCTCCGCTGTTCCTAGCGACTTTATTTGAAAGTGCGGCAATTGTTGCGCGCAAAGCAGCATATACCACCGCGTGCTGCCAAACGTTTTAGTAAAAGATTTAAAAATCGTTAGATCTCCGCTGACGTCACAAATTCTAAGGGGGCATACCAATGCATTAGCCCCTTAGAATCCGAAAACTGCAAGTTTGAAATTCCATATCTTCGAATTAAAGCATTTTTCGATGTTGTGAATGCCCAAACCGGTATTTTCAGGCCATGGCCACCAATTTGGCTATCTCAACTCAAAACTAATGTTAAGGTGGGAGGGTCCCTTTAATAGAATATTAACACCATATTAAGAACATAAAATATAATACCAAATGAATATGAAACTAACTGTTGCGCCGGTACGGCATGTGGTAAATCTCTTCCCAACCTTGGGCTGTGAAAATGCAGTTTTATTCAGGGTATATTGGATTAGGGTTTTATTCACCTCGGTTTTTGCTACGGACCTCGTGCCTACCGGCACTCGGTCCTCCGCACAAAACCTCGGTGAATAAAACGCATTTTCCCAGCCCCGGTCGGGAATATATATTCTCATTGAGATGTAAAGTTATAGAAAAGTTCACGAGACTGAATTGACTTTAGGCTTCCTAGCCTTAAAAATTCTCGAAATATTCTAATCAAGCCGGGACGAGGGAGGCGTTTTCACGCTCCTTCGGCCTTATCCGAATATCTTAATTGGGCACGTTGATAGGTAAAATCTCTGTGAAGTGTGAATGTACATTGATAGGCTACATCTCCGTAAATATAGTAAAAGTCTCGAGGTCATTCATTCAAGGATAGGTCACCAAGTCATGTCGGCAGACCTAACCTCATGGGCAAATTCAAATGTTCTCCACAGCCATGACTGAACGACAGCTTTGCAGCTTTCACCGACGGATGAGCGCGACGGATGTGTAAACTGTAATACAAAACGTACTTGCTTGTTTACTTTTAAACGGTTGCCCAAAAGTTCTCACACCTTGCCATGAATTGCCCTTAATCATATGTTTTTTGTTGCAGATCACGTTGAAAATTTCATGAAACGTTCCTTTGGATTAACGCTACAAAACAAAGTTGGCAGATCGCTTGAATATGTCCGCTAACCAAAGTTATGAGGCAAATCGTATGGCCATCTATCGGTTACTGCAAGCGGGCAAGAGGGTCGTCGACATCGTGAGAGACCTTCAGGTGTCCAAGTCGACCGTTATGAAGGTCAAGAGGTTGATCAAAGCTGGCCAGAGTCTTGATAGTCAAGAAGTGGAAGGCCTAGGTCAGTGAGGACGATGGCGAACATCAAGAAGGCCCGAAACGTGATCAACAAGAACCCAAAGACCACGATTTCGAAGGTTTCCAGGACCCTTGGGATCAGCCGCCAGACGGGCCAAAGGATTATCAAGAAAGACTTGTCGTCGAAGAGCTTGAAGATTAGAGACGTGCCGAGTGTTGGTAAAAGTGCTGAAAGGAGGTTGAAGCGTACAAAGGCCTTGAAAAACTGGATAAAGAACTCGGCCAACTCCAAGAAGGTGCGAATTTTCTCAGACGAGAAGCTCTTCGTCATGGACGCCGTGGTCAACAAGCAAAACGACAGATACATCTCTGACCTTCCCGTGAGCTTGGTAAGCCCTGAGATCAAGTTCAACTCGGTATCCAAGAACCCTGCGAAGATCATGGTCCTCGGCATCGTAGCCAGCGATGGCAAGAAGTGTCCAATGATTTTCATCCCCGAGAACGAGAAGGTCAACGCCGTAGTGTACCAGAACCTGCTGAAAAGGCATTTCTTGCCTTGGCTAAGGAAGAATTACCCTCCTGGCACTTATGTCTTGCAGCAAGACGGCGCCCCCTCCCACACAGCCAGGTCGACGCAGGCCTTCTTGACCTCAGAGGGGGGTCGAGTTCTGGCCACCTTCCATGTGGCCCCCCTTCTCACCCGACCTGAACCCGCTGGACTACGCCATCTGGTCGCGGATGGTCGGGGAGGTCAACGCGGAGAGGCACAGCAGCATGGACAGTCTGAAGAAGGCCATCAAGAAGAGCTGGAGGCACATCGACGTGGCCTTCATCAAGCACGTCACCGGCCGCTACCGCGACAGGCTCGAGAGGGTTCTGGAGGGTCAGGGGGCGTATGTGTCTTGAGTGTGTGGAAGATACTATGAGGTCATCATTCTGTGAAAATTTCAGTTTGATATCTAATAAAATGGATGACCTATTGGACTTTTTCTTAAAATGGTGCGAGAACTTTTGGGCAACTGTTTATATCGGTGACCAAAGGTCAGATCAGTAACAGTTTAGAACCTCTCCATTAGGTAGGCATAAAGTCAATATACAAACTTCGTCACTCTTTTAAAATCACTGGACCCGCCCTTGGCTGGATTGAGTCCTACCTGCACCAGCGCTCCCAGCGAGTCATTATCGATGGGAAGCGCTCTGACTGGCTGCCGGTGCTCTCCGGGGTGCCGGAAGGCAGTATTTTGGGCCCGATTCTGTTTAGCTGCTATGTTGCAGATATTCCGAGATGTATCAGCAATGGTTGTCTTGCCTACGCTGATGACGTCAAGATTTTTCACCGCGTCAAAAATCACAAAGACATTGATTCTCTTCAGGCTGATTTGGACCGCCTTTGCGAGTGGTCAAAATTCTGGCGCTTGAAACTCAATCCATCCAAATGCAAGGTCATCACGTTTACTCTACGAAAGTCTCCATTCATACACTCGTATACTCTGGACAGTCACCAACTTGAGCGTTGTGAGCATATCCGTGACCTTGGAGTGATTTTAGACAGTAAGCTCACCTTTGCCCAGCACGTTGACGAGGTGACCAGGAAGGCGAACCGCATGCTTGGCTTGCTCATTCGGAGCATGCAGACCGCGCCATGTATGCGCGGAACTAGGTTCGACCATCGCCCCGTGATGACTCCTATATCGCCCACGTCCGGTCGGTGATTGAGTATGCCAGCGTCATATGGTCAGGGGCTGCTGTAACCCACATGGCTCGCCTAGAGCGTCTCAATCACCGCTTTCTTATGTGGCTAGCTGCAAAAACACAGGGTAGGTGTCCTTCTCTGGACTACCAATCCCTTTTAAATCACTTTAGATGTCAGTCAATTAAGGCACGCATGACACAGGCTGATATAACTTTTATGCGTTCTATCTTTAGCGGCCGGATTGACTGCCACGAGCTGGTGGCGAAATTCAGCCTTGTCACTCAGGTTAGGCGTTCTCGGCACACAGGCCTTTTTCATGTCCCATTTGGTAGAGTTAATGCTGTGAAGTGTGGCTTGTTTATTCGACTACCCAACCAACTAAACAAATTCTTACACGAGCATTCGGAGGCCGACTTCTTCCAGCCGTCATGTCATTGGAGAGCACTACTGCTCCGCTTTGCGAGTAGTCAGGGCACTTTTAATGAGTGATGTCGACTGTCAGCCAGCACTCTGCTACTTACTTTCTGTGATCGCGTCTGGTGTATGTATGTGTATGTATGCTGGGAGGGGATTGTATGTGTGTAGGGGGAGGGCAGAGCGGGTTGAATGCCTGAGGGGGTGGGATGGGAAATTTTATTGCGACTGCAGCCTTAATGTGGGCCTCGGCCTGTGGTTGTTATGAAATAAATAAACAAATAAACAAATGGGAGAGAATAGAACTGTGCCGTTTTCGGATGAACGTCTCACTACTCACTTTTGAATATCGTTAAACCCACGTCGAGCGTGGGGGGAGGGTTAAAAACCTTCTGTGGTTTTTCGCGAATATATTAGCCCTCGCATGCGTAGGGGGAGGGGTCGAATGGAGCCACCCATGGTTTTTCGCGAAAAACTCGCGCAAAAAGCGGCCGATAGCGACGAAACTTTCAGTACCCTCGAGTTGATCAATTTTACACCTACTACTAATTCATGACCCTGACCCAAGTGACCTTTGACCTGTGACCTTTTTCTCGAGGCCATGTTTGGCCGGAATTGCTATTCAGCGTATGTCAGCTCACATTATCCGCGCGTTTTCAGTCTTTTTGTGATTATGAACGTCCAACATGTGAAATGACGTTCGTGGTCAGATCCGATCCTTCCCAGGTGGATGCATATAGGCGGCGGAACGGGGAGGGCACCGGGGCACCGTGGCCCCTTTGATTTAGGTACGCATTTCAACATAAGCCCTAGGGCGTTGCATGGAAAGAACGGGACCAAAAGTCGGCAGTGCCCCCCCCCCCTAATTGAAGGTGTTCCGCCGCCACTGGGTGGATGTGGGGACGGGAAGAGCTCAGACGGTGCCGTGCTACCGCCTCACTCTCGACTTACGAGCGTGGTAATGTTCAGAAGCTCCGCCACCAGAGGAGGGTTGCGGGTGTCCGCACCATAGAGATCTTATAATATAAGATCTCTATGGTCCGCACCCCTCCCCCTAATAAGTTCACTTCCGTAATGCCGATCTATGTACAGTCTAGTCGACTATAGAATGATGTTCCACTTTTCACAGGCAATTATTTGCCTGGAGTGGTAGGCTGTGCCGCATCACACGGGCTGAGTTCACAAATTATAGCTTTGTCCCAATGCTCACAATCGATACGCTTAATTGCGTGATAAACGGCACATTTTAGCGCTCCGGTCAACTGATAGCTTCTGAGGAGTGGAACATTATTCTGTAGTCGACTATAACCTATGTATACCTATGTACATACACACTACACCACTGTGCAACGTGCTGGGTGTGTTGAATCTCACCCTCTCAACCGTAAAACCGCGGCGGAGCACCTAAGAAGTCGTGTTAGGAATTAGGATATGCCGTGTTCAAGTTTATCTTTTTTTGTGCTGAGCAAAACGTCGGCTGTCACTGAAGACGGCCGCCCTGAGTTCCCGGTCGGTCACCGGCCGACCAGGGAAGCTTGCCGCGTGACGTCACGCCGGCTCGCGCCAGAGCGGGGCGCCGGCTCCCTCGCTCTCCCTCTCTCGAGCCAGCCGACCGGGCGACCCGCTCCCGCAAAGTCAAGGCCGTATAAGCAGTGAGGCTGAGGCCGGGGCGCCGGGAGGTGTGTGGTGCTCTCAGCCCCTGACGCGCGGCGCACGGCGGCTCTGACCTGGCCTAGAGGCGGGACAGGCGTATTCAGGTGAGTGCTCCCGGCTCCGCGAAATGAGCGTACTAGGGTCTTGAGACCACGGGGTAATGGGTTTCGAGTGGTAGGTGTCCATTCTGGAATCCGTAGCTGGATTTTATAATTTTTGTGTAGGGGAGAGCGGGGAGAGTTGTATCATGTCCAAGTTGTATCAGGGCGAATTGTGCGAAACTTATCCAATTGATGGCGCTCGTGACACGACCAGCCGACGAGGTTTTCCGGGCGCCATCTTTCCCTGTTCTGTCGTGTGGCTAGGTGGACGCGTCTCGAGGTGAGAGCCGATTTTATGTTTTTTTAATGTCATTCTAAAAAAATAAGTTGCAAGAAAATGTGTGTTTTGGACATTTAGATGTGCACGAATTTGAAAGATCTCCGTAGCGGTGGTGATCGTAGGTTCTAAGGCTGCGTGAGTGAAAATGGATTTCTCCAGCTGTCCGCTGTTTTTGAGCACGAGGATGCTTTTCCAAGATGGCGGCGAGGTACATGTTGTATCAGAGCCGGGTGGGGTATGTTGTAACATGTATGTATGTATGGGTATGTTGCTTTTGATCGCGAAAGCTAAGCCCTGGCTCGCGTTTGTAGGTAGCTAGTCAATACTCGTTCCATTTTGGCACAATGTGTTGGCTTCTTTGCTCTTAACGGGCCACTTTTGCGTCTAGTCTGTTGATGTTTCGTTCGTTTCGATGTTTCGTTCGGATTGCATTGACCTAAGTTTGATCTAATAAAAGTGAAGCCTTTGAGCATATACATTGTATCAACCCCATTTAATGTTGTTGTTATGCTCAAAACCAGTAGCAAGCGCACTCCCTGAAACGTGAAATACCTAGTGATACAAATTACCCCACCATGTGATACAACTCACCCAAGCCATGGGGCAAGTTGTATCAAAAACATTGTTCTATTCGGCACACCGTAGAAGAAAAACTGGTAGAGGTAGCGGAAAAGTTACTTTGCACAAAAAAGCAGAAGAATCAAGGAAGGAGATAGTATGGAAATAATGAGTTTATCACGGATAGTTACGAGGTTATGGGTCTCGGAGTAAAAACTGATACAACCCACCCCACTCTCCCCTATTTTAGCCCGTCCACTGTGCAGCTGCTCCTAATTTTACAGGACCATATTTCCATCATTAAAACCAATCCTCGAATATCTTGATACTTACCGCTGCAAGAGCCGCTTCAGCAAAGCTTGCTGACGTGGGGCCTGACCACGGTTCGTCGGAAGGTCATCTCAGGCTCAAAAGAAACGATATATACCATTCGAAAGCTGACGGTGAGCTGAATCCAAAAATGTAATTTTTATCAAAATCGATCGATGGCCTTTTTTGAAAATTGCGTTTTTGTAAAAACTTCATAATTTTTTATTCAACGGGCTGTCCCGGACATTCGTGAAAACATAAACATGTATTTTTGAGTTCCAGTGAAAGCTGAACGCCAAAAGAACAATATTTAGGGAAGCAATATTTCCAAATATTAATATGCGTCTCCCACAGCCGACAATAAGGCGCAATCACACAGCTCAGTGTCACGATGGACCAAAGTCAGCCACACAGAAGCGTGAAATGACCCTTATCGACTCGCAGACCCGGCGCTCTCGGCCCGCCTGACCGGCCACGGCAAGGAGGTTCGGCTTTCGTTCTACTAAACAGACGTCATATTTGTTAGTTTAACGATTCAAGTCGGTACTTGAGTTATTCAGGATACATGAGCAGAAGATTCATTGCTCTGTCATCTTCACATCATGCATTAATTTGCATTTGTTCATGTCTACTTTGCTCAATTGAGCTTGGTATCATGCCCATATAAGGAAAATTGGCCGCGCTGAAATGTCAGAGGTTGTACCGGCCTCAGCTCGGGTGGAGTGGGGGTAGCGATCGGTGGGGCAGGGTAACCTTTGACCGGTCGCACGGCCGAGCAGCTGTCACCAGTACAGCCTCTGACGGTGAAACCCCGCTCACTTCCCCTGCGCGGGCACTGAGCGCAGCTGGATGGAACAAAGCATGTATAAGAAAAATGTAAATTAAAGCATGTTGTAAATCAAGCAGAACAATGAATTTTCTTCACAGGTATCCTGAATAACTTTAATAGCGATGTAGACAGATAAACTGACAAATATGACATTTGTTTAGTAGAACGAGAGCCGAACACTCTTTCCGTGGCCGGTCAGGCGGGCCGAGAGCGCCGGGTCTGCGAGTCGATAAGGGTCATTTCACGCTTCTGTGTGGCTGACTTTGGTCCATCGTGACACTGAGCTGTGTGATTGCGCCTTATTGTCGGCTGTGGGAGACGCATATTAATGTTTGGAAATATTGCTTCGCTAAATATTGTTCTTTTGGCGTTCTGCTTTCACTGGAACTAAAAAACACATGTCTATGTTTTCAAGAATATCCGGGACAGCCCGTTGAATAAAAAATTATAAAGTTTTTACAAAACCGCTATTTTCAAAAAAGGCCATCGATCGATTTTGATAAAAATTACATTTTTGGATTCAGCTCACCGTCAGCTTTCGAATGGTGAATACCGTTTCTTTTGAGCCTGAGATGACCTTCCGACGAACCGTGTGACCTCAAGGGCTATAATCCATCTACTAAGTAGGTTATCGGGAGGATTTAGAAACCAAAGTAAACCGTGCCCACACAGCCGCACACGCTCCGCCCCACTCGCTCACAACTGGTCGCGGTGTCTCTCCTACCTCCTACCAACCGCAGGTCGTCTGTGTCGGGAATCTTCACACCGCTGCATCGGACGGAGGAGCGTCTCTCGGACCCGAGCGCTCACTACCGGTAGTCAGACATTTACCAGCATACTCCTTGCCAGGGGTGTCAATTTGTGAAAATGGTTGGGGCCTGGGGGTGCCCATAGCTAATGCAATTGCAGAACTCACATGCTATCAGGGGCGTCGCCACAGATTTTCGAAGGGGGCCAAGGGGGGGGGCACGGATCGGCCGACTAAAAACCCAAAATTGGGTATTGTTACTGTACTTTTTCAGGCCGATGCATTATCTGCTCAACGATAATGGGCCGAATTCCTACACGGTATAGGGGAGAGTGGGGCAATGGCGACACCATAAGCATTTTGCTCAATAGCTTAGCTATTTGAAGCTATTTTATGGTGATTTTGACTGTGGTTATAGCCAAAGGAATAGGCTTTCGGATAACACCCAGTTTTAGTATCTCAGATCACTGATGACAGATTCAGAGCCCACGCGAAAATGTGGTGAAAAATGGAGGTGCAAAAAAGCGAGGGGTAATGCCGGCCACTAAGTGCAATAGCACAAAAAGTCGAAATATCGTCACTGGTATTCATCCTTAAACCGTTCTTTCGATGGAAATTTAAGTGAGAATTAAGAAACGACAACTGTATTCAGCAGTTAACAGTGCACTGCACTGCAACACAACACTGCACTCGCTGCAACACAACAGCGCGGCGCCAACAGAACAGCAAACTAACACAACCGTAAACAGCAAGCAAACTAACACAGCCGTAAACACAGCAACCCGAAACGTTGAGCTTTAACGACAGAAGTTGCAAACAAAACCGCGTGGAGTCATTCGAGGACACGTGTCCGGTATTACCCCGAGGTCAGCTTTATTTTAAGAAAGCAGGCAGCAGTCAAAGGCATTGCGTCGCAAACGCCTCACATCCAGCAGTCGCCTAAGAAAGGCTTAATTGAAGGTCATTGCAAAGCAGCACTTCTGAAAATGCGTTAACACATTTCACAGTCAGCAAATAGATGCAACAAAAATTAAAAATCAGATACGAAAAACACATTTGACGCTATAAAAATGAAAATAATGGAGCTACCGTGACAAACTTGCACCATGTGCTAGAATGGCGCTCAACTGAAATGTAAACAACATCAGCTGATTAGTGATGGACAAAGTACTCGCTAGAGATGGGTGGCCGGCATTACCCACCGTCCGCCATTGCCCCACTCTCCCCTACATGTCTGAAGTCAGTTTCATTTTGACACGGTTATTGGTTAACCAGAGCCTCTGGTCTTCTATCAGGGTAGGTGTAATTGTTGACGTATGCCGTCAATCTGATAGCTAATGCATACTAGCACCCATAGAGCGTGAGCAATGTCGACGGTTCAAATTACGGGGGTCGCTGATAAGGCACCTTTCCCTATTCGTTACGATCCTTGCAAGTTTCAACGCTTAACTTACGAATTTTCACCTTGTATGACGTCATATGAGATGTCACTAAGGTTGTTGTTTGATGCAATCGAAGTTTTCGTCAATGACTCTCGATCCAGTTGAGCTGGCGACTCGAGAAAGCCACCATATAATACATAGACATGCCGAATTGAAAGATATGCAGCATGACTTTCTTTGACCAATTCCGGCCGTCGTCTCCGCTGTTTAAATTTCAGGAAGCCGAGCCGGAGGGCTGGAGGCAGCCATGGCGTGGCACCAGTTGCAATACCAAAGTGGCTTTGGGAACGAGTTTGCCACGTGTGACCCGCGGTGCCCGGATGCGCTACCGAAGGGTCAGAATAACCCTCAGAAGTGTCCGTACGGCCTCTACGCCGAGCAGCTCTCTGGCACAGCTTTCACAGGTGAGTCGGGAGCGGCGGCAGTCCCAGCCGGATCCGGGTGGCCGACCCGGTGTCATCGTGTTGCCAGTCACCACTAGGTGCCGAGTGCTGCAACTTCCGACCCGGTGTCATCGTGTCACCACCACTTACCGAGTACTGCAACTTCCGACCCGGTGTCATCGTGTCTGCACCACTTACCGAGTACTGCAACTTCCGAGTTACCAGGCTTTTATTATTGGTACCTAATGGCGCCGTCAAAACTTTCTGTTGAAGTTGGACTTAGTATAAGATTAAGGTTTAATGCAGGAAGTATGACCAGACCAATGTCCTTCAAAGCGCGGTGCATATTTATAGTGCTGTCGTTTTTGTCACACCTTATAGTATAGGTGTGTCTTTTCGGCACCTGTGGTCAATTTGTCAGCTCTGGATTGCTTTCCATCATATTTCCATGCACCCGGCTGGGAGGGCGGGGTGTGTGGGGGCATAAGCATTAAGTAGCTCCATTAACCCGCGCCCCGTTGAGGTCTGGCAGGTTTCACGTTCTGTGGGGGGGGGGGGCAAAGGGCCCCCCGTCGTATCTCTGGAAGCAACAGCCGGATCGGAACAATTCAAACGGTATTCGAAAGATTTCATCGAGATGCACAAGATGAAATAACGATGACCTTGATATTTGACCTGTGACGTCACATGGAGGTCAAACAAGGTCAAATCAGTTCCATTTACAATGACGTGAAGTCGGTCATAGAAATACATCTAAGTTTCCAAAATGAGTCTGGATATGATGTAAATGATATATCTGGCATGTGAGTGACCTGAGTGGACGATGACCTCTGACGTCACAACAGAGGTCAGCCTCGACCAATCAGAAAACACTGTCGTGAATCGTAAGGAAAGGCATGTTAAATTCTGAATATTCGAGTCTTTATGAAGACATGCCATATATATATATATATATATATATATATATATATATATATATATATATATATATATATATATATATATATATATATATATATATATATATATGCAACCACAGAAACCTCCTTGACCATGTTTCTTGGACCTATGACGTCACAGAAAGGTCAAATAAGGTCAAACTGTCCCGGTTTACAACGAAAAACAATTTTTTTTACGTAAAATTGACCTTACTCACGTAAAAGATCATATTAAGTCAGGAAGAGGTTGATAAGTATCATAAATATTACTCCTGACTGATTTCAAGAACAAATATCGAAAATATTGTGACGTCACAAGAACAGTCGCTACTTTTTCAGTCATTCAAATGGCTATATATCTGGCATTTTTAGAGATATTTTGATAATTTTTGGGATGGGTAAGGCTCGTAAAGGAGTTCTCTGACATATATTCCGGTTTTTGAAAATTTCCCCAAATTTCAAAAATATCCCAAGAAAGCTAAGTTTTGAGTTAGAAAATCCATAGATCTAGGGGACTTTTTTAACTTAGATATATCCATTTTGTTTGCTATGCCTTTTTATACCTACAGTCTAATTTTTGAGTCGCTAAGTAGAAAATCTGATTTTCTGCGATTTTTCTCCGTGAACAACTTTTTCGACGAAAAAATCGCTGAACATTACCTTCAGTTTGACCTCTATAGCTCGTGACCTGAGATGACCTGGGATCTAATTTTTCAGGAGATGTGTAGAATTGATGTCCGGAGAAGTACTGAAAGTTTCAGGTCGAAATTCGCAGCCGTTTCTGAGTTATCTGCGAAAACCCACAGGGGAGGGGCTTGGGCCCCCTCCCAACGGGTCGCGGGTTAACCGGCGCCCCTCTGGCCTCTGGGCAGGATCGAGGGGGATCCTGAATTTCCACGCCCTGATGAGTGGGTGGGTGTTTGAACACCCCCCCCCCCCTTCTAACTCAGCTCCTGGGCCCGTGTAGGCGGAGTTCGAAAGAGCGTAAAAATAATGAAGAAACTTCTTCGGTCTCTTTTTAGGTCGAGTCGAAGGTTAGGTCACCAGAGTTCATTGAAGGCCAAATTTCGCCGATTTTCAAGTCGAATGTCGACAGTTTTCAACAAACCGACTCATAACTCGAAAACTAATAGAGCTGCAGCGCCCCGGGAAAGTGCATTTCATAACCCTATTAACACTTCCTGAGTGTTTCTCTCAGATTTGACCTAGCGACAACGGTTTTGCATGCAGGGGGGGGGGGCAAAAACTGCCAAAATAGATATTTTTGCGGGAACAGTTTTCTGCAATACCTTTTGACTCAAATCTTGCACGAGCTTTTTTACCGGCATCATGTTCCTCTCGTCAAGCGCATCGAATGAACTTTAATTTGACCTTGAAAGGTCAACTTGAAAATTTGACCTCAGGTCAAGGTCGTGAGCTTACCGGAAAGGGTCATATGGCATATCAGTCCATCCGTAACGTCGAGCTGAACACAGCTATAAATAAGGCTTTTTCATCGCTCTAGCTTGACTCTATCAAAAGTTATTCGCGAAAACTGCAAGATACCTACCATTCGTGACCTGAGGTGATGACTCTGGGGTATAAACAGGGGGTGGGGGTCACGGGTGCTATTTTCATGTTCAGTGTGTCATATTTATTTGAAATCCAGTGATTGAGAGTGTTTAGATAAACGTTCGTCAAAAAAGCGCCTTCAATTTTTCTTCCATTGACTTATAATGGAGAGGTCGCAAATTGATCTGACCCTAGGTTATCGATATAAAAAATCCGAGATATTCATTTTGTGCGGCATACTGTTGCTCTTATCAATCGCTGAAAGCTTCAAAGCGATCGGTAACTTGGTGTAGCTATGGCGGACATTGAAACTTGTTACGAGGTGTGGTCGGTCACCTGAAGTGACCTGGTGACCTGACCTTGAGTGATCTTCGTCTGAAATTTTCACAACATGTGCAGAACAGATTATGATAAGGTGTGCTAAAAACCACAGCGAGGGTGTTCAAACACGCTTCTGCAGGGCGCGGGTTAAAAGAACTTCGAAACTTTAAACCAGGGTTTCGGAGTCGGAGTCGGAGTCGGAGTCGGAGTCGCCCGGAGTCGTGGCAAGCAGTCAGGAGTCGGAGTCGGAGTCGGAGTCGGTCAATCTGCCTCGACTCCGACTCCGGAAAATAACTAGAATCTGTGATATCTGACTTTTCAGTTTTTTTTACCAGTTGCCCGCGGTAGAATTTGCTTTCGGCGATACAAATTGTACCAGCTTGTTTTTGTTCTGAATGACAGACATTGGATCTTACAAGTTTCAAGTTATATCATAATTTAGTAGCCAAGTATTTTGCATGCGTGATGCGCGTTATAACTTCCACTATCTGAAGTAATTGACGAGTCAAAGACTAAATGACAACTGTATTTTTACTTTCTTCGTTTATGCTCCGAAAAGAATCAAAACAGGAATGACCGACATGATGGCGATGCTCGTGTTCGTGATACGGCCGCCTCTCGCGCTTCTCGGCGGGTTTCCACGCTGGCCGCTGACCTCTTGTGGATTCAGCTGCGTCCACATGGGAAAAATGGTGACTGCATGAAGGAAACCGGAGAGTAAGAGCGTTCTCCCCGTGCACGTAGACCTAGCACGTGGCGTCATATCACGCAAAATCTTGGCGGCCGCCATTGCCCTTCGTATCAGACCCGGAGTCGGAGTCGGAGTCGGTCAGGAGTCCGGAGTCGGAGTCGGAGTCGGAGTCGGAACAGCGCTACCACGACTCCGAAACTCTGCTTTAAACGCGCCTTGCGTCTTCAGTTTTTTTTTTTTTTTTAGGGGAACAAGATGTAACAAAACATGTAAGCGAATCCGCTTTGTCCTTATAATGCATCTCGCTTACTTTTTTTGCTCTTGAAAGTCATTTTTCTGTCTTTTTTTTAAAACAAATAGTCTTTCACTCTTTTACCTTGATTCTGTTAAAAGAAGTAGGAGAAAGTGGGGTAAGACGGTCAGGGTAGGTAAGACGGACACCCCTTCTGCAGACCAAACCAATAGCGCTACGAGCGAGAAAAATTAGGACCAGAACTGCCTTTCCCACTACATACCACCATTGAAGTCTGGTGACTTTGTGTTCAGTCGATAGGGTAAGGTGCCTAATTAGCGACCCCCGTAATTTGAACCGTCATTGCTCACGCTCTGTAGATGCCACTGTGTTACTGGCTTGATTTTCGGAGAGATCGTTCATTTTTCTATTAAAATATAGTCATTTTCTGTCCCAATATTCACTAACTTATTTGTAGTGAGCATTTTGTCAAACCATTGCAAAAAACGCTAATAGGGAACTCTTCCCGATTAGCGACCGGGGACGGTCGCTAATAAGTCTACGGGTTTCCCCATATTAAAAATGGCAAACAATGCGACGCCTGAAAAGATGAAATATGATCTCAAAAAGGTAACCTATACGCAAAGCACTCAATCACTCGAACAGGAACGTTTATCCAACACATTTACGTAAGTAAAAATTGATCACGTGACGCACCGAAGGCGAAAAGAAGGCGAAAACCCAAATTTTGCGGGCTATCTTGTATGATATTTGAGGTCCGCGCTGAATTCCGCACCCCTGCAGTCGGTGACGACATTTGGCATCCCCTGCCACACATTGCAAGCTTCAGCAACACCTCATTTTCATTTCTCTCTTTTCCACTTTCTTTCCCTTCTTGAGCTATTTGCGACCATGTCAGGCGCAAAAAGGAAATATGAGTTGCGACACATTTTTAACCGCCATGCTGTGCACAGTTGAGCAATTCACTATGGGAAAACGGCACTCAATTAAAAAAGGAATTATGTCGATTAAGAATAAAAAAGGTGCATCATCCTAATGTGCATCGCTTTTCGTCAGAGAGGGCCCAAACACACACGTTTTGGATAAGAAACTCGTCATTTTTATTTAAACTCACCTGAAACGTCCCACCAGAAACATCGACGACCGGAAAATAATTTAATTTGATAATCAAAGTATGGCTGACCTTTTGACGATGTTTTTACCCCGTTTTCTCCTGCCAGTTTTTATGTAGGGAGGTAGGTCGCAAATCGGAAAGGGTCGCTAATTAGGCACCTTACCCTACTCTTTTATTTTGATTTCTTTAAAACACTCATTTCATTGAAAACATCCATAATGTATTGTGCAAGCTTTTGTGTGCAGCACTATAGGGTTAAAAACTCGCAATCACTTGTGATACACTCATATGCCACCAGTGTTTATTTACCGCGGATTTGCTTTGTCTGCATCAAATTGTCCACAGAGAAAAATCGTGCTGAACTTCTGACATTGAGTTTGGGGTAAGACGGGCAACCATGGATCCAATGGGTCTGTAATGGTGAAAATATTTTACTGCTGTAGGAAAAAAGAAGCATTTCTAATAACAATATGTTCGATTCCGATACTCACAGACATGTTAGCAATATTCCTTCGGCACAGTTTATTCTGGAATAATGAATGTGAAAAACGGTTCTACATGGCTTCTGAACTAGGGCCTATATACGAGCATATACGCCTTCTGCACGAAACTCGTAGGGGAGAGTGGGGCACATTCGTGCAAAAAAATGGATAAACCCATATATCTGTTCTTTGGTTAGTGCAATGGCAAAATTGTTGATTGTAGTATGGAAAGGAACTATTGCAGATAGTTTTCCTCTTTAGAAGTTATCCTCTAAAATTATTGCTTCCATTAGAAAAAATGACTTTTAATAACTCTGAACATTTGCACGAAACTGCCCCACCTATGGGGCACATTCGTTCAAGAGGTGGGGCACTTCCGTTCACCCTGCAAAGTTCGAGAAATTACCGGGCATTACCAGAAATTTACCAAAGGAAATTGGCAGGGGGTCATTTCACTTGACTCCTTTCGACAAGAATGCATTGCACAACATATGTAGAAAGAATGGGCTGGCCAACAAGAATGTGCCAACTGCCGGCCTCCGTGACCTCGCCAAGTTCGCGTGAATTGCTCGTCACGACGTCGCAAGCAGTCGAGACTGAGTCAGGCGAGCGTCATTAGAGAAACCTACTACAGATAAAGTCATAAATCGCAAAAACTAAAAAAATATGCACGAATGTGCCCCCAGGCAGTGCGTACACGAACCTGCCCCACAACGTTATTAGTAATATATTTCAAAATTTCTTTTTGAAAAAATGACACTTTTTCAACAAACAAGTTTGCAGCAGTTCCGTGAATAGAGTGAGCTTCTTCACCCCCAATTTTGAAAAGCTGAACCACATTTCCGAGTCAGGATCACGAAAATGGATAATATGAGAAAAGTTTGGAAAGCTCACGAATATTACAAATTTGCGTTTTTATCAAGCATGACAGCAGGTACAGTGTTGTCTTCTACGGTGAACGAAGGGCGGCAATGATAGACATATTTCCATAATTTACCTTGAGCTCGTGCAGTCACTCGTGTTCCCATAAACTGCTGAAAACGAATGTGTCCCATGCACGAATGTGCCCCACTCTCCCCTATACTGCCATTTCCGAAGCACTTGAGACTAACGAGCGACTGTATCAATGCGGCTAATCTCGGCATTTGATGCGAGCTGTGCTGGTCGGTGAAAGAAGCTGGCCGTCTTGCCCCACCCAGGTGACCGTCTTACCCCATGGGGTGGGGTAAGATGGGTCTTTGCAAGGTTTTGCAAAAAAGCTGCAGTTGATTTGTTGAATCAGGTCTAAGTCTCATCTTCTGGCAAATGGAAGTAAAATGTATATAAAAGGTTTTCACTCAGTTTCCCGTTTCTATGATGTTTCTAACCGGCCGAAAAATGGCTCCAAAGTTAAGGTGCCCGTCTTACCCACTTTCCCCTAACAAAATAAATTGAGTATGGTGTAGTCTCGATGACCTATGTGTTGAGGTCATCGAGACTGCATATTGTGCATCTTGATGTGATCTTTCGAAAGCCGTTTGAAGTTCCCTGATCCGACTAGTTATTGATTCCGTACGGCGGGCGTCCTTTGCACTCCCCCTTCAACAGGACCTGTGACTTATCAGTTGGGGGAGGTTCGGTCAATCGTTGTCATTTTTAGCACGTGCTATTTTTGTCACACGTGCCAAAAATGGCAACGATTCTGCTGTTTTTGACAACGATGAAGCTGGTTTCACTCCTCAGCGAGGAAATCACGATTTTGGAAAGATAAGCACCGATTTTCGAAAAGAAGTGCTGCCACCTAGTGCAAGAAGAAGAAGCCAGCTTTAATATGCCCGTTGTTTGTATGGTAGTTTGTTTTGTGACCTGAAGTTGGAACTTAAAATTGAAGCATCCGAAAATGATCGATATTGATCGAAAACATGATGTTGATGAAAAAATAATACGTTAAGTTGAGAGAGGAGGTCATTTTATCCAGATGCGGTGGTTAACTTCTTGAAATTATTTTTGCGAATTGACGGCCGCGCATCATCCGTCATTACCTACATGGCGGTCGTCATAAACAAAAATAATTTCAAGAAGTAAATCACCGCATCTGGATGAAATCGCCTCCTCTTTCAACTTAACATATTCTTTTTCATCAAAATAATGTCTTCGATCAATATTGGTCATTTTGGGATGCTGCAAATTGAAGTTCCAACTTCAGGCCACAAAAAAGGGTACCTATACGTCAACGTTGGATTACCATACAAACAACGGCTATATTAAAGCTGGTTTATTCTTCTTGCACCAGGAAGCAGCACTTCTTTTCCAAAATGAAGTGCTTGTATTTCCAAAATCATGATTTCCTCGCTGAGGAGTGAAATCGGCTTCATCGTTGCCAAAAATAGCTGTTAGAGTTGTCATTTTTGGCACATGGTTGCCAAAAATGGCATGTGCTAAAAATGACAAAGATTGACCAAACCACCCCCGACTGCTATTAGACCCCAACGGGGCGAGGGTTAGGTCAAGGATGGCGAAATTTTCCAATTGAGTTGTTGCATGCAGCTCTGGCGGCTTAAAAACAGGCATACCGAAGCTGGTGGGGCTATTTGATACAACCTCAGCAATAGCACCACATGCAACACACGTAGTTGTAAGCCGTACAAGACATAAGATTTTCTTTAAAGGTAGTGTGCCAGCTTTCTTGGACCATATGGAGTTAATGACCCGGATAAGGAGAACCGGATTTTTAGAACTTATCCATACCTTCAAAACTTATGGAAACGTCTTAAATTCTTCAAATTTTGAGTACCCCAGTGCGAAATTCGCCCCGACGGGTTGTCGGTCGTACCCCAACCACATTTCACACCACTATGAACAATAAATGCACACACTAAAATCGCTATTACCGATAGGCTCATCCAATCAAGTTTCGATAAACCCGTTCATCATCATCTCCTGCGGTTTCGAACACGCCTGTTAGGTGGCTTCTGATGCTCGTCGAGGTCGGAATTTCCAAATACGCGTGGTGCGTCGGGCCGCGCGCTCTGACTTCGGCCAAGAAAAATGCGTCAGCTGATCATTGTCATTTCTGCCACTTGCGTGTGGTGTAATGGGGTCATAACTTAAGAGACGCTGTTTCATATCAATTATTTTACATAAAATCATATTTCAAACCACAAATTAATGTTCGACAGCCAAATTTAAGAAACAATACCAATACAGGCTTACAGTTTAAGGCTCGACATTGTGTTGTCTACGATTAGACAGCTGATAACTCATTCCCGTACGTCGTATGGTCGTAACACTATAATGACCTTTGCTTATTGTCACAAGTGCGCCGCATTCGCGATTGTTGCCCGACGCCTGTTTGCAGGTGAGCCCACTACAGTTGTTATACATATCTAAAAACCGATAAACTTTTAGGCGAAAAAGGCACTATTCCAGGCCCATTTTTGATTTTTTTTGCGATATTAGGTAAAAACAGAAGCTTCTTATCCTAGGAAAAATAAAACGGGAAATCTTTCAAAGGTGGCACACTACCTTTAAAATGTTATGCGAATGCTCTGCATTAGTAATGTCATTCACTGCATTATAAATTATTTCATAAACTTGCGACACCCTGCAAAGAAATGCCAAAAAATCAAACGGTTTTCATTGTAGGAAACCCTGCCGATTTTCCTGACCCGCTGCATGCCGTGACCGACCCGATGCCGGAGAGGTGTAGCGGGACCATCACATGGAATGGGTGCTCGGTGACGGCGACGGTGAGGGCTCCGTCAGATGACCGATAGGGGACGGGCCGGCGGGCCCCTCCGTGCCGGCCTGTGATTGGTCGGAGCCGCCGCGCCAAGGTGACCCGGCCGGCCGCCAGCAGCCCGGCCCCGCCGAGCAGACGCCATCTGCATACAGACTGGCTCGGCCGGCCCAGCTGCCAGCGGCTGTTGGAGAGTGCAAGTGGTGCCGCCCTGCAGCGGATATGTCTATGACGGCCCACGTTCATGAATCCAGACAGTAGGGACGGAACACCTTCAATTAAAGGGGGGGGGGGGCACTGCCGACTTTTGGTCCTATTCTTTCCATGCAACATCCATAGGGCTAATGTTAAAATGCCAAAATCAAAGGTGGGCACGGTGCCCCGGTGCCCTCCCCGTTCCGCCGCCTATGCCTCCAGAGGGCAAGAAGCCCAAGATAGCAGTTTTTATGAACAAGGATTTTCTACAATAACTTTTTGCCCAAGACAGTGACGCCATTCATTTTGCCAGCATCCTGTTCCTCTCGTCGAGACGCGTCGAATGAATTATAATTTGACCTTTTTTGAAATTTTACCTTAGGTCAAGGTCATGACCTGACCGGAAAAAGTCATGTTGCATATACACTTACAGTCGATCCGTATCGTCGAGCTGAACACATCTGAGGTGTTTTCATCGCTCTATAGGATGTCTATCAAGATTTATTGTAAAAAAAAAACTGCTGGGGACCTTTCATGACCTGCCTCAGGGGCATAAGGAGAGGTTACGGGTGCTATTTTGTTGTTCACAGCTTGTCAAGTTTACCTGTTACTTGATGTTAGCGAGTGTTTGGGATCACGTTCGTTCAAAAGAGGATCTTTTCAATTTTCTCTCATTGACTTATAATGGAGAGGTCGCAAAATTGACCTGACCTTAAATCACCCATATATAAATTCCGAGATATTTTATACATTTTATACATACGCTGAAAGTTTCAAGGTGATCGTTCAGTCGATATAGCTATGACGAGGATTCAAACTTTTTCTGAGGTGAGGTCACTTGACGTGACCTGGTGACCTGATCTTGGGAGCCATGGGTCTGAACTTTTCACAACATGTGGGGAAAAGAGGCATGAAAATGTGTGCCAAAAACCGTTCAAACACCCCCGGCCCGGCGCGGGTTAATGTTTTGAGTCGAAATCGGCAGAACATGACGTCACTCTAACGTCATTTCTGGCCGACTTATGGTAACTAATAGTTTCACACAAGGCAAGGTGTCAAATCCATACAGCCGAAGGTACTGAAAGTTTCGCGTCCATAGGCGCGGGAGCCGGGGGGCAGTGGGGGCAGCTTGCCCCCCCCCCCCCCAACTCTGGGGCCGTGGGGGCGGTGCCCCCACAGCTTTGAGACGGAATACCACACTTTTTTTGCAAATGTTTTCTTTTTTTGTTGAAAAAGCCGAGGGGTGAAAAATAAGTGGCCTAAAACCGGTGAGAAAACTAGATTTGGGGGTACCCTAGGTTGATCTCTATTATGGTGTGCCCCCCCAGTCGGAAAGTAGTTCCCGCGCCCCTGTTCGCGTCGTTAGGTCTAGCGGTTTAGAAGTTATTGCAGGAAAACGAGAGGGGGCTATTAATAGCCCCCAGTGCACGGTAGGCGATCCGGCCGGTCTAGCCTCGCGAAACCTCAGACACTTTTTTCCGAAAATTGGAAAACAACGCACATTAGTCGACAGTAAATTCATCAATGATTACGGTAAGTGCATTTGCATGGCTCAGGAGACATTTTTCGTTGACAAAAATATCGTTAAAGACAGCATCATGGTCTGCGGCAACAGGACGGCCCAGAGCCTATTTTAAGGGAATTTGACTGGGGGGGCAACCTGGAAAATTGTCTTTAATAATCCATTAACCCTCGCCCGTATTGGTGTTTCCAGTAGCGAGCGTATAGGGGGGGGGGGGTCCGTTGGACCCTCACCCTTGCCGTTTCGCCCCTGATCGAGCTAGAGCTTCGCGGAAAAAACGACCGTGTTGCCCGTGATAAAAGGAAGCCGATTATACCCAATTTTAAGGTCCTAGGTCATCGGTTGACCTTCCAGGTCAGGTCATTGACCCAAAAGTCGGGAAAATCGGGACCTGTTAGAGCGTCGTAAAGAGTGGCTGCTATGGTTTTTCGGGGTGCTGATCACGAATATCATGTTAGTTATGATCATAGATGATGTCTTCATGCATTTAGGCCAGGTCAGGTCAGGTCAGGTCAACCAGTAAGGGTTTTGCCGGGTATTCGTAGTAGGTGGCAACCGCCTCTGACAGCTTCGTAACATGTTACGAAGGCACCAAAACTACTTCGTAAATGGTCAAATGGTTGCTTAATTCGAATTCAGCTCCAAAAACTAGCCTAGAAAGTAGAAACATATAAAACTCGAAAATGTGAACCGAGGTCATCAAAGGTAAATGATCTGACCTGACCTTCCGGTGATCTTGACACCCACCCTAATGCATGGGAGCTACATCATATCCCATGTTTGAACGTTTGAAACCACGAAAAGACTGCAAACGCGCGGCTAATGCGAGGCGACATACGCCGAATCGCGACCTCGGCCAAACATGGTGCCATGGTGCTAGGCCGCCGGTGCATCTGAAAGAACTGTGGTGCCCCTGACAAGCCTGAAGTTCCAACGACAGGCCCGTGGTGCCCCTGACAGGCCCATGATGCCTTTGCGAGGCCGGTGGTGTCCACGTGAGGCCGGTGGTGCCCCTGGGCCCTGACAGGACTGTGGTGCTCCTGACAAGCCTGGAGTGTCCCCGACAGGCACGTGGTGCCACTAACAGGCCCAAGGTGTCCCAGTCCCTGCGAGGCCGGTGGTGTCCCTGCCAGGCATGTGGTGTCCATACTAGGCCTCTGGTGCCCCTGACAGGTCCGTGGCGCCCTTGCTAGGCCTATGGTGCCTCTGGCAGGCCTATGGTGCCCCTGGCGGGCCTGTGGTGGTACCCCTGACAGGCCCAAGGTGGTGCCCCTGCGAGGCCGGTGGGGCCCTTGCAGGTCTGTGGTGCCCCTGGCAGACCTATGGTGCTCTTGCTAGGTTGATGGTGCTCCCAACAGGCCTGTGGTGCCCCTGACAGGCCGGTGGTGCCCCTGGCAGGCCTGTGGTGTCCCCGGGCCCCAAGAGGGTGGGGGGTCATGACCCATATGACCCACCCTTAGATACACCACTGGTCATTACTTACAGACTGACTCATTTGACATCCATTGCAAAACAAGTCACAGTAGTTACGTAGTATGTTTGTCACCCTGTTCCTTTATGCCCATTTTTATAGTGGGCAAATCTCGACGACTAGGGGGGCAATTCTGTTGAGTGCGGGGGCATTTGCCCCCCAGTTAACATGTTAAAATAGGCCCTGGGACGGCCGTCAGATCTAACTGAGCGCATGCCGCATGGAGCAGGCCCTCTTTTCTCTCGACCTTTGGTTTCGCGCAATTCTCTTAATTAACCCCAAGGGAACCCCGACAAAACTCAGCTGATTGTTCTTGGCAGTAGACAAAAATTGCGGAACGTTACACCTCTCGGCGTGAAATTCCGCGAGCGTACAATATAACCGGTATTGTATTAGAAGTAAAAAAAAAACTGAAGGTGATCACCACCTTTCCTGGGACGCCCATGCATGTACAAGAAAGCATAGGCGGCGGAACGGGGAGGGCACCGGGGCACCGTGTCCCCCCCCCCTTTTGATTTTGGCATTTTAACATTAGCGCTATGGGCGTTGCATGGAAAGAATGGGACCAAAAGTCGGCAGTGCCCCCTCCCCCTTAATTGAAGGTGTTCCCCCGCTACTGCAAGAAATTATGTGCAAATGCTTCGGGATCCTCATTGGCCTATCGCACATACGTCATTACCTTCCGGCTGAGATCTTCCCCGCCATCGATAGCCGCCCTGTGCTCTCCCGCGTCCGCTATTGCCTCCCTATGTACGTACGGCAGCGGCAGCCGGAAGAATCTTGCTAAGATTCAAAAGGTGGTCATTGATCAACTTTGCCGCGTGTGTCGTCTCAGGTAGAAGGAAGTTCAGCCATTTTGCAGACGTTCGGAGGGCGCTGGGATGGCTCGATGCAGAGGATCTACATATTCAAATATCATACGCCCGCATTACTCCACAAAATTATCAAATACCATACACCAGTGTCGCTTTCATCCTTTATCCAAAATCGTGAGACACGAGTTCGGAGCACTCGTCAGGGTGACGACCTGCGAATGCCACCTGCCAGGACGGAGGCTGGGAGGTGCCGATTTCTGATCTGTGGCCCGTTGCTATAGGGAAGAGTGGGGCACATTCGTGCATGGGGCACATTCGTTTTCAGCAGTTTATGGGAACACGAGTGACTGCACGAGCTCAAGGTAAATTATGGAAATATGTCTATCATTGCCGCCCTTCGTTCACCGTAGAAGACAACACTGTACCTGCTGTCATGCTTGATAAAAACGCAAATTTGTAACATTCGTGAGCTTTCCAAACTTTTCTCATATCATCCATTTTCGTGATCCTGACTCGGAAATGTGGTTCAGCTTTTCAAAATTGGGGGTGAAGAAGCTCACTCTATTCACGGAACTGCTGCAAACTTGTTTGTTGAAAAAGTGTCATTTTTTCAAAAAGAAATTTTGAAATATATTACTAATAACGTTGTGGGGCAGGTTCGTGTACGCACTGCCTGGGGGCACATTCGTGCATATTTTTTTTTTTTTAGTTTTTGCGATTTATGACTATCTGTAGTAGGTTTCTCTAATGACGTTCGCCTGACTCAGTCTCGACTGCTTGCGACGTCGTGACGAGCAATTCACGCGAACTTGGCGAGGTCACGGAGGCCGGCAGTTGGCACATTCTTGTTGGCCAGCCCATTCTTTATACATATGTTGTGCAATGCATTCTTGTCGAAAGGAATCAAGTGAAATGACCCCCTGCCAATTTCCTTGGGTAAATTTCTGGTAATGCCCGGTAATTTCTCGAACTTTGCAGGGTGAACGGAAGTGCCCCACCTCTTGAACGAATGTGCCCCATAGGTGGGGCAGTTTCGTGCAAATGTTCAGAGTTATTAAAAGTCATTTTTTCTAATGGAAGCAATAATTGTAGAGGATAACTTTTAAAGAGGAAAACTATCTGCAATAGTTCCTTTCCATACTACAATCAACAATTTTGCCATTGCACTAACCAAAGAACAGATATATGGGTTTATCCATTTTTTGCACGAATGTGCCCCACTCTCCCCTACAACCAACTGCCAGCTGAAATGCGTACGATGTCAATCGGTCGTTTTAATTTTATCAAGCAAGTGATAAATACGCAGCATTAATAATGCACTGTCATCGTCACTTTTATCATATTCTGGTTTATTTTTATCATTTTTATCAATGTTAGTTCGTACCGCGTCTGTAACGTGTGGAACCGTCCCATCATTGTACCATGTGTTTTACCATTGACTCTAGGCAAGGAAAAGCCACTTCTTCGTGGTTTTGCCCGAATAAACGGTATTGGTATTGGTAAAGCCAAAACGTTTTAAACTGCAGATAAAGGCAGGTACTGTTTTCTGACAAACGACCACAATTTTCACTTTAGAGGGGGCCCCAGAGGCGAAGAGGAGGCCCTCTTATGAAGAGGCCCCCTACTTCGGCTTGCCATGGCAAGCCGAAGTAGGGGGCCCCTGGCAAAAATCCGTGGCGCCGCCCCTGCGGAGATCCCAAAATATAAACAAAAGTAAAAGTCTAATATCTTGGAAACCGGTGTATGTATATTTTTCGGTAAATTTGGTAGACATTCGTTTTTGCTCTTTCTGAACCGAACGACATCTTTTTCATGCCAATTCATTAACTTTTTTGAAGGTGGGAGGGTCCCTTTAAGCTACCTGAAGTGGCTCGGGAGTGTGTTGAACTATGGAGGTGGATCTGACTCCCGGCAGCTCCGCGGGAGTCCAACCGCCGCACGTGGCTGTACCGGATCCGGCCGTCGGTCTGCCACGAGCCGTTCGCGGCGCTGGGTCAGTGCAACGACACCACCATCCGCTGGGACGACGAGCCGCCCAACCCCAACCAGGTGAGCCGGGCGCCGCGCCGCCCAACCCCAACCAGGTGAGCCGGGCGCCGCGCCGCCCAACCCCAACCAGGTGAGCCGGGCGCCGCGCCGCCCAACCCCAACCAGGTGAGCCGGGCGCCGCGCGCGAGCGGTACTGTCGGCCGGTCGGCCCGCCTGCCTGACCCCGGCCCGGCCGGCGCGGGTCGCCCTCCGCCGCTGGCGCTGGGGGCCTGGGAGATCGCGGGCGGGGACAGTTTCCACATCCAGTGATGTCCTCTTCAGCAAGGACAGGTTAATTTGAAGAATTTGTCCGCATGTCAAATCTTCTGTTTTTAATAATAATGCTTATCTGTCCTCGCGGCCCTCCAAATCATTGGCTGTAAAGTACTGTACTTTCCGCCATTGGCGCCCGTCTCTATGCGCGCAGGCCCTGTTCTACGCCGTATGGTACGCTTCTTCTAGCTATCCTCGTCCGCCGCCTCCCTCACAGACTCTGTGGTACGCTAAGTACCTACTTCTAACCGCCGCCGTCTGCCGTCTCCCTGCCAGACCCCGTGGTACAGTACCCCTAACTGCTGTCTGCGGTCCGCCGCCTCCGCTCGCAGACGCTATGGTACAGTACTTCTAACCGCCGCGGTCCGCCGTCTCCGCGCGCAGACCCTCTTTGTACGCCATATGGTACGCTTCTCCTAACCATCCTCGTCCGCCGTCTCCCTCACAGACTCTGTGGTACGCTAAGTACCTACTTCTAACCGCCGCCGTCCGCCGCCTCCTTCACAGACCCCGTGGTACAGTACTTCTAACCGCCGCGGTCCGCCGCCTCCCTCCCAGACCCCGTGGTACAGTACCTCTAACTGCTGTCCGCCGTCCTCCGTCTCCGCTCGCAGACCCTGTGGCCTGTGGCTGTGGCACGCCGTTTCTAACCGCCACCGTCTGCCGCCTCCCTCACGAACCCTGTGGTACAGTACTTCTAACCGCCGCCGTCCTCCGTCTCCGCTCGCAGACCCTATGGTACAGTACTTCTAACCGCCGCGGTCCGCCGTCTCCGCTCGCAGACCCTGTGGAGGCCGTTCGAGATTCCCAGCGGCGCCGTGGACTTTGTGTCCGGCCTGCACACTGTGTGCGGCGCCGGTCACCCGCGCGACCGCTGTGGCCTGGCCATCCACGTCTACTGCTGCACCGTCGGCATGGCAGACACGTGCATGTACAGCAGCGACGGCCACTTCCTCATCGGTGAGAACGTCAGCTCACCGCGCCGCACAGTTCTAGAGCGCCGCCGGGTGACGTCGTTCCTTTGACGACATGTTATTTTGAGGTAACGAAAAATGTCGATCAAGTCTTTGACTCAAAACTCGAACCGACTGATGAAAATATGCAGTGCTAAGTTTGGTCAGTTTCAGCCAGAAAATGTCTTTGAACATCGCTTCATTTAAAGGTCATATGTCATAATTTGATTTGTCTCCACTTGTCTCGGGAGCGGCTTCCAGACCGATGTGTTAGTTCAACATGTGTCACGCGGGCCACCCAGTCGGCCGTTTTTCTCGGCGAGAAGACCGGCCTGTTTTGTTTGGTAAATGCTGGTGGTTGTAGTGAGGTACTACGGGTGCTGTCGGCACGTGCCGCTCTGTGCCGGAGTGTTGTAGAGTCACGGCTGTGGGTCTGTGCTGCGTGTCCGCAGTGCCTCAGCAGGGAGAGCTGCACATCACCACAGAGCTCGGCAGGCTGGCGGCCAAACCCAACGAGATCTGCGTCATCCCCCAGGGCGTCAAGTTCGCTGTGGACGTCAGCGGTCCGAGCCGCGGCTACGTGCTGGAGGTGTACAACAACCACTTCCAGCTGCCCAACCTGGGCCCCATCGGTCAGTTCAGTCCTCCCAGCTGCCCGGCCATCAGCCCAGCTCAGCCCCTACCCCATCAGTCAGTCAGCCGTCCTTCCAGCTGCCCAGTCATCAGTCCAGCTCAGCCCCTACCCCATCAGTCAGTCAGTCAGTCAGCCGTCCTTCCAGATGCCTGTCATCAGTCCAGCCCAGCCCCTACCCCATCAGTCAGTCAGTCAGCCGTCCTTCCAGCTGCCCAGTCATCAGTCCAGCTCAGCCCCTACCCCATCAGTCAGTCAGTCAGCCGTCCTTCCAGCTGCCCAGTCATCGGTCAGTCCTTGCAGCAGCCCAGTCATCGGTCAGTCCTTGCAGCAGCCCAGTCATCAGTCCAGCTCAGCCCCTACCCCATCAGTCAGTCAGTCAGTCAGCCGTCCTTCCATCTGCCTAATCATCAGTCCAGCTCAACCCCTACCCCATCAGTCAGTCAGTCAGACGTCCTTCCAGCTGCCCAGTCATCGGTCAGTCCTTCCAGCAGCCGAACGGCTCGGCCCGATCGTCAGTTCAATCCCCCCGGTCGCCCAAACATCAGCCCTTCCAGCTGCCAGTAATCAGTCCTCCTAGTTACCCAATCATCAGCCCTTCCAGCTATCCAGCCCCGACCCATCGCTCAGTCACTCAAATCGCGACACACGGTTTTCACGCGTGCAAATTGCTTCTCCCTTCTCCCATTGGAGTATATGACATATTTTTCGCTCCTAAGCCGCACCTTCGAGTTGGGAGCGAAACAGTATGCCATATGAATATTCCAATGGGAAGAGCGAGACTGCGACTTGTGCGCGTCACGCGTGAAAGCTGTGTTCCAGCCTTTAGATCTCTCTTAGTCGATGTTATGTTCTAGTAATCTTGAGTCGATGTATTGTTGCACTCGTAGGCTTGGCACCCACTGAAAACTAGCCCCATTTTCTACGTGCAACTGGTCTGCATGATTGTTCGCATTCTCACACGTGAAGCAACTGCTAAAGGATAGGTAAAATGTTGAAGTCGTTTTTTAGAATGTCAGCTGCATCATCTCGGCTACAATCGATAATATGGAAGGTGATAGGTAGGCATTATATGTAATGTATATGTAATAGTCGACTACAGAATGATGTTCCACTTTTCACAGGCAATTATTTGCCTGGAGTGGTAGGTTGTGCCGCATCACACGGGCTGAGTTCACAAATTATAGCTTTGTCCCAACTCCCAATGCTCACAATCGACACGTTTAATTGCGTGATAAGCGGCACAACTTAGCGCTCCGGTCAACTGATAGCTTCTGAGGAGTGGAACATCATTCTGTAGTCGACGACCCGCTTACGGCGGGGACTTATTTTGTGGACCCACTGTACTTGCTCACTTAGGTTGGTACTCTTTGGTTTTAAGTTAGTCTGCATGACCAGCAGCCATATTATTTCTTCGCAATGATATCTTCTCATTGGAACGGCTTTAAGGCAACTGTGCGCTACCTGAAGTCCACCAAGCATGTGCGTTTATACACTTACTTCATTGAGTAACTCTTAAAGGGACTATCCCACCTTTAACATGGGGTTTAAGTTGAGATAGCCAAGTTTGCGGCGAGGTTCAGAAACCACTATCTATCTAGGTTGCAACCCCCGTGGCCTCTTGGTGTTGAAGAAATTCGTTCCCTTCATTTGAAAATGGGCCTTGTGCAAGGCCCTATCTTCAACATGGAGCGACCGTTAGTGTGACGTCACCTCGTTTAGTCATTCTGATTTAAATGGGTTTGTTCGTTGAAAAAATCGCTTAAAACTTGGTCTGAACTTTGTTGTGGTGCCTACAGAGTAAAAAGAATCAGCTTTATGACAGTAATGTGGCCTGGGGAAGGGGGTAATTTTGGGCTGTGACGTCACATATTTGAAAGTTTGTGTTTGGAATATGGAAAGCCTAAGATGTTTAATGAAAAATAAATGCCAGAGCCGTGCTCCTGGTCATCCAATCTATAAAGTCGGGCACAATTTAACTGGTCTTAACATCATTTTGGAAGGTGGGATAGTCCCTTTAACGTTAAAGTCCACATAACCTATTATGGAGGTGGCAATCAGTAAAATTAACGAGCCGCATTTTTACTGCTGGTCGTATAGAGAAGAGACCTGTGCTTGGACCCAACAACAGACGCTAACTGGACTGACGATCGGCTGTGACGTGTGACCGTCAGGTGCCAACGGTCTGGCCAACCCGCGGGACTTTCTGTCGCCGTGCGCGTGGTTCGAGGACCGCGACGGGATCGAGTTCCACGTCATCTCGAAGTTCCAGGGCGGCTGGTTCCGGGCGCGTCAGCAGCACTCGCCGTTCGATGTGGTCGCCTGGCACGGCAACCTGACGCCGTACAAGTACGACCTGGCCAACTTCATGGTGATCAACGCCACGGCGTTCGACCACGCGGTGAGTCGGTGCCGGTGCCAGCGGGCGCTTATCGAACTGCCCCTGGTCTCGGACGTTCGAGCTGCTATTCATTTCCCTTTCATTGCTCAATGGTCATTTAGTTCCCAACTGATGTCAAACACCTGCTTATTGTTGCTGGCAGCGATGCATTTACATTTGTTATTTATCTCTCGCTTTATTTTGTTTCAGGACCCGTCTATTTTCACGGTTCTGACATGTCCGTCAGAGCGACCCGGGACTGCCATCGCCGACTTCGTCATTTTCCCACCGCGCTGGGCCGTTCAGGAGCACACCTTCCGGCCGCCCTACTATCACAGTGAGTGCGACAATGACCACCGTACCATCACAACCAGTGTGACAGAGACCAGCACCTCGCAGCCGCCATGTCGGAACTCGGCCTCGGCTCCCGCCTCTGATTCGAAACTCACAAAGGGGCAGCTTACCTCAGACTAACTCCGAAAATAGTTTCGTGATGCTTCGCTACAAAAATGCGTATATATCGTTTTAACGGTGTTATGTTAAACATCGACAGGCTAGAGGCTTTTCCATACTGCCAACAGGCAGAGGCGAGGTAGGTAGGACCCCTCCCGCCCCCGCCCCCGGCAATTGGGTCTGATTGCAATAATAAGCGCCAAATATTTAGGCTGGCTGGACCCGTAAGAAATTTAACCCTTTCGCAAATTTAATGACTAGGCCGGGGGATGCAGGATGTCGTAAGAGTAAAAGTGTTGCTAGAGCTCACCAAACGTTTTTGGCATAGCCTGCGTAGGTATAACTTCTGTTTTTGTTAGGCTAGAGCAGAATGGAGAGCGTCAGCAAGCTCAGGACGTCAATGCGCATTGAATCGAGTGCTATTCTACTAGTTAGAGTGAACTTTCAAGGTTCTGTTGGAAATAGCATGACAATAGAAGGTCCTGCGATGCATGCATGAGCTACATGCTAGCAAATGGCGTCTGATGTGAGCTTTGCTGGATCATTTGATTTATTACAGTCGGGTACATTGCTGGCAGTCCTGTGAGGTAGTTCATTATGTTTGCTTTTTAACCTTCCAGGCGGTGGGGGGGGGCATTTTTTTGCCCCCCCCCCTTTAGTTTTTTCAATATATCTCGAGAACCGCTGCGCCAATCGTCACCAAACTTTCAGTACCCTCCCGGGAGCAGCTAGCGCACATGGTGACCAAAACTTTTTCCAAAGGCTATGATAGGTTGGCCGCTAATGACGTCAGAGTGACGTCATTTTTGCCATTTTCGACCCCAAAAAAAGGTTTCGCGGGAAGAGCTGTCAGGCCTACAGCTTTAGAGATACAGAAAAATATTTCAGACATAAAAGGTGTGGAATCAAAAGGGCTACAAAACTGCTATTTCGGTTTTTCGAAATTTTTGGATTTTGACCCCCAAAAATCAAAAAAATAGATTTTTTGAATATAATAGCCAAAAAATCCAATTTTTTTTTAATTTCGACAAAACCGGAATATATGTGATAGTCCCTATCGACTTCTATCTACATACCAAATTTGAGATCGATACCTCTTTTTTTGGCCAAGTTATAGTGAAAAAACTGTTCAAAATTGATGACGTCAAATTTTCAAACTCAATTTTTAGCAATTCTAGACCTCTTAGCGCAAAACAAAGACCACCATTAGACTCCCCGTGACGAGCTGCATCGAATCGATACCCATTTTATGCAAAAATATCAACTTTGAAATTTGACCTTTTTTGACCTGACCTTGACCTGACCTCCACCAGAAAGTGACCTAAACCGTACCTGATGGTCTTATAACCAACACCATTGAGTTGGAAATGAAAAACTGGCCATAAAACATGCATCGCATAACCTTAGTAAAGTTGGGCTCATGTGGTGACCCTTGGTGACCTTTGGTGACCTGACCTGTGACCTGACCTGGTATGATCAGTGACCTCTAATAGCAACATATGTACTAGACAACTAACGCCTTATCGCTGATTTTCGACAAAATGCGTTTTACTCGGTGTTATAGCGCTTTCCCTAGAAGCCCCGTGAACGGTGAAACATTTTATCTTTGACCTGACCTGTGACGTCATCGGTGACCCCGAGGTCAATGAAATTTGGTTTCCATTGACAAATTTGACAGGGCTATCGAACGCCGTTTGAATTTTCCGGATCCGTCCAGTAGTTTTGGAGATACGGGGGGGGGGCATAAAATGCCCCCCCACCGCGCGGAAGGTGGCTGGTAGGCCCACCGCCTGCCGGGTTAATTTAGTCTGAACCTTTTAAATGAAAAGATTCATAAGCACAGAGCCCAGCCAACCAGACCTTATTGTGTTGAGCCTGCCCCCCTACCCTCCGATCGCGCAATTACCGGTCTCTGGCAGAATTTTGAGTCCGAAGTAAGTAAAACGTACGCGTACAGCTGCCTACGGGCGGTCCTCACTTCGACCGGCTACGGCTTGCCACCAACCTCAGCCACAACCGCCAGGCTCATAAACCGTCGTGCCTAAAACCGGGCGCCCGTCGTGTCTCGCACCCGGAACCTTTTCAACCAGAACGTCTGCACAGAGTCACACACACAGAGTCCAGCGCTCTACCGACTGAGGTACGGGACCGGGTTTCCGTAATATGTAATTTTCAGTAATTCTAAGATGTAGCGTAATATCGTGAGAAGGGAAGCTGACCCGGCCGCCCGGGTGGCGGCTGGTTGCAGGGAACTGCATGTCCGAGTTCATGGGGCTCATCTACGGCGCGTACGAGGCCAAGGAGGACAGCCTGCGCCCGGGCGGCGCCACGCTGCACTCGATGATGACGCCGCACGGCCCGGACGCCCAGTGCTTCGAGGCGGCCAGTACGGAGCCGCTGCAGCCCAAACACATCGCCGCCGGCACCCAGGCGAGTCGCACCGCGCGCCGCTCGGCCAACACCGCCGACCGCCGAACGGCGCTCACTCTGTGGCTACACAACTACACACAGTTTGCAAGAACCAACACTTAGACCACGTTGTCTGGCACTAAATATTAATACAAACGTCTAGTTTTGAACTTATACATGTGGAGCGTAGGTAACTATATTGCATATTGAAGAAATGATCTATTGGATTTCACTTACCTATCAGATTCCTTGCTAACCTCTGTTTAACGTTTAATCAAAATTTTCCTTTTTCCACTTACCATTATGTGCGTTTTTGCAGGCATTCATGTTCGAGAGCTCTCTGGGCCTGGCCATAACGACGTGGGGTCAGCGGACCTGCGACAAGATATCAAAAGACTACTACAAGTGTTGGCAATCCCTGAAGAAGCACTTCAAATCACCTGAAAAAGGCGAGTCAACAACAAAGAGGTGTTGGGATTGGGAAGAGCTTTCTAGCGTTCATTCCACTTCAAGGGATCAAACCGTTGCATCTTTACATAGATGCTGTCAGCCGCGGCCCGTGGAGTGACTGTGAAGCGTACTAAGCCGATGAATCAGTCACGTGGGGCTACTATCATTACTCATTGATTTACTGAATTGGCCTACCGATGGCGTCCTGTTGATGTCTCGGTGGCGTCCTGTTGTCTCCGTGGTGTCCTGTTGACGTCCCGGTGGCGTCCTGTTGACGTCCCGGTGGCGTCCTGTTGATGTCCCGGTGACGTTTTGCTGACGTCTCGGTGGCGCCCTGTTGATGTCCCGGCGACGTCCTGTTGACCTCTCGGTGGTCCGTTACAGCTGAGGAGTGAGGTGGAGGGCCGTGCGCCGCGGCCGCGAGGACCGGTCGGGAGGAGAGCGGCCGCGGCTCTGTCACCCGCCCTACAGTGGCCGTCACAAGGGCTTCCGTGAGCTGTGGGCAGGCGACAGCGCGATGCTCGTGGCCTGCGGGTGTCCTGTCGGCCGGTGTAGGGAGACTGTGCTCCGACCACGGCGGCCTGCCGCGGAGCCAGCCATTCCGCTGTCCCAACACGACAGCGGCGTCGGCAATGGTGCCATTGGCGACGATATGGGCAATAGCTGCGGCGTCTGTGCTGGTGGTGGTGGTGTCTCCGAACATTGCAATACTCTTACGGCTGCTGAATGCGTTCCAAGGTGGTGGATTTCGCCCAATGAGTTAGATTGTATGGATATCAGATATGTCGTAGGTATCGGCTGAAATCCGATATTTCATGAAGCGTCTAGGCATTATGTGAAATGCCAGCAAAGATTGAAATATTCGTAGAAATACGCGCATTACAGCGAATGCCTGAAAATTTAGCGTTTTCATGAAATGCCAGGCGGAGACCAGGCTGTCGCTAGAATGTGCTCGAAACTAACTGAGTACAAACGTGTCGCCTAGGCATTACATGAACTGCCCAAGTGACGACCGGCACTTTCTGTAACGATTGCCGTAGATGTGCGAGTTCCTGCGCCTTTTTCATATAACATGAAAATATCACCGGTGGAACAGGACATGATACCAGATATTAAACTCCGTGGCGAGTTGGCGGGTTCAAATCCCGTCGGGCCAAGTTCATTTCTAACTCAAACATGCCATAATCTAGCCTTAATTAACCTATAACCTAAAACCTACCTTTATCTACATGACAGATCAAACCGAACCTAACGTGTTATGTGAAAAGTAGCTAGGCTAGTTCTGTTTAGGTTGGGGTAAGTTTGGTGCCAAGCCAGAAGCCTTTGGATGCGAAAAAGCACGGGAACTCGCAAATCTGCGATAATTGTTACAGAAAGTCACGGTCGTCACATGGGCATTTCATGTAGTGCTTATGGGCAACGAGCCAACGAGTGTAGGTAGTTTGACTCAGGCATTCGCTCTATACCGCGCGCATTTCTACGAAGATTTCAGTCTTTGCCGGCCTTGCACGTAATGCCTAGACGTTTCATGAAATGCCGGATTTCAGCCGATGTCTACGACAGACACCTGACGTCATTGATAATTCCGCTGCGTCGAGTGTCTCAGATATTCAATAAATGTGCGATGTGCAATACTCATATCAAAGTCCAGTGTCTTTATATTGTTCACAGCTTATCAAATATAATTTGTCTAAGCTCAGAGGGTTAACACTCGTGACTCGCCCGCATTTGGCAGAGAGCTGGGCATTGCGCAACTTTAGTCCGCGACTCCGCAACTCCGCAACCTGCAGGTATATAGGGCTTTGCGGACTACCCTCTTTGTAGCAGAGTTAGGGGAAAGTGGGTGTATTGCGCCCTCCTGACCAAATTGCGCCCACCAACATTCCCACGAATTCAATGGCATGTTTATAATTTTGTGTTCGAAAACAATATTTTCACCACCGGATAGTTCATTTTATGCCCCAACCTCTCCGACGGAGCCAATCAGCAGGGCTCATTACGCCATCAAAGATATTGCGACGTTTTTTTTAGCTTTTTTGCTGTATTTTGAACCGTTGGCTATAAAAATATGTTATACGTGTGTGATTTTTAGAGTGATATTTAGAAAAAAAAACCCCTTTTTCATTATATTTCACTTAAAGGTAGTGTGCCAGCTTTCTTGGACCATATGGAGTTAATGACCCGGATAAGGAGAACCGGATTTTTAGAACTTATCCATACCTTCAAAACTTATGGAAACGTCTTAAATTCTTCAAATTTTGAGTACCCCAGTGCGAAATTCGCCCCGACGGGTTGTCGGTCGTACCCCAACCACATTTCACACCACTATGAACAATAAATGCACACACTAAAATCGCTATTACCGATAGGCTCATCCAATCAAGTTTCGATAAACCCGTTCATCATCATCTCCTGCGGTTTCGAACACGCCTGCTAGGTGGCTTCTGATGCTCGTCGAGGTCGGAATTTCCAAATACGCGTGGTGCGTCGGGCCGCGCGCTCTGACTTCGGCCAAGAAAAATGCGTCAGCTGATCATTGTCATTTCTGCCACTTGCGTGTGGTGTAATGGGGTCATAACTTAAGAGACGGCTGTTTCATATCAATTATTTTACATAAAATCATATTTCAAACCACAAATTAATGTTCGACAGCCAAATTTAAGAAACAATACCAATACAGGCTTACAGTTTAAAGGAAATAGTTCACATTTTAACATGGGTTTTGAACTGGAATAGCAGTTCCGTAGCTTGGGCTGAGACGAGCATAAATCAGGAGCTTTTACAGCCCAACGATCACCCTAGGCAAAGATATTCTATTTCTCGTCCCGAAAAATGTGTCTTGCGTTGAGGATGTGTGCCTTGCATATATTCGCATCCAGTATGAAACGAGCATGGGTCCCGAAAATTCTTCAGAAACTAGAGAAATTATCTACGAGAACTCTAGAGAAATTCGCTCCAGTGAGGCGCTCCAGTAACAAAAGCACGAGCAGATCGCCCAAATGCCGGTGGCAGCGATAATTTCTCTAGTTTAAGAATTTTCGGGACCCATGCTCTTTTCATACTGGATCGCGTGTGCCTTACAGAAACTGAAAAGTTCTTCCTATATCAAAAATATGGAAAATAATCTTTTGTTGTAAAAAGGTTTTATTTTCTTTGCTGATCATTTTGAACATAAAAAATCACAAATCCATTGCAAAAAAAAAATAATTTCGTGAAAGTGAACTATTTCCTTTAAGGCTCGACATTGTGTTGTCTACGATTAGACAGCTGATAACTCATTCCCGTACGTCGTATGGTCGTAACACTATAATGACCTTTGCTTATTGTCACAAGCGCGCCGCATTCGCGATTGTTGCCCGACGCCTGTTTGCAGGTGAGCCCACTACAGTTGTTATACATATCTAAAAACCGATAAACTTTTAGGCGAAAAAGGCACTATTCCAGGCCCATTTTTGATTTTTTTTTGCGATATTAGGTAAAAACAGAAGCTTCTTATCCTAGGAAAAATAAAACGGGAAATCTTTCAAAGGTGGCACACTACCTTTAAACAGTAAACTTCCTTCAGCATATTTATGATAACTTCTACGCTTTTATCAAAAAGTACCTCAATTCTAATTGCGCCCCATGGCAATTGCGCCATGGGGGCGCAAATAGAATAAGGGTGTAGCTATTGTATCACGACAGTGTAAATGTATCATTAACTGATTGCAATAAAGAAGGAGTTAAATGCCAGGCAGGGGAGCAGCCCGCTGTCGCCAGTCCGCAAATTATTTCTCTCGTCAAACTTATAAAGCAGCTGCCATTTAGGCTGCGAACGTGCGGTGTAATTGACAAAATACGGCATTTTCAACATGAACTCGGGCGTGAGAGATGACAGCTATGATAAAAAGTAAAAACTGATGTCAACAAGTTGTCGAAACGATAAAAATTATTAATTTTGAGAGAAACGATTGAAAATTTAACCGTATAAGCGCATACTTTTACATATATTTAGTCGGTTACACAAAACGTTTTCGTTGCACTTTTACAAACATACGGACATATGTAAAGTTATCTACCTAGGCAAAAAACATCGCAATTTATATCTACATTTATTATTTATCCAGCCTGATTAACATTATAAATGAGCCACAATGACATTACACTGCCGGGGTGTATGCATTCCGTCTCATTCGCTTAGCCATGTTTAAGTATAGGGCGCAATTGGATTCTAATTGCGCCATCCCCCTGGCGCAATTTACAGCAGTTGTTGGTAAATGCGCCCTTTTGCATGTTTCTGAAAAAGCAGCTGTCGGAAGCAAACGAAACATTCTTAATTGATCGGGAGGCTCTTAAATCGTAGCTAATGAGATCCTCTTTGAGTGCATGCTTATATCTCCAGCGGTTTTCTTACAATTAGCGTTTTTCCTTAAGGTGGCGCAATTCACCCTCCTTCCTCTACAGATCGGCTACCAGGCCCGAAAAAGTTGCGGAGTTGCGAGTTGCGGAGGCGATAAATTCTACAGGGCAACCGCTACTGGGGCCGCCACTGAGATAGAGGATTGACGCGAGATACAGGTTCCAGAACAAGTTCATTGTGTTTAGGTCGTTTATACTGATCAGTTGATTAGCAGCATGACCCTTTTGGGTTAGGTCGTGACCTTGACCTGAGGTTAAATTTTCAAAATTGACCTTTCGAGGTCATATTAGCCGTTTTCACGACGGCCATCTGGTACACATTTGGTGCACATCTGGTACAGACATAGGTGTAGGAACGTTTTCGAAAGTGGGGGGGGGGGGGCAGGCTCCCAGAGGCACAAAACCTCACCTACCCCCAAAATCCATTTTCTCCTCGGAGTTCGGCCACTTTATTTTCTCAGGTATGCTCTAATTGGTAAGAAAAAAAACGTGACAAGAAAAAAAATCGACCAAAATCTCGGGGAGACTCCCGTCCAGAAATTAAATATCATGGACGCGTCCCCCTGGCCTCCGCAGCCGCGTTGGCACCAGGAGCGGATCCAGGAAAACTCCAATTGGGGAGGGTCATGAATCGAAGTAGTGCCCCTATCTATACCAAAAATTAAAACATCAACTGATTTCGGCCACTTAATTTTGGTGGTGCCCTATTTTCATTTTTTATTTATTTGTTTTTGCCCTGGCAGGCCTGTGGTGCCCCTGGCGGGCCTGTGGTGCCCCTGCTAGGCCGCAGGTGCCCCTGGCAGGTTTGTGGTGCCAGCCCCTGGAAGGACTGTGGTGCTCCTTACGATCCTGAAGTGCCAGCGAAAGGCCCATGGTGCCTCTGCGAGGCCGTGGTGCCCCTGCGGCCTGCTAGGCCGCTGGTGCCCCTGGGCCCTGGCAGGACTGTGGTGCTCCTGACAACCCTGAAGTGTCCCCGACAGGCACGTGATGCCCCTGACAGTCCCAAGTTGCCCCTGCGAGGCCAGTGGGTGCCCCTGGCAGGTCTGTGGTGTCCCTGGCAGACCTGTGGTGCCCCTGCTAGGCTTCTGGTGCCCCTGACAGGCCTGTGGTGCTCCTGAAAGGACTGTGGTGTCCCTGGGCCCTGACAAGCCTGAGGTGCCCCTGACAGGTCCGTGGTGCCCTTGACAGGCCCAAGGTGCCCCTGCGAGGCCGGTGGTGCCCCTGAAAGGCCTTTGGTGCCCCTGGAAGACCTGTGGTGCCTCTGACAGGTCTGTGGTGCCCCTGGCAGACCAGTGGCGCTCTTGCTAGACCGATGGTGCTCCTGACAGGCCGGTGGTGACCCTGTCAGGTCTGTGGTGCCCCTGATAGGTCGGTGGTGCCCCTGGTAGGCCTGTGGTGCCCCCGGGCCCCAAGGGGGCATGACCCATGTGACCCCACCTTGAATCCGCCACTGGTTGGCACCCATGCGAATTCCAGAAGCATCCAAAAATATTTTTTATTACCAGCGAGCGTGAAACGTGAGAAGTGAAAAGTCAGCAAAAGGTGTGTGTGTGTGGGGGGGGGGGCAGTTAACATTGCTGGCCCCCATTCGAAAGTGGGGGACCATTGCCCCCTGCCCCCCTGTTTCTACGCCTATGCCAGTAACCGATCAACTAATGCAAGACCGCCTAACATAAATAAATTGATAGTTTACGCCGTTTACGCATTCTGCTACGCCAGTATTGTCTCTATTTGCAGCGCGCGCTGCCCCTAAGCTGCCACTCATTGCTTCTGACAAAGTTACCTTTCATTGGGTGGAGGAAAATTGCACTCATTGACGATGAAGCACAAATGGAAATCTTCATGGAAGGGCAGGCCAGAGAACCGTCAAGTTTGTTCTTCGGGGTGATACCTACAAATACATTAAAAAGTTCGGCAAAAAGTGTGGGGGGGGGCAGTTAACATTACTGGCCCCCCACCATAAAAAGTGGGGGAGGTGGGGCACCGGTCACCCCGTCCCCCCCCCCCCCTGTTCCTACACCTATGGGTACAGATCAGGTGCAGATTTGGTCAAATCAGGTTCAGTGTGTCTCTTAATAGCTATCAGCTAGGGTTACACTAATTGCTTATATGCCTGCTTTGTCGTATTATGGGCATTCCACGTCAAGTGGGACAAAAAATGATCATTTGGAACCTCACCTCCTCCGATTTTGGCGAAACTTTGTGAAACTACTCATCTATATGGGAAAAGAAAGGAGACATATTTTTGTCAAGATATGACGTCACGTTTCCGAGATACACGTCATCAAACATTGACTTAGGCAAGGCACATTATCATCTTTAAAGCGCCATAACCATTGAAGTTTTAGACATATCACCACGAGACAAAGTGTGAAATGGAGGAAATAAGTCAGGCTTTGATTTGAGGATAGCAATATTGACGTAATTAACTAATTACTGAACTTAATTAAAATTCAAAAAATAAATTTTGATTTTCTGAAAAATGGGTACCCTTCGATTTTGCTGATTTTTACATATTTTATTCTCCTATACATTAGCTACATCATATAAAAATCCAGAATGGGCCGACGTCTACATAACTGTCTTTTGGACTTCGTAATGTCTGGCACTCGCGTGTTTCGTTTTAGCAACCAAGTAGAGGCGCTACCCGGAGATGCTTCTATCTATCCCAAACCAAAGCAAACCTAACCTGACCTGACGTGACCTGACCTAATCTAACACGCGTAAATATGTACAGCCCTCACGGCAGTTGCCGACTGGCCAAATGCTACCTAGATACGAACATTAGCCCTCACGACAGTTGCCGGCTGGCCATAGGTAGGTCTGCTACTTAATTAAAAAAACAAACCAAAATGCGTGTTGAACACTTCAGGCTGACCCGCTGCGAGCCAGCGACCTTTAGATTTCGAGGTGGGTACATTTGGCACACTTACTACTTTAAGCCACGAAGATAGCTGGTCTTCGTAAGCCAGTTTTCAATGATGAAATCGGGCATTCTCCGGGCAGCGCCTCTCTTTGGTTGCAAAAAGAAAATACGCCTGACTCTCCCAGCGCTAGGGGAGAAAAGCCCGGTTTAGCCAAAAAAGGTATTTAAAAAAAAACGGAATTTGAATTGTAGGTGAGGCGGCGGGGAACTTTAACGTGTGCCAATTTCATGGCCCTAAATCAATATATTCAAGATCAAATGAGGTTAAACTTGATCAAATTTGCTATAGTGACTATTTTGCGTTTTTACGCCCCAGAGCTCTATGCCGATTTTCTTTACGCCCAGGCCGATTTTCTTTTTTCTTCCTTTATACGACATTTGTAGTGTTATGAGAATCTCTAGTTAATCTTACCATAAATTTGGCAGTTAGTGGCTTGCTAAGAGTAAGATGTCGCCGGCAGAGGCGGGGATCGGCCGACGCGGGAAACGTCATAGTCACATATTGTGTTTGCACCCTAATAGTTAAATTTTACCAGTTGATTTTCGTATTTATTTAAACATTAGATTGCCTGTACATTTTTAAGCCTTCACACAAAATTTGACACGAATCGATCATAATCAGCGGTAAGAAGCGCGGTGCAAAGATGGAACCGTCCCGCGCCGGCACAGTCTACCATTCAGGCGGCAACGGCCGGCGCCGGCCGCCGAGCCGCTCCGGCAGGAATGTTTACTTTACACCGCTATAACTAGAAAAGTTGTGGACCGATTTACCTATTTCTTGCACGGGAGGATTTGCAATTCGATTCTGGACAGATACTGAAAGTTTGACGTTAATATAATAATTATGGCGTGAGTTATTGGCGATAAACAGGTGGAGTTAGCGAAATCGGCCCCTTCCACCGCCCGGGCTACGTTGCACTACTTGTTGCTATATCATCCAAAGTTATCGTTGGCCCACTCTAATTTTCTCAGCACGTGTGCCTTGCGTGTAGTGGAAGACAATATCTAAATTTGAGCAAAATTGAAGGTTACCCATTTTCAAAAACTACATTTTAAGAAATTAATTCAAAATAAAATAAATTCAAAATCACCAAAAAATGTAAGAATTGTCAAATTTTACTAGCATAACTCCTTATGTACACGTTTCAGTTTGTTTGAAATTAATAGCTTCAAAAATGTTGAAGCTATAGATCTTTCAAGATTGCAATACACGTCCAATTCTGCTCAAAAAGCAGAAGTTTAGCGACTTGTATCTCTGTAGCCCGATGGCATATGACAAAATCCTTTCACCCTCAGAGGTTTCACCCTGTTCTAAATGAATCTGTATATAACCTCGCGTTGTGTATTATCTTAACATCTTAACGATATTTCTTAAAAAGTGATACTTTCCTTAATTCTTAATGCTACTTCAAAACACCACGGTTGCTCGGTTCCGACTACTTTTATTTCTCTTCTCGTATTTTCACTGCGCAAGATATGCGCCTCGCGCTATGCCTGCTACTCATCCTCGTCTACATCTCCCCCCTCTTTGGACTGACCTGTCAATCCAACACATAACTAACTCAGAGACCACCTCCTATGGAAGTGGTTCATCGACACTGAGTTTGACCAGTTTGACTACTGGTCTCGTGACTGTTTTGCCCTTCAGCTTGACTGAGACCACTCTGACATGACCGTCAGCACCTGGCATCACCTCCTCCACACGACCCATTGGCCACTTCCCCCGTGGTGCGGTTAGATCGGTCACCAGCACAACGTCACCAGAGGCGATGTCGATCTGAGGCTGAAGCCACTTCTGCTTCTGCTGCAGGGACGGCAGGTACTCTCGCAGCCATCGTCTCCAAAACTCCGTCGACAGCTGCTGGATTCGCTTCCAGCGCTGTCTAAGAGAGACATCCTCACAGCCGCCAGGTGGCACCATCTCGATGTCTGATGGTCCTGTGATAAAGTTGGCAGGCGTCAGTGGAGGCTCGTCATCAGGGTCAGCAGACAGCACCGTCCACTGAAAACCAAAACGATTCTCTATTCCCTTTGATCATGGTGTGTCATGCTCCTATAACTCTGCCGTTTTCCTGGCGGAATGCCCTTAAGATACTCAAATGATTCCTCAAATGATTCCTTTTAAGCATATCAGGGGTTTTGGTCTAAAACAACACCCTGATCATTTTCTTCGAACATACCCAAACTATACCCTCATTCTTTAAATTCCTCCCTTGAATTCTTCTAATATACCCTAGTGTACAGTCTCTGCCGCTACTGTCAGATACCGTACCTGTGCCGCTCGGCGCCTCCGGCGGTGACCGGTCGGCGGGCCGGGACTGGCCGGCCGGGCGGGCGAGGAGGACGGGCAGTCGCTCCCTGGACGTGTTGCTGACCACTAACCCGCGCCCCGCTGGGCTATTCAGCCATACGCACCCTGCTGGGGATAGAACCTTAACCCTCGTTTTGGATGTGTTACGATATATAAAGGGAAATCGGACGAGGGAGCTGAGAGTAATGAGACAGTTTCTGAGCAAGTTCTACGACGAATATACCTATAGGGCATTATTATTTTCCCTTCTGGGTTTATGTGGGGTCTAATGCAAGAATACATTGAGATCAGTGATGGAAATTACAGAATAATACGGGAGTGTTACGTGGTATAATGCGAGTATAGTTTACAAAATATTCCCCTTATACGCTTAGAAGGAATACTAGAGGTTTCGATGTAAGGGTATTTTGGTAGGTTAAAAGGAGTGTACTGTGGGTATCGCAGGGAATAGAACAGGAATCATATTCCTTTCCTCTTCGGTACTTACTAGGGTATATTAGAAGAATTCAAGGGAGCTATTTAAAGAACAAGGGTATAGTTTGGGTATATTCGAAGAAATGATCAGGGTGTTGTTTTAGACCAAAACCCCTAATATGCTCAAAAGGAATCAAAAAGGTTCTCAGTGTAGGGTATATTAGAAGAATTTCAGAGTGATATTCAAAGAAAGTGTATTTGGGGTATATTCGGAGAAATGATCAGGGTGTTGTTTTAGACCAATTCCCCTAATATGCTTAAAAGGAATCAAAACAGCTCTCAGTGTCAGCGGTCTGGTGTTCATGAGCGCTTCTGCTTTGCAAAAGGCTGTCTGGAGCTCTTCATCCGACAGATCGGCATGTTCCAGGGTTTTCACCAGCGCTCTTTTCGCCATCTTAACCATGGCTTCGCAGGGTCCATTGAAATGCGGAGCACCGGGCGGTGTGAATGTCCATTTTGTGTGCGACTTCAGGAGCTCCCGCTGTATTTTGTTGTTGTCTAGACGTTCCACAGCCTGCCTCAGCTCTTTGGAAGCTCGAACGAAACTTCTTCCGTTGTCTGATGTTATCTCCGTGGGTCGACCTCGTCTGGCTATAAATCGCATCAGAGCCCTGACGAAACTGGCAGTGCCCATTCCATACGTCATTTCTAGGTGAACGGCTCGTACTTGAAGGCATGTGAAGACGCATAAGTATCTCTTCTGACGAGCTTTTCCTCGACCCTGCTTCGTAATGAATGGACCCGCAAAGTCCACTGAGCACTTGTCAAACGCACGGTAAGATGGGCAGACTTGAGAGCTCAGTTTGGGTGCCATCACTTGCGTCTCTGTTTTCTGGCGGAGTTTCTGACATGTCACGCACTGACGAATGCAGGCTTTGATCATTTCCCTTGCCGCAGGAATCCAATATCGTGTTCTCAGTTCAGCCAAGGTGTGCTCTACTCCTACTCCGTGTCCTGCATCTTCATGGATTTGTCGGATGATCAGCCTACTGACTGGGTGTTTCTTCGGGAGAAGAATCGGGTGTTTTGCATTGTAGCTGAGGTCCGATCTTTGCAATCTACCTCCGACACGGATCACGCCGAATTCGTCCATGAATGGACTCAGCTGCCTGACTTGGCTCTCACGACATGCTTTTTTGGAGACGAAGTGACCCGTCTGCACCTTCGTCAGCTGCTTCACTTCTACGGGGAAGGACTCTTCCTGAACTTGTTTGACCCAGAATCTTTCAGCTTCTTCTACTTCATCTGGAGTCAGTTCATTCGACTTAGCTCTCTCAAAATCGCTTCCCTTGCTGCTTTCTCTAGACTTGAGTGCGTGTATGAACCGCCATACCCAGGCAGACACTCGGAGAAATCTCGTCCAGCTAGAGTAGTTCTCTGGCTGGAGCCGGAATCCTGATGCAACCGGTGTTGTCACAGCAAATGTTTTCCTCTGTTCCAGCTTGCGAAATTCACTCTTGTCGAACTCTTCCTCGCTGAATTCCTTTCTTTTTGGCCAGCACTGTTCGCCATCTAACAGATATGCCGGTCCATGCCACCACAAGCTGTGGTCCCTTAGTTCTTCCAGACCCAGGCCTCTTGTCGGCGCATCCGCAGGGCTGCTTGATCCTGGAACGTGTTGCCACTGTTCCGGTGCGGTGAACTCTCGGATTTCAGCAACACGGTGCGCTACAAATGGCTGAAAGTGAGCCACTTCGTTCCTGATCCAGCATAAGATATCCATGGAATCCGACCAGAAGTATACTTCCTTCAAGTCCTTTCCAAGTGCCTGGCATACTTTTTTGACCAGGCGCATGCCGAGCAGCGCTCCCATGAGTTCCAGTCTCGGAATGGTTTGCTTCTTTGCTTTTGGAGCTACTCTAGCGCGTGCTAGAATGAGATTCGAGACTCGAACGCCATCGTCTTCTGACACCACATACACCGCTGCGGCGTATGCTTGCTCCGAAGCGTCGCTGAATACGTGTACTTGTTGTTCAGGCTGTCCTCGAAATGGGTGGATGCATCGAGGCACAGATATGGTGCCGAGTTCGCCCAGCTCGTAAAACCACTCTGACCACTTCTTTTGCTGGTCTTCGGGTAGGACGTCGTCCCAGCCAGCACCATCACTCCAAGTCAGCTGGAACAGCATCTTCGCTCGTAGCGTGAACGGTGCAAATAAGCACAAGGGGTCAAACACCGTCGACATCTCTCTCAGACCATCTCTCTTCGTCCAACTTCCAGACTTTGAACTGCGTTTTGTGGCATCCAGTGAGAGACTGTCATCTCCTGCTGACCACACTACACCTAGTGTCTTCGTTGGGTTTGCTCCTCTGTCTTCGATCCGGTGATGAGAGGTTGGAGCTCTGTCCTGCGCCGGTATCGTTTCCATAACTTCCTGGCTATTTGACTTCCATTTCTTCATCTCCATCCCAGCCTTTTCTAGCATTTCACGAAGCTGAGCTCTAGCTTCAATGGCAGACTCTGCATCCTTGAAGGACGCTATCGCATCATCCATGTAGACATGTTTGCTGACGACTTCTGCAGCTAAAGGAAATTCATCAGCATTCCTCCGTGCATGTTCTTTCAAGACGAACTGTGCCACAAAAGGCGCTGCAGCATTGCCGAAGATCCAGCGTTTGGCTTCATAGACGGTAGGTTCCTCATCTGTCTTCATGTTTCGCCACAATACGCGATGAAACTTCTGGTCTTCAGCCGCCAGTTCTACTTGGAGGAACATCTCACGGACATCCCCAACAAGCGCGACTGGGTGCTGGCGAAATCCGACGAGAGTTTCGATGAGGTCACTGTACAGTGATGGTCCTGGCAGGAGCTGGGAGTTCAGACTCATTCCTCGGAACTGGGCTGCCGCGTCGTACACAATGCGAATCTTGGTTGATGCCTTGTCTTCGCGTATGACTGGGAAGTGAGGAGGAAACGCATTCCTTTTTCCCACTGTCCGATCTTTGCTTGGCAGGAACTTTAGTCATGTATCCTTTCCGAACGTAGTCCTCCAAAATCTCGTGATACTTTGATGCTAGATCAACTCCTTGACGACGGAGAGAGTTTTCCAGCCGCACGAGTCGGTGTAGCACAGCTTCGTAGTTGCTGCTCAGCTCTGGTTCCTTCTCGCGCCATGGGACCGCCACTTGATAGCGAGTTCCTGTTTTCTTCAGAGATTCTTCAGCTTTCTTGACTGCCAGCCTCTCTTCACATGATAGCAGGTTGGCTTCAGATGTCTTCACTTCAAGGAGTTCTATGTCCGTCATTGCCTTCATCGCTTGGAGTTCCTCAGAAAGTCGCTTATCCACCAGATGAGTCCGCAGCGTACTTGCAGTGTTCGTCATGCTCTTCAGCTTTTCCAGCTCATACGACTCACCACTCAGCTCCGCTTCACCGATGCAGCCAAAGGATGTCCATCCCAGTGGCGTCAACACGGCGACCGGGCTTGTTTTGTCTCCAGAAATCGTCTTGATAGGCACGAAGATCGGCATGGTTTCAGCACTGAGACCAATCAGCAAATCTACGCCATCACCTGCCATCTTGGGGAATGGAACGTTTGTCATGTGAGGCCAGTGTTGCTTGATATCCTCCCATTTCGAACAAACGGAGGCACCTTCCAGGCTGGGAATTACGTTTACGTCCAGCGACGCCTGAAAGCTACTATGCAGTGATGATATCTCGACAGAGCCTGACATCATGCTGACGTCGTTTCTGCCGCTAACAGTGCCAAGCTCAAAGTGTACTTCTTTGCCTTTCAGGCCCAGTTCATCAGCAGCAGCCTGGCTGAGAAAGCTGGCGTCCGAACATGGATCCAGGAGTGCATTCAGCTTTAGGGAACGATTTTGGCACCGTACGACTACTGGAGCCGTTTGGAACGCGATCTTGCCGTTTTTCTTCTCAGGATCCAAGGATGCGACGTTGAAACTTGTACCAGGGGTGACTCCACTTCCTTCCGAGTTCCCTGGAGTTTCCACGCTGATGTGCTCTTGAGCCGTCCGTGGTATGAATTCTCGTGCTTGATGATTCATCTGCTGGCGACTCCCTTGCACCCGCTTCTCTGTATCTGATTTGGCATGACGTGGCTTTTCGCTCCCATTGGCATGCAAGAGGCTGTGGTGGGTTCCTCCGCATCCTTCTATACTGCACCCAGGAAACTTCCGGCAGTTCATCCCTCGGTGTTTTCCAGCTAGGCATCTGAAGCATATTCCTTCACTTTTGCAGAAGCCGTATCGTCTGGCCACATCCCAGCTTTGCAGTTCAGCGCAGCTTTCAGTAGGGTGTTCCGCCTGACACACCCAGCAGCTCGGTCTGCTGGTTGGACGACTCGGCTGTTTCCGGGAAGAAAATGTCTTTTTCTGTCCACGAATCGTTTTGAACGTCGGCACATTTCTCTCCTTGCTTGAAGTAGTGGTTTCCTTTGCCTTTTTCTCCCACATTGCCTCTTCAGCCAACCAATTGGCAAATACTTCAAAACTGTCTTGCCGGCCCACAGTACTGAGCCATCTGTGGTAGTTTTTAATGTAGGAGTGGTGTAACTTTTCCGATACCAACATGTAGAAAGCTGACACTTCTGACAGGTCACCCTCCGAGCCACTTTCTTTGAGACAGGTGACGAGACTCAGTATTTTGTCAGAGTATTCTTCCAGTCTTTTGGTGTCGTTTTCGTCTATCTTCGGGTAGCTTCGAATTTCGTTCATCTCGCTCCTTACTCGCCTTTCCCATCCACCGTATTTTTTCTCCAGCTCTTCTCTTGCCTTTGTGTATCCTGATTCAGTCAACCGGTAGCGTTCTACTATCCGAAGAGGGTCGCCACTCAAACTATTTTTCAGATACACCATCTTAATCATTAACGCCGAGTGGCAACTATAGTTGCCATCTACAAAAACCTACTGCTGAAGGCAAGTTAATGACGTCAGAACAGCATTTGTGGGATGCCTAATCAGCATAGTCCCTTCTCATCATGATCAGACGGTTTTAGTCACGTCCTGTGCGCAACATGCTTCACAAATCAAGAAATAGTCAGACGTTGCAGAGACGGCCGCCATATTGGCTTGACGGTCCCGAAGAAAACGACGCTGTTTTTCCAGAGTGTCCGGTATTTCCGAGCATTTTCGGCTTATTTTGATCCAGAAAGGATGTAGGCAGGCTACCAGTGTCTCAAAACTTGAAAGCACTCTACTCATTTGTAGTTATTTGTACTAGATTTGTACTTGGCAACTATAGTTGCCACTCGGCGTTGGCGTAGTCAAAAATATGAGCGGTTCATAGTTAAATAGTTGTGTTTACGGATATACTGTAACGAAACATATGTTATTCAACCAGACTGTCCCCGTGTATACCTTGGGACCATGGACTTTTGCAAATAAATTAACAATTAAGGCAGAAATTAATTAAAAAATACATGCATGTCTATACATTACCATAGTGAACCCTACCCCCATCCATTGTTTTCTTGGTCTATTCTCGACATTGTTAAATCTGTTTATGTTTATCATCTACTGAAGATATTTTTGTGGAATGGGATGCAATCTCGCTTTCTCTTTCCTCTCTCTCTCTCTCTCTCTCTCTCTCTCTCTCTCTCTCTCTCTCTCTCTCTCTCTCTCTCTCGCTCTCTTTCCCTGTTCCTCCACTGGCGGATGCAGGAAACATTACGGACATTCATAGCTCACAGAGTCCGACTTGCCCGATTTTGTTTCGTTTTCTTTGTAAAGAAAGAGAACTAAAACGGCATTTATACGATAAAGATTGCCTACGATTGCACAGTAATGCATTTATAACAAACCGAAATCCGAGAAGTTTAGGTACGAGAATTTTCAAACCCTGCTGCGTGTGATATCACCTATCACCTTTCTGGATAAACCAGAGTCGCTCTCGCTTTCTATGTCGAAGACTATGCTTTGCTGGTTTTTCCTAGCGTTCGTTAGTCGCGCCACTTGCAGTATGCATAACCAAACTCAGGCATGCTCATCTGCAGGCACCGTGCCATGATGCTAAATCGTGTGACCAGCTCGTGTTTCAATTTGGAGGGGCACGTAGGTATTAAGCCTATTTGCATCAACAAATTAAGTTTTTAGCATCGTAAAGACGCTGTATGACGTTTACAAACAGGGACCCATAAACGAAAGCTCCCCCACCTCCTCCGCTGAGCTCCCATTGACGCCGATTATGACCTTGACACAGTCGTGATACCGAATTGATTCCGATGAAGCTGCTTGCTATCTGAACTTTCACAGCAGATGCTGGTGATTCAGCTGAATGAGACGGTGGAGGCGGCTTTGTGCTTTGGGTTTCGTGCGAGGATAACAGCACACGAAACTTTAGGTTACGATCACGTAGCTGATGTTGTCTCATGGGACTGAATGAAAATTGTGAACCAAAGGCGAGACATCGCCTGACTTGGGGCAGTGCTGATTCCTGGCACTGCCAGCTGGAAACGAGGAAATGGGGATTCAGGTGGTAGAAAATATGTGGGCCTGTTCAGTTGTCCTAAACTAGATGAAATTGAACTATATTTTTATGACACGTGGAATGTGTTCAAGTGCAAGTAGTGGTGGTCGCCTTGTACTTACACCACTTTTACTCGTCAATCAACATATCCCCATTCTTATTCTGAAGTACAACCGCCAGTGTGTGCTCGAGTCGTGATCACGAAAGGGATCCAATTTGTCCAGACTCTCGTCCGAACAGTCTAAAAAACATTCGAAGGCGAACGGATTTACTGGTTAGGTAAGGACAGCAGAAGTACGTACGTATGCGGGAATCAGAAATGGCAATTTATGCGCCAACAGCGTATAAAGACTTTTATCGGTCGTCGCCAACTTAAGCGCTTGTCAACCTGCGGCGGCTGAGCCGGCGCGGCGGCGCCGCCGCAACCGCAGTTGACGCAGCGACAGGCGACGCAGAGCCAGCAAAAAAGTCGTTGTTCGCTGTAGTTATTGGTCTTATGTCTTCTACTGGAGTCTCACTGCGGCAGCACGCCTTGTGAAACATTGCTGGCATCCAGGTGGGTGATTACGTTCCGATATCTGGGACATACTCTCTGCTGATGGCAGTATAGACCTAGACGCGTTGTCTCGGTTTACCATCGCCTGGGCCCTGGTTGCGTGCTTTTTGTCGCCATTTTACCGATCTACGGCGTCGGTCGCCACCGGCCGTTCATGCATACTCGTCGAGTTCCATTTTGCCCCCATTTCGGTGTATGACATGCGAGGCACGCTGCTCTGACCCAGGCCCGGGCCTGGGTAGGGCCGCGTCCCCCCTTCTTTGTTTCGCTCCCCTCCCCTACCCAGTGTTGTCGCAGAGCGTCATCCCGCCCCGGAAGGACGGATCGTATGGGCGTCGTGGCTCAAGTGTAGAGCGCTCGCTTCTCACCCGGGCGACACGGGTTCGATTCCCGGTACAGGATCGCTTGCGTATTTCGCTTGGATGGGGGATGTGTATCGTCGCATTTCAGGTTATGTGATGTCATGTTATGTTATGCCGCGATGTGTACATACCCGCTCCATCTGATGGTATGCGACCCTAGTCGCGTGAGCGTACCTCTCTGTCCGGCTGTGCCCCGGGCTCGTGTACAATCCAATTCCAGACACCAGCCGCGTCGGCCCCGACACGGCGGCTACCCTGAGTGCCGGCCGCGGGGCCGTCGTGCCTGCCCTCTGCACCATGTGCCATCATCTCTACCGCCTATCGCGGTCGCGCGGCGCGGTCTCCCAATTGTTCGTTGCATAGTTTAAGGCATATCGCAGCGCACGGGCGCCGTTAGCACTCACTCAATCATGCTGTGTGGTGGACGTGTCTCGTTGTGTTTCGTATCACTTCGGCTTGTGAGCCGGTTCGCTTCGTTGTTCCGATGCCCACGTCGGGTGCGTGTTTTTTTTTCGCCCGGCTGTGCCCCACACTCGTGTATTTAACAGCAGGCCGCGTCGGCCCCGACACGGCGGCTACCCCGAGTGCCGGCCGCGGGGCCGTCGTACCTGCCCTCCGCGGCGTGTACCGTCACGTTACTACCTCTCCCCGTCGCGCGCCTCGCGGTTCGGTGGGGTGGTTGGGCTGTTCCACCTCTCCAAAAAACGGACAAAATACAGCCCCGTTACACACTGTGACAATGTTTTTTGCAAGCGCGAGGGCGGCGACGGATAAATGGCAATTTATGCGCCAACAGCGTATAAAGACTTTTATCGGTCGTCGCCAACTTAAGCGCTTGTCAACCTGCGGCGGCTGAGCCGGCGCGGCGGCGCCGCCGCAACCGCAGTTGACGCAGCGACAGGCGACGCAGAGCCAGCAAAAAAGTCGTTGTTCGCCCGCCGCCACCCCAACGCCTCCTGTGCCTTGTTCGTTTATCTTGCTTTAGGCGGTGCTAGGCTCCGGTAGGCCTGTAATCAGCGTGCTCGCAAATAGGCATGAATAATCGAGTTGCTTTGTACCCCGAGTTTTTACAAATGTATCATACCCGGTAGAAAGTTTTGTGATAGGACGGTATACCTGCCATCAACCATGTACGAGTAAATAGGGATCTGGTGAGAACTACGTATGAGATAATATGCATTCTTTGTTGAATTGTTTTCGAGCAGATTTTATTTATGCATGTCAAGATAAATGGTTAAAAAGGACTGGTAAAGAGCATCTGCTTTGGTACAGAAAAACACTTATTGATGGATAAATGAACTGTGTTTCCTGGATACCAAGGACTGCAGCTGCTTTGGGCACAGGCTACAGGCTTATACCATAGGGCATAGTGTAGATTCCACTACTTAGACGTAATTACCTTATTAAAAATTTATATTGAAGTGGCGTAACCACTTTTTTCTGTTTGGAAATTGGATTAAGGCTCGTGGGGGATAAGTTGGGACATAAATAGATTCAATGCATCCCGGCGATTAGTATTTGTTTAATGAAAAGTTACGATAGCGGCAATTTTTGACTACGCCAACGCCGAGTGGCAACTATAGTTGCCAGTCCAGAAATATATGTTAAAAATATTTTTATTTTTCAATACACCGTATGTGCATTTCTAGTGCATGTAGAAGCACAGGGCATCAAGAAAAACTGCCGAAATTTGCCCACGGAATTATCGTCGTTAATGAGTTAAGTTCCGCTGAAACGTTAGCGTTGCCCACAAACGCGTCGAAAATCGCACACCAATCACTGTATCCTTTGTGTCCATCAAAGTTGGGCAGTTCGGGTGGCTTGATTCCTTTTATGGCTGTTTCATTTGTTCCATGACGATTCTGACTTTTTTCTCGTTCTTTCCTTCCGTCACCAAGTTGAAAGAACGTTATGCAAAAGCATCTTAAAATATTCCACACTTAGGTTTTTTGGGTATTAGGGTAAACTGGCTTAGAGGCGAAGCAGAACGTCTGGTTCATGAAGAACACACACAGTGTTTCACATAGACCGAAGACACGTGCTGCTTCTTCGCGTGCAATCTTAGTGGCCCCAGGGGGGCTTCAACTCGACCAACACCGGTTCTTCTTCGTTCTCCCTAGTCACGTGATATTACGTCACACCAAGCGCGCGAAAGATAAACCCTTTGAAGGTTTTGCACGAACTAGCATCGGGTTTAAGAAGAAGGGGTTGTGGTTTAATCAGTGTAATGGCTTTCATCAAGACCACGCCCGCGGTACCACGTTCTAGCGTCCACCGGAAGCGATCGCCATTTTTCGATCGCGTTGGATCACGCTTTGTGCAGTGACGAGCGGCTGGTGCAAGATTGGGTGAATGGCAAGTAATCAAATATTGAAGAACTGAAATAAGGTTAATTTTTTGCTTGTCAAGTGTTGTGTATTATTTATATTACTTGTGATTGACCATAATAAGCAATATCACAACGCTCTTCAAATGCATGGATGAATGCATTGGATGAAGACAATTCATATGCAAGACCAATCAATGCAGTAAGTATTTATATGTTGTATAAATGCCCCATAGCTTAAATTATGCATGTGGTATTTAGACAAATCTTCCAAATGAAGATAAACCAGGAATAGAATCAGCTTGCCATTTTGGGGTCAATTGATTTAGGTATAAATTTGGCTGATTTTAATAAACATATGTTCGTGCTGATTTAGTGCAATATTTTATCTATACTGCACTTTATATGTCAAGTGCATTATTTTATTTTTGGAGTAGGCTCATGGTCTCTGAAGTCAATCTAAGTTTCTTTACTCCCTGCCTGTTGAATAACGCATCCGCCCGACTCTTCATTCTAGGGGACGAGGCCATCTCCGCTCTGATTGAGGCCCTGGAGTCTGAGGAGAGCGTCCTGGCGCGCGCCGCGCGGAGACGTCGACATCGTCGAAAACGCTGGCTTGAAGCTGGTGGTGGAAAAAGAAACTGTATGTGATTTGGGAGAATGCGATATCGCCACCCGGCTGCTGACATGGGCGATAGCGCAAACATACAGTGTTTGTGAAAACATCCACTTGCTAAAGCTAAAAATGTGTTCATATTTGGCTCCTGGAGTTCTTTGGCTTGGATGTGTAAGGCAAGTGACGCGGCCGAATGGAAAGCGTTCCTGCAGGCTGATTGCGGGCTGATCGCAGACTGAATGCGGGCTGGTTGCGGGCTGATCGCATGGGCTGGTTGCGGGCTGGTTGTTTCTGACTGGAGACTTGCAGGCTGATTGCTCAGAGTAAAGTGGAAGGTAATACATTTTAAGGTGTATCAAGTACTGTGTTTGCGCAGCAGATGTGACGGCGCAGGTCGATAGCCATGCATGGGAGGTTCAATAGACGAATGAACGGGGATTTTGCGGTATTGCAATAGAACTGAAAGGGTTCTACAACCGATATTCAGAACACAGGGTGGTTTCCCTATAAACCTCAGGGACTTCTTCACAGACCCTTTGGGGTTCTTATCTAGGTGCTAAGAACGCTCTTATTATAAACCCTAAACCTCATAAGAGTCTTTGGAAGAATCGTGTGGATTCTTTTGATGAGAATGCAAAGCCGTCTGCGTGAAGAACCATGGAGGTTCTGAAAAACGGTGGCATAACATTTTACCCCACAGCGGTCTAAATACCCCTGTACGTTCTTAACGTTCTTCCAAAGTGTTTTCAGTGGCTTTTTTCTTGATCTGCCTCTACACTGGTTTCTGCAGCGGAACTGTTCTTTTCACAATCGATGTTTTCTGTCAATGCTCTTCTAATGTATCTGCTTGTGACATTCACCGACTCTTGAACGCTAGCTTCCACGCTGTGATACATCTCCCACAAGGGGCCCGATTGCACTTCACCACCGTTTGTTTCCTCCCAGATCGCTTCCACCACATCCAGTAGTTCACCGGCCTGTTCTCCGAGTTGGCTAGTAATCGCTTGCAGCTCTGCTACTGATGGGCTTTGGCTTCCAATTAGATCATTTAACTTGCTCTCACTCATACGAATTTCCTTCAGAATCCGTTGTTTTGTTCTCATTTTGCTCTCTGGCTTCTGTCTGTCCATAGCTTCTTCATTCGATGGATTAGCCATTCTGCGCGGCTTTCTCATGTCTGGGTCACATGCACCAGGATGTTCTAAATGAATCTGTATATAACCTCGCGTTGTGTATTATCTTAACATCTTAACGATATTTCTTAAAAAGTGATACTTTACTTAATTCTTAATGCTACTTCAAAACACCACGGTTGCTCGGTTCCGACTACTTTTATTTCTCTTCTCGTATTTTCACTGCGCAAGATATGCGCCTCGCGTTATGCCTGCTACTCATCCTCGTCTACACACCCAAAAGCCAATAAGTATACCAAGTTTGAACAAAATCGCAGAGGCGACCGATTTTGGCTGTCCCGGTTGACATGGAATGCCCCATTATCAGAATTGAGAATTCAGATTTATTCAAAAGAAGTCCACTCACCATGGCTTTTCACTCTTTCACGTCAGTTACCTACAAGTACAAAAGGGACGAATTTAGGCCACATTCACGTTCCACACGCATACCACTCATACATCAACTCACTCCGATCATCACTGCAAGGATCGACAGATCCGACGACCGCCCTGACAGCTCTACGGAACCCGGGCTCACAGGGATCTGCCCTTATACTGTTGAGCAGTGTCACGCCACGGTAACACATTCTCCGCCTACCGGATTCAGTGCGTATGTTGGGGCGGCTGAATAGATCGGCTTGCCTCGTTCTGTAGGTGTGCCTTTGGCTCGATCTCGGTCCAATAGTTCCACATAGAACTCAGGCTGCTGAGTCACGATAACACTCGCCAGCGCACACACGGTGTGGTAGTCGATCAGCTGCTCTACCTTGAGCCAACGGAGCCGCTGTATCTCACCGCTAATATGGTCGAAACGGCGCTTCCCTGTCACTACACGGGCACAGAAGTTGACTATCTTCTGTACACGTTCGCGCTGGGTGACTCCGCATGAGCCGTCGACGGATAGGCAGTATCGAACCACGGACAGGACGAGTGCCTCGACAATCACCTTCAGCGTCTGTTTTGGCATGACGTGGCGCGCATGAGATAACCCTATCAATATGCCTGTACACTTCCTTGTGATGTATGCCACATGTGTCTCAAAGCTGAGGTGGCGATCAATGAACACACCGAGGTTTTTAACCTCTCTCGAGTCGGCTATAACATTGCCACAGAAGCGGACAACAGGCGGCAGCGTACGGAGTATCGCGGGTGTTCCCAGCACAACCATCTGTGTCTTCTTGGTGTTCAACTTCATCCCGTTGTGACAGAACCAGTTGTACACATAGCTGAGTGCGTGTTCCATGCTGCTGATGATTCGCTGGATGTCACGCTTGCTGCCGGATAGGGGAGAGTGGGGTGGGTTGTATCAGTTTTTACTCCGAGACCCATAACCTCGTAACTATCTGTGATAAACTCATTATTTCCATACTATCCCCTTCCTTGATTCTTCTGCTTTTTTTGTGCAAAGTAACTTTTCCGCTACCTCTACCAGTTTTTCTTCTACGGTCTCCCGAATAGAACAATGTTTTTGATACAACTTGCCCCATGGCTTGGGTGAGTTGTATCACATGGTGGGGTAATTTGTATCACTATTTCACGTTTCAGGGAGTGTGCTTGCTACTGGTTTTGAACATAACAACAACATTAAATGGGGTTAATACAATGTATAGGTATGCTCAAAGGCTTCACTTTATTACACCAAACTTAGGTCAATGCAATCCGAACGAAACATCAACAGACTAGACGCAAAAGTGGCCCGTTAAGAGCAAAGAAGCTAACACATTGCATGCCGAAATGGAACGAGCATTGACTAGCTACCTACAAACGCGAGCCAGGTCTTAACTTTCGCGATCAAAAGCAACACACCCATACTTACATACATACATACATGTTACAACATACCCCACCCGGCTCTGATACAACATGTACCTAGCCGCCATCTTGGAAAAAACATCCTCGTGCTCAAAAAACAGCGGACAGCTGGAGAAATCCGTTTTCACTCACGCAGCCTTAGAACCTACCCTCACCACCGCTACGGAGATCTTTCAAATTCGTGCACATCTAAATGCCCAGAACAAACATTTTCTTGCAACTTATTTTTTTAGAATGACATTAAAAAAACATAAAATCGGCTCTCACCTCGAGACGCGTCCACTCAGCCACAAGACAGAACAGGGAAAGATAGCGCCCGGAAAACCTCGTCGGCTGGTCGTGTCGCGAGCGCCATCCATTGGATAAGTTTGGCACAATTCGCCCTGATACAACTTGGACATGATACAACTCTCCCCGCTCTCCCCTACTAATAGCTGCGTATCGTCGGCATACTGTACAGTAGTGACGTCACTCGGCAGTCCAAGGCTCAAATCATTCGCAAACAGCATGTACATGATACAGCTAAGTGCACCGCCCTGGAACACACCGATGGTATTCTCCCTAGTCCTAGATAGCTGATGCCGCCCCCCAATAGAGCTCACGCGGACTTGCTGGGTATGGCCGTACAGCTTCGGAACCAGTCCGTATCAATGCCGTACAGGGCGAGCTTCGCTAACAGTGTGGCATGCGGCACAACATCGAAACATTTCGATAGATCGAGCAAAACTAGCACAGATATTTCGCCTCTATCCATGGCACAGAGTACTCGATCGGTAACGACGTGAGTGCTGTCTCGGTCGACCGACACTTGCGATATCAGAGAGCATCATCGATTAAAACACTGAAATAAATTCATAAAATGAAGATATTTGCTGTAAAAGAGATTAGGTACAGATTTGGTCAAATCAGGTACACTCGCCGGATAGACCGTCGTGAAAACGGCTATTATATATCATTGATGACCTCGAAACGACGCGCCTTGATGAGAGAAATGCTGTGGTGGTAAAGTTATTGACCTAGCTATGTCAGAAGCTATGCCCGAAAAAGCTAGTTTCGTCTATACTGGCTATTTTGGGATTTTTTTACCCCTGGAGGCCAAACCGTTGACCTGAGGTCAAATCTGACGCTTTCCTACAGATAGTGCCGTAAATGGGCTATCGTTTCTTTTTACCGCGTCGCTCTAGCTCATCTGGTTCTCGAGTTAAAGCGTCTGTAGCTGAAAATTATCGGAATCCGGCAAAACCGGGAACATTCTCACTTTGCTGGCCATGCCATATGTGGAAGGCTTTCTGATGTCAATGCCTACAAAACATACATACATGCATACCTACATACATACCTGAAAGGGGTGGGTAGCGGAGTTCTGGAGTTGCGAGTTGCGGTTTTACGATCTGCAAAATAGTTTCGGTGTTGCGATTGCGCTTTGGGTACCTCAGGTTGCGGAAGGTATAGCGGTAGCGGTTTCCAAATTTCGGAAGCGATACCCACCTCTGGTATTTGGTCTTCTCACCGCGTCTTACGCATGGGGAGGGGGCGGCTAATAGCCCAAAATGACCCCCAAAAAGCCCTCAATGTCTACCGGAAGCCTTATATGATATGGTCAATGGGCTCTTGTGGGTTAACACTGGTCCCTGATAGACCTCTCCTGGACACAGTGGACCTATAGCGACCCATAAATGGCCCATATCGAGCCCTCATGGGTCCGATGACCACATGCCGGCATTTCTGATCCCCATCAGCACTGGTTCGTCTATGCCGGGTACTTAAGTAGGTACGTTCTATTTGACCGATTTCACACAAGTAATATAGGTAATAAAATGTCATGGTTCCATGGTGTCACTTCATAGCTAAAGGTCATGGAAATAGAGTTCTAGCACAAAAACGGCCTAAACGCGACTTAAAGCTGAAATAATCAGCTTAATAAGTCATAACTCTATAAAACGTCATACGGCATAACTGTAGTCCCCCTCTTTTTCGTCACGAGCATTGAGCCAATCAGCGTCGAGTATTACCGAGCGCTGATTGGCCGATTTCCGCTAGCTTGTAAATGCTGCTTGCGGATAAGTTCTTGAACAGGCAAGGGTCGCGGCTACTAATTATCGCTTGTCAACACTTTTTCGTCGGGAGCGTTCTACCTGGCCTTTGTCCCGACTTCCCCGACTTTTTGGTCATTGACCTAGCCTGGAAGATCAACCAATGACCTAGGACCTTAAAACTGGGTATCATCGGCTTCCTCTCGTCACTCACGGGCAACACGCTCGTTTTTTTCCGCGAAGCTCTAGCTCCATCAGGGGCCAAACAGGAGGTCCAATGGCCCCCCCCCCCCTCCTCCCCCTTATGCGTTCGCGGCTGGCAAAACACCAATACGGGCGAAGGTTAAACCTTTCTCTTAGGGCTCTTACTTCCTAGGCTTCTGAGTGGCAAGATATCTAACCCCTCACCAGACTCTAAGGCGAGTGAGCGAGTGTCCAGCGACTAAATCTGTATGCCTGTGTTTCTTGCCTTAGAGACTAAATGTGGCCCTTGTATGTATGTATGTACCTATGTATGGATGTATGTATCACCATCATGGACAACCTACACGGGGCGGGGCGATTACAGTCCAAAGTCTGAGTCGGGTTAAAACAGAAACTTGCGGGGGCAAGAAACACAGGCATACAGATTTAGTCGCTGGACACTGGTTACAGGACAATTTGCCGAACTGCATTTTGCCGAATGCTTATTCGCCGAATGTCAATATGTCGAATGCATTTTGCCGACGTGTCAAAAGGGCGAAGTGCTAAAAGTCGAAATGCAATTTGCCGACATGCCTTTTTGCCGACGTGCAATAAGTCGAAAATGTCAATTTGCCGAAATGTCAATTTGCCGAAAAGTCAATTAGTCGAAATGTCAATTCGCCGAAATGCTCATTTACCGAAATGCTAATTAGTCGAAATGTAAATTTGCCGAAATGCCAATTTGCCGAAATGTCAATTTGCCGAAAAGTCAATTAGTCGAAATGTCAATTCGCCGAAATGCTAATTTGCCGAAATGCTAATTAGTCGAAATGTAAATTTGCCGAAGTGTCAATTAGTCGAAATCTCAAATTACCGAAAAGTAAATTAGTCGAAATGTCAATTTGGCGAATGCCAATTAGCCGAAATTAACCTAACCTAACCTAACCTAACCTAACCTAACCTAACCTGACCTGCAAGTATTAACTTAAGGACCGACTCTCTTTTCAAAGGTAAAGAAACCCACTTACATGTTACCAAAGTATAAGAAAAACATAACCAAACCTTACCTAACCTGACCTACTGATTTTTGCCTACCCGTGGATAAGGAAGAAGATACTCACATGAATATATTGCAGACAATGATAAGTCAATTATTTTTAGGTCAAGTGGTTGTGCATCAGGCTTCAGGCCGAGGCCTGAAGCCAGATTCACAACAATTTAACCCTCACCGGACCTGTTGGTTTTCTATATACGTGCCGGCCAAGGTGGTAATTGCTTAAAGGCGATTTGCCGAATGTCATTTTGCCGAATGCATTTCGCCGAATGTCATTTTGCCAATGTGCTTTTTGCCGACGTGTCACAAAAAGTCGAAATGCCATTTGCCGACATGCCTTTTTGCCGAAATGCCAATTTGCCGAAATGCTTATTAGTCGTTTCGCCCCTGGTGGGGCTGGCGCGTCGCGGAAAAACGAGCGAGTGCGCCGTTACCAGACGCAGAGATTGATACCCGATTTTAAGGTCCTACGTCAACCAGTGACCTCTGAGGTCAGGTCAAGTGCCCCAAGGTACGGTTCAGTTTTTGGCGAATAACTTCGCCACAAATGGCCGCAGGGCCGCGATTTTGGCAGCATCGTGTTTGCCTTGCTTAAGCGCGTCAAATGATATAATTTTTGTTTGGGTCAGGTCAACTTAGGGTGTTGACCTCAGGTCACGGTCAGGTCAGCAACCCCAGGTCATGAAGTTGGTGGAAAGAGGTCATATCGCATAGCATTCGATTCGGCAGGTCTTCCTGAGTCCATTGATGGCTTTCCCGACTCGCTAGCTCAATTTGATCGGAAGTTATTGACGAAAAACTAATATGACCTTGATGCCGTCATAAATGACGTTACGCAAGGTCAACATTGCAAAAGTTACGCAGCTAACCTTGCAATGAGTGCGTCAAATCACGATTCTGTGTGCTTGAGTTAGTTAGAGGTCGTTCCCGGCGCCAGAATAGCAGTTTTCATTTTTCTTCTTGACTTATAATGGTGAGGTCACGAAACTGACCTGACTGCAAATAACCTTTAGGACAATCTGAGATATACAAGCTGTGAGACTCGTAATGGATATTAGGTCCTGCAAGTTTCATTTCCCTGTGAAAGCTCCTCTGGCCGTGAGGGCGTTGCGAAGTTGCGACATATGAAGACCGTGCAGAGGTTCACTTATGACGTCATAGGTCGGTGACCTGACCTGACCCGAAAATGCGGTTGGTGTAAAAAGATCCGGCTTGAATCAAAGGTCAGCTATGCCAAGTTTCAGCTCTCTATTGCCAGCGTGTTCGGAGCTATCGCGAAAAAAGCCCTATGGGGGTGCGGCACCCGCAACCCCTCGGCCGGCGAGGGTTAACCTAAAAATATTTGACTTATCTTTGCCTGTAATCTCTCCAAAGGCATTGCCTTCGGCACTGCACTGCTTCGCCACGAGCAATTTGATGTTTATTTGCACATGGTATTGGTGCTTTTAAACTTGCTTGTGCCACGAATAATTATTAGTTATGAAATCAGGAGGTCAAAGGATATCATGTGATTTGCTTCTTACTTGGGGATTGCACCAAAAGTAAATTGGTGATCTGTCCTAAGTAAATAAACACCACCTAACCTAACCTAACCTAACCTAGGTTTGCAGATTGACATTTCGGCAACGTTATATTTCAACTAGGTAATTGACATTCCGGCAAACTGCCAATTCGTCAGATTGACATTTCGGCAATTTACATTTCGGCAAATTGACATTTCGGCAAATTGACATTTCGGCAAATTGACATTTCGGCAAATTGGCATTTCGGCAAATTTACATTTCGACTAATTGACATTTCGACTAATCGACATTTCGGCAAATTGCATTTCGGCAAATTTACATTTCGACTACTAAGCATTTCGGCAAATTGGCATTTCGGCAAAAAGGCATGTCGGCAAATGGCATTTCGACTTTTAGCATTTCGACTTTTTGACACGTCGGCAAAAAATACATCGGCAAAATGACATTCGGCGAAATGCATTCGGCAAAATGACATTCGGTAAATCGCCTTTCGGCAATTTGTCCGGACACCCTCTAAGGAACCCCATGCATGTCCCAGAGGGTCCTATGTCGACCACTGAGCAAACCATGCAGCGCCGCTAAGATGCTAAGTTGATATCTGAAGACTCCTCTTCAGGCCTCTAAGGACCCCACCGCCCCGAACTGACACCTGAGGCAGGTCCCGCACCAGCTTTTGAGAGTCCCACGGCCTCTGATGGCCGCTATATGCATGTCTCGAAAGACCATGTCGATATCTGAACCGCGAAGTCTTGGAGGGCCTCTGCACTATACAAAGTGCACGTGCACTCGATGGCCTTGGTGCACTCTTGAGGGCTTTATTGGGCTAGTGAAGATCTTAAACTGGCCCCTAACTATAGCCCGCACGCCTCCGCATCGCTCGCGCTGGGCCCCAGGCTTTCCAGTTCCACACCCACCCCCTTTCCGGGGGGGAGGGGTGCTTGTGTAGTTGTGTGGTGTAGTTCCGTGGTGTCGCGCCATCTGTGCGAAGTAATGGAGTTCGTGTGGACACCGTTGGTGGCTGGTGGCGCGCGAATCGCCGGCTGGCAGTAGAACGGGCAGCCTCGCCAGTGATGCCAGATTTGGAGGGTTTCCGCAACATCAACATCTGGAGGATTTCGACCTCTTTTGTGGACAAATTTAGCTATTGGAGGATTTTCGATTTTGGGGAAAAATCTTGAGGATTTGCGGTTCGATGAAGAAATGCAAGTTACGTATGAAAAAAAAATACAACACACACATTCAACGCTTAAAAGGCATTCTTCAGCCCCCTCTTCCCATCCCCCTCCCCACCATAGCTCTCCGCAGCGCCGGAAATGTCGAAAATTTGCGTTTATTTTTTCTTTTTTTTTATAGATACTCGTAAACGAAAATTTACAAGTTTTCAGGAAATCCAAAACGGAGTCAGAAGTAGGTATTCTATAACAAATCCACTTATCAATTTAGTCCAAACCTTCTGAATGGAAGGATTCACAAGGAAAAAGCCCTCGCCAAGCGAAACTTGTTGCGTTGACACTTGACCCTATCCTCTACCCCCCGATCGCGCAATTCCGGCTCTATGGCAGAATTTGGAGTCCAAAGTTAACCCTATTAGTGGCAGGGGGGGTTGTTTTTATCCACCCCTCAGGTTTTTCGGGAATATCTCCGAAGCCGCTGAAGCTACGATGCTGAAATTTTCTGACTTTTCCTAAAACTAAATTGAGCACATTCCCTGAAAATTTCAAGTTCATACCTTTACCAGGGGCGGCTCCAGAGCACTGGGAATTGGGGGGTCCAATTCGTGAAGCGAGTCATTTGGGGCGAAGATCACGATGCTGATGTATTATAACTGTATACACCAGTGTTACGAACGGGGAACATTCATTCTGGCCAGGGTTCATAATGTCCAGGGTACGATATGCCCAGTGTCGAAATGGCCAGTGCCTTGAATAGGCCAGAGTTCATAATGTCCAGGGATTGCATGGTCCAAATGCGGCCAACTGGCTGCAGATAGGGTATATTCAAAGAGGCCAGGGTTCATAATGTCCAGGGCACGATGTGTCCAGTGTTCGAAATGGCCAGGGTTCATAATGTCCAGGACACGATGTGTCCAGTGTTCGAAATGGCCAGGGTTCATAATGTCCAGGGAACGATGTGTCCAGTGTTCAAAATGGCCAGTGCCTTGAATGGGCCAGAGTTCATAATGTCCAGGGATTACATAGTCATTGAAAGTGACGTCATTATGTAAAAACACGGAACCAGCTCAATGCGAAGCAGTGCAGTGCCGAAGGCAATGCCTTAGGAGAGATTACAGGCAATAGTAAATCAAATATTTTTAGGTTAAGTGGTTATGTATCTGGCTTCAGGCCGAAGGCCTGAAGCCTGATGCATAACCACTTAACCTAAAAATATTTGATTTACTATTGCTTGCAATCTATTCATGCGAGAAACTATTTCCTTATCCCCGGTAGGCAAACATCATTACCTTAGGTTAGGTTAGGTTAGGTTAGGTTAGGTTAGGTTAGGTTAGGTTAGGTTAGGTTAGGTTTGGTTTGGTTTGGTTTGGTTGACTGTGTAATCCCTGGACACTATGAACTCTGGCCAATTCAAGGCACTGGCCATTTTGAACACTGGACACATCGTGCCCTGGACATTATGAACCCTGGCCATTTCGAACACTGGACACATCGTGCCCTGGACATTATGAACCCTGGCCATTTCGAGCACTGGACACATCGTGCCCTGGACATTATGAACCCTGGCCTCTTTGAATTTACCCTATCTGCAGCCAGTTGGCCACATTTGGACCATGCAAACCCTGGACAATATGAACACTGGCCAATTCAAGGCACTGGCCATTTCGAGCACTCAAATTTGGCACATCGCTAGAGACCCGTTAGTAGGGTGCCGTGCACAAGTCAGTTGGAGGTACATACCTCCTCGCAATTTCGCACTTGCAAGGCCCACCTTCTCGCTCGCTCCGTTAGTCGCCCCAAAAAGCATTTTACTGGTTATTACGGAGCGAGCGAATCGAGCGTAGTCTTTTCTTAGATTAATTAACGGGAATTTCTGAGCATGAGCTGCCGACCGGCCATGCGGACGCTTTTGCGAGGCTTATATCTCAACAACCACGTGACCGATTTACATGCGGCAATTTTTGTAGGGTAGCTTCATTCCTTCTACCAAGTATTGGACTATTCCCGATGCATGTGGGTGACCCCTTATGCACGCGCCACGTGCAAAACGAAGAGGTGTCAGTTTTGTAATAGTTGTAATATCTCGGTAACTACTTGGCCGATTGCGCTGAAAGTTGGCATGCAGGTAGGCACCCACTAGGCACTGCATATCCATGTGCCAGAGTTGGGGTGCTGCTGAACGTGCGCACGTGCAGGGGTCGTTTCCAGATCTCGAGAACGGCTGGACCGATGGCGCTCAAATTTGGTACACGGTTAAGGACCAGTTAGTAGGGTGCCGTGCACAAGTCAGTTGGGATCCATTTTGCACGTATGCACGTGCAGGGTGCCGCTTCCAGATCTCGAGAACGGCTGGGCCGATTGTGCTCAAATTTGGCACATCGCTAGAGACCGGTTAGTAGGGTGTTGTGCACAAGTCAGTTGGAGGTACCCCCTCGAAATTTCGCACGTGCAAGACTCACCCTCTCGCTCGCTCCGTTAGTCGCCCCAAAAGGCGTTTTACTGGTAGTGTTCAGGTATTAGCACTTCAAATCATTACGGAGCGAGCGAAGCGAGCGTAGTCTTTCTTAGATTAACGGAAATTTCTGAGTATGAGCGGCCCGCCGGCCGGCAGTGCGGACGCTTTTGCGAGGCTTATATCTCAGCAGTCACTTGACCGATTTACATGCGGTAATTTTTGTAGGGTAGCTGCATTCCTTCTTCCAAGTACTGGACTATTCCCGATTCATGTAGGTGACCCCTTATGCACGTGCCACGTGCAAAACGAAGAGGTATCAGTTTTGTAACAATGACAATATCTCGGTATAACTACTGGGCCAATTGCGCTGAAAGTTGGGCACCCACTAGACAATACATATCCATGTGCCACAGTTGGGGTGCTGCTGCACGTGCGCACGTGCAGGGGTCGATTCAAGATCTCGAGAACGGCTGAACCGATTGCGCTGAAATTTGGTATATGGTTAGGGACCAGATAGTAAGGTGCAGTGCAAAAGTCAGTTGGGACCCACTTTGCACGTGCGCACGTGCAGGGTGCCGCTTCCAGATCTCGAGAACGGCTGGGCCGATTGCGCTCAAATTTGGCACAATTGACAATGCTATAGACAAGTTAGAAGAGTGCCGTGCACAAGCCAGTTGGAAGCACCATCTCGCACTTCTGCACTTGCAGGGCTCTTGCTCACTCGTTCTTCGCCCAAAAGGCGTTTTACTGGTATTATTGCATGAGAATGCTAGCTATCAGTAGCACATTATTAGCGCCATGCATCTTTGTTACGAGCGAACGAGCGCAGCGAGCGAAGCGAATTCATTTCAATATAGCGAAAAAATGTTATGAGTATGAGCAGCGCAGTCCGACCCGGCCCGGCCTGTAACGATTTCGAGAGGCTTGTATCTCAGCAACCGATGGGCCGATTGGCCTGCGGTGTTTTTTGCTGGGTATAGCCCAATCCCTTCTACCCCGTGATTCGGACTACTTTTGATACATCTCAGTGACCGTCGTGGCACGTGCCACGTGAAAAGTCAAGGGTGTTCAAGCTGTTTTGCAAAAGTATAGTGATTTTGAGAGGGCTCATATCTCAGCACCGGCTTGAGCGATTGTCTTGCGGTAATTTTTATAGGTTAGCTATAAAATCATTTCTACCAAACGTCGGATACTATTGATCAGTGTGTGACCCCCACTGCACGTGCAAAATGCAAAAAGAGGGGGTGTCAAATTTGCTCCCATCACAATAACTCTGCAATTACTGGGTCGATTTCGTTGAAACTTGGCATGCAGGTAGGCACCCAGTAGACAATGCATTCCTATGTGTAATGGTTAGGATGCTACTGCACGTACGCACGTGCAGGGGGCGATTCTAGATCTCGAGAACAGCTGGACCTATTGCTCAAATTTGGTACGCGATTGGGGGCAGGTTAGTAGGGTGCAGACTGCAGTGCAAAAATCAAATGGGACCCAGTTTGGCTGTGCGCACGTGCAGAGTGACGCTTCCAGATCTAAAGAATGTTACTTAGGTACGAAAATGTCCTAGAAGATTTGTAACTAAGACGCTACAGTAAAAATAGCACACTTCAATTAACTTCGCTTAAGAAATAAGGATGATCATTGATCTTAGTCTCCCTAAAATAGAAAGATTTATGGTATAGCGTCGTTATAAACTCCCTTTCTTTTACGCCTAGAGAAGGGCCGGCGAGCGTGACCCGGTTATCGCGATCCCCAGCCGTGGGGGCAGCTCTCCGTGATGGCACCGGGTACCCACAGACGACCGGTCCCGAGCAGACGTCACACTCACAGCCATGGAGCAGCTCCTTACCAAGGGTCACCGACTCCTGCAGCGGGTCGGCGGCCCGGGAAGCCGCGATACTTTCGTTGTTAGGGGTAACGGGCCGGAGTGGCCCACTTCTCAGGGCTGTGCGGGGCGGAGGTGAGCGCCGGCTGACCGCCGCCTAACGGAGCGCCATGGGCCGCCGGCGCGGGCCGGCCGACCCGTCACCGGCGCGGAACCGGTCTAACTGTATACCGGCCAACGACGGGAGGGACGGACGGACCGCCGTCTGTCGCACCGCCGCAGGGGCTCATCTATAGGAAACGGACTGCGGCCTGGGTCTTACTTTCGACAACAAATTCGATTGTATTGTATTGTATTGTTTTGTATTTCTGTTGAGGAGCACTCCACAGCAGCAGTGGCTATTATGGCTCCGAGTCTTCAGGGGGAGCGATGCAGTACATTCTAAGGTCAACATATAAATTGAACACATATACACACTCTGCCACGCGTCCTCACACAACGTACGTCGATGCTTGCAGATACGTCAGTCAGTACAATCACGGGCAAGAAGGCGCTTCAGCGCACGTCGGAAGCGCTGCCCGTCGAGAGCAGTCACGATTGTTTGAACATCACTCGATGTTGCCCGCATATAATCCAAAGTTAGTGTTACGCTGCTCTCGAGTATGTAGCCCACTTATTGGAATAACTGTATGAGCCCGAAACTACAGCCTGTCAGCATCTATGTTTGTTGAGTGCTTTTGCGAGGAAAATCATGTCATGCAATATAAAAATGCTTGTTGATGACCTTTTCCTCAAATAAATGTTTTTTAAGTCGAAAGTGAACCCTATACAAATCTCGAAGTAGTATGCAGTGCTTTATCGAGGAACATCTTGGGCTGCACAGATGCTTATTTGCCACATTTTTTAATATATCAGGCCTTATTTTCGATTAAAACACTGAAACAAATTCATGATACTAAAGGCCTGGCTACACTATGCGTTTTCTGCGTGCGTTTTTTTTTTGCGGATATGCACGTTTTGCGTAATATCGTTCGAGAAAAAATAAACAATAATACGTTTTGTGACGTTTTTTATGTTAGATTTCAGTTAATATAAGACTTATATTAGCTTTTTTAAATAACTAATGTAAAAGATATATTTTTAACTTTTTTTTCTAGAGCGATGTTACGCAAAAAACGCAACCACGCAAAAACGCACGCAGAAAACGCATTGTGTAGCCAGGCCTTAAGATATTTTTAAAGTAAATCAGATGAATTTAGAATCCCACTAAAGATATTTATTGTAAAAGAGATTCGGTGCAGATTTGGTCAAATTTGGTACATTCGCCAGAGATATAAATAATCTAAGGCAAAACAGCGGTGTCCACTCCTATGAACGAAAGATTAGTCGGATTATGTGGATAAAATGTGAGCTAGATGCTGTAGCGAGCTTTGTATGGTACCCGAGAGGTCACTTACCCCACCACAAATCATGAACATAAGTCCTTTGTCTTCGTTCTGCTTGGAACACAAGTGTAATCCCTATTCTTTGATCCCATGTTCGAAATGCAGCATTCAATCTGGCATTCAATACCGTGTATAGAAAATTTGTTCTTTTATCTAAGTCCTTTCAAGCACCCAGTCAAACACCTGACATACCAACCTTCGGATATCAACTATACAGGTTGGCACAAGTTAACCACGCAAAGCTGGCAGCTGCTGATTGGTACTAGGTCAATCCATTGCGCACAGTCCCAGTTCTAGTCTTCTTCGTGTTACAAATCCACATTGCACTTAAAGATGAGACATATCACTCGAACTCGGAGAGGCCTCTTGCACCAAAATACCTAACTATAATGGGTAATTTGGAATTTTACCTAAATTCTCGTGCACTGCGCACCTAACTCGAAACATTCTACCGCTAAAGTTAACCTAGAAATTCTTTTGAACGGCATAACAGTTTTACCACTTTTAAACCTCTCCATACCACTTCTTCTGACACCGCACACCAAAAAGTACTATTAGCGGAGGAATGTATGACTACAATCCTTCCGTCCGACGGTAAAATCGAAGCTCCAAGTACCTACCAAAATTTTAGGTATAGAATGATTCCATTGTAAAGAAAAGGCACAATGCATAATCATTTTTGGGTGTTAGTATGTAAATTGGACATTAGAATACAGACATCTAGACAAAGATAAACAATTTTAGATGCGAAAATTGTAACATAATTGACCAAATGTTCCATGGGTACAAAAAAAGGCGTTTCTTCATACCAAAACAGCCGCATTGATGACTAGCAATGCCATATAATTTATATGCACCGGATCCGCCTGTTAGTAAAGGGATACAAAAACTTCTGTAGTGATCAATCACCTGCTTAAAAGGCTAGTAAAATAAGGCTAATAAAATGTACTACCAAAAACGTGCAGATTTTTAATTGAAAAATGGTTTGGAAATGTGCCACAAATAATCAAGTTTGCGTTAAAAGGCATCTTTTTCATTGATTTGTACGCATGCCCGGGCGGCCAACTCCCTTTCGTTTTAGGCGGCGATTTATGCTCCTTCCCCCGAGGGACGACTCCACTTTCAGTGGCCGCTGACCCAGATCGAGTCAGCGGTGCGGCGGAGCGGGCTGTGCGCGCGCGCGGCGCCGGGGTCACTGACCGGCCGCGCCGCCACTCCGCCAGGCACGCGGAAGACGCGGCTCCGCGGACAACCCGGCCGCCTCGCCGCACCGCACCGCGCTCACCCGCCGGCCGAGACCAGTTTTTGAAAAGATGAGTCGGATTCTGTGGCTAGTTTTTTAAGGGTAACGGAGAGGTCGTTTACCCGACCTCAAATCATGAAGTTAATGTACGGTAATTGGGCGTGGTCCATGCGACGACTGCGCGTGCGCGGGGCCGCGCGGCGGCTGCGCGTGCGCAGGGCGCGGTATGCGTGCGCCTGTCTGTTAGACTGTACCGCTGTGTCATCGTCTGCGCGGGTCAGCCGGCCCGCGCGGCATTCTGAAATAGAGTGGCAAACTGAACAGCTGTGTTCCTCTACAGTTAAGTTCATCGTTTTTGTTCTTCTTCGGGCGCAAGTGTACTCCCCACCCTACGTTCAAAGTGCAGCATTCAAGAAACGTGATTAGACATTTGATTCTTACTTTGCTCTGTTATTTGAGTTAAATACTGAAATCTCCATTAGAGATAGGATGTAAACGGGTTATTAACCCGCGCCCCGTTGAGGTCTGGCAGGTTTCACGTCCTGTTGGAGGGGGGGGGGGCAAAAGGCCCCCCCTTTCGTATCTCCGAAACCAATAGCCGGATCGGAAAAAAATCAAACAGCATTCGAAAGAGCTCATTGAGATGTACAGGATCGGATATCGATGACCTTGATATTTGACCTGTGACGTCACAGGGAGGTCCAGCAAGGTCAAGTCAGTCCAATTTACGATGAGAAGTCGGTCATAAAAATGAAATCTTACTTTCCAAAATGAGTCCGGATATGATGTATAATAGTATATGACAGAGCTGGCATGTGGATAGTCACCTGAGTGGATGATGACATGTGACGTCACAACAGAGGTCAGCCCGACCAATCAGAAAACACTTTCGTGAATCGTTAAGGTAAGGCGTGTTAAATTGTGAATATTCGAGTCTTTATGAAGACATGTCATATATATGCAGGCACAGAAACCTTGACCATTTTTCTTGGACCTGTAACGTCACAAGAAGGTCAAATAAGGTCAAATTGTACCGATTTACAACGAAAAACATTTTTTTACGTAAAAGTGACTTTACTCACGTAAAGGGTCATATTCAGTCAGAAACAGGTAGTTAAGTATCATAAATATTACTCCTGATTTCAAGCACAAATAACGAAAATATTGTGGCGTCATAAGAACAGTTGCTACTTTTTCAGTCATTCAAATGGCTATTCTCTGGCACTTTTAGATATAATTTGTTATTTTTTGGCAGGTGTAAGTCCCGTAAGACGTTCTCTGACATATGTTCCGGTTTTTTGAAAATTTCCCCAAATTTCAAAAATATCTCAAATCTAAATTTTGTGTCAAAAAATCCCTAAATCTAGGGAGTTTTATATTTTGGAAATTTTGAGATAGTCATTTCGTATGCCATTCTTGTTTATTCCTACGGTCCAATTTTTGAGTCGCTAAGTTGAAAAACTGATTTCTGCGGTTTTTCTCCGTGAACAACTTTTTCGACGAAAAATCGCCGAACTCAGTTTGACCTCTATAGCTCGTGACCTGAGATGACCTGGAACCTGATTTCTTTCAGAAGTTTTGTAAGATTGATGTCTCAGGTCCAGATCCAGATACTCAGTGGACATGCAAAGGCTGTGAAGGAGGCACAAGAGGCGCTCGATGACATCTTTGATGCAGTTGAGTATCTCGCACAAAAGTGTCTCCCGCTTCGGAAACAAGATGTAGACTCGAGCAACCTGGTGGCCCTCTTGAACACCATGGCCAAGAAGAACCCAGCTCTGGAGAGGTGGCGGAGGAGAGACACACAGGCGTTCCTCAGCCCGCAAATCCAAAATGAAATACTGGAACTGATGGCTCACGCCATTCTGCGGCAGGTCACGGCAGAGGTGAGACCTGCTGAGGCATTCGCCATAATCGTGGATGAAACAACCAACATTTCCAGACAAGAGCAAGTATCTCTAGGTTTGTGGGTGAGAAAGGAGAGATCCAGGAGGTTTTTCTGGGCTTCTACAACACGGAGAGCACCACGGCCGAGGCGCTGGCGAAGCTCATTCTAGACGCTCTTCAGCGCCTACGCCTACCGATCGAACAGCTCAGAGGACAATGTTATCATGGTGCATCGAACATGTCGGGTCGCAGCACGGGTGTCCAGACCCGCATCAAAGAAAAACAGCCGAATGCTTTGTTTATTCACTGTGCGGCACACCGGCTGAATCTGGCCACCCTGACGGCTGCAACCCCAGCGCTCCGAAACGCACTGGGTGAGGCGTCCGCACTGATTGAGTTTGTCCGCAGTTCTCCGAAGCGTATGGCACTTTTTGAGCTACACCGGGAAATGCCTGCTGGGCTGACGTCATTCTGTCGCACCCGTTGGACCTGCAATGAGCAAAGCCTGGCCCGACCCCCACCGGACACGATTTGGTAGCCGAGGTCTGTGACGTCAGCCGGGCGTGAAGTTTTCCCTTCACCATAGGCTTCACACACAAACCGGCCGAAGTTCATGCCAGGATAGCCCGGCTTGAAAGTGCAAAAATGATTAAATTTTGCCCTCAATAGATTCATTGCTTCATTTTATAACTAAAAACGTCCGTTATTAGGACTCAATGAAGGTAAAAAGTACTCAAAATCGAAGTTTAAGAAAATGCTGTCCGAGCACAATCTGGTAGCATCACGTGACCTCTTTTAAGCAGAATGTATATAATTCAAGGATGTTATTACACGACTGCTGCCTAAAACATCATAAATAATACGCTTGTAACATTTATTGCTTCTGTTTAAGTCATAACATTGCAAAACGCAAAGTTTATCATGGTAGTCACGTGACCAAAGGTATAGCAGGGGTTGGGACAAGCACTCAAAGGATTTCAAGTTTTTTAATTAAATTATATAAGTTTCATGATGAAATTGATAGAATGTATTTTTTCCTAATGAAATACAAATTTTCGTATGTAAAATATTTTCCTTATGGGCGAAATTCTCCATATAAGAAATGTCAGTGACGTCACCAGGGCTTTACTTGGGCTTTACTCAAAACATCGGACCTACCTGTTTCTTATAGGTATCTTGGCCTGGCCTCCCTGCTGTCCAACTGGGCTGCCGTAATCGGTACACTGCGCGACATTGAAGAGGATCCTGCAGTCTCACCCGAGTCAGCTGCGAAAGCCTGTGGCTTCAGCCGAGCGATGAAAGAGTTTCTTCTTCATGGTCAGCCTGGGTCTGCGAATCTATCAGCTGGTCACGCCGGTGATAACGGCTACCCAGGGCCGGCAGCAAGCCGTCACCGGCGTCATCAAAAGGATACGGTCGATGAAGGAGGTCGTGCAGGGCCAGCAAAGTAGCCCAGCCTTCAACAGATTCTGGACCGACACCATCAACAAGGCGGACGAGCTCGGCCTGGATCAACCGCGCCTAAGACGCGCCAGCAAGAAGCCGACACGATTCAGAGATGAAAACGAAGAGGATCCAGCAAACACGCCCCAGGAGCACTTCAGCCGCCAAAGAGACGCACTGAGCAGCCTGGCCGCCTCCATCGAAGATCGTTTTACCTTGGTTTTACCAGAGGAGACGACAAAATCTTGGAAGGGGTAGAAGCGGCCCTGGCTGGAAGTGACGAAGAAGGCAGACGAGCCGCGTAGTTTTACGGTCTGCACACAAAGAAATATTGACACCGTTAGCGGTGTAATTGCACAGTACATATCTGAGCTCTTGAGGAAGGTTGATTTAGTCCCTTTCCCGCTTAAATTACACGCATTAGCTTCTAAATGAACACCGAGAAGAAGGTAATAGAACACTGTTAAGAGGGTTGGGTGTTTTACTACGCCATGATATAACGTTAACGGTGTTAAATTACCCTGAAGCTCTTTTTAAAAGTATGCTTTTAGCCTTAAGTCACCCCGTTCACGCGGTTAAAAACACCCTGGAAGACCTTTTCAACAAATAGTACATATCTGAGCAGTTGAAGGAGGTTTTTTACACCCATGGTATATCTACGAAAACACTCTTATTCTAGTAAAAATGTAGTTTTACGATTCTATTAATACAACGTTTTTACTTTTATAAACCATATTATAGGTATTAAAACACGTGCATATTAAAATAATACCGTTGGCTAATCTTAATATTTCAGGGTATACAACATACGTAGCTTCCTGCAAATATCCAAACAAAATGCCTCAACGAATACCAAACAAATTTTATTCGCATGTTTCGAACACTGGTGCCGTAAACCATGTATAACGAAACCAAAAATCACCATTTACGGCTAAGTTAGCACTTTAGCATCTCGCGATGACGATGCGCAACCTCAAAGTTTGATTATTTCGCCAAAGAAGACATCCGCTAATAAACACAAAACAATTTGTCACCTACTGTAGGAGTTGGAGCAAAACATAGAACAAGTGGCCCAGAACATGTGTATTCGAATGCCTTAAACAAAGGGTACACCAAAAACTTAGGCAGCAGCAACGCGTGAAACACATACAATGACGTGGAAACATCCAACACCCGATACATAATCAAATCAAATGCTACTGACTCAGTGATCCCCTAACTCGCTAATCCTGCATTTAGGGCCTTGGCTAATCCCACAGTAATTTCCTGCGCACAATGACTCGCACTGCACGGCACTGGTGTAGCCAGCCTATGCGAAACAGGAAATCACCATGGTGCTACTGTAAACAACGATCTTGTTATCATGACAACGGCCTTTTAGAAGTGCGGCACAGCTTTTGAAAGTTTTCAGAAAATTCAGGTTTGCTTTTTCAACAGAAAAAGCACAACTCTAACCAAGTGCGTCCGCATTATTGGCCTCGTTTCATAAAAGGAATTACTTACGGCGTTCCGTCAATTATGCCAGATTTGGCGTATTTGATGCCAATTCGGTTTCATAAAGCCGGAAACCGGAGTAATTCACGCCATCGAAAGTACGGAGCTTCATTTACGGCAAATGCTCGATTCCGGACCAATTGATGCCATTTGGGTTTCATAAAACGACGTAATTAACGCCAAATATTTTATCAAGCTCTTGATATCAGTGGTGTAAACTACGCACAAAAATGTTGCGTGATTTTGAATTAATGTGAAGATTCGAAGCTAATTTTTAATATATTTTATCATGTTGAGCCCGGTGAGGAAGAAAGAACAGCCAAAATGAGAAAAAGAAACTGCAAATCTCCTGTACCAGTCGCTTTTTTGTGGCCACTATCGGAATTTTGTTTATTCGTCGCGCCGCGCCACTTTCGTAGTTAGGCACTTCTGCTTAGCTGGCTTTCTGCTGTTTTTAATATATTGTTTTAATAAAGGATGGTCATCAATATCAATTTTGTTTTTTCATACATAATTTTTAAGATTTAAATTCAACATAATTGTTTTATAAATTCTCGTAAAAAAATAAGTGTTGACATGAAATTGTAATTTGTAGGACGCTTGATAAATTACGGTAACTACGCAAATGTGCTTAGTTACGGAGGTGTAAACAATGCCAGTTGTGGCTTTGTGAAACGGATTTATTTGCGCTCCGTAGTTTAAAAGGGTGTGAATTACGGAAAGGTGTAAATTACGGCAGAGTTTTATGAAACGAGGCCATTGTCCCTTGTGGGATTATTGTCCTGTATCAATCACTTCGACGCCGTCTCGTTGGAGTTCGCCACTCACATTGCCCCAAAAGACAGTAAATAACTTTTGAAAAAAACCTATCTCCAATTTTAGTGTTTTCTTGACCAAAATTTTGCAAGGAATCCGATAGTGTGGTCCCCGAGATCCGAAAAATTTCCATTTTAGAGATAGCACCTAATTTTTGAAAAATAAATATTCGTCAGGCATAATAGTCAAATAAATTGAAAATATAATGAGTTAATTTTTGTAACAACACTAGAATGTGTCGAGCATGAATTACAGATATATTTTAGCTGGGATGATACTATATCTGCGCATACATGTACATGAACTAGTACATTAACCCTCGTCGGCCGAGAAGGGGTGGGGCGGGTGCCGCCTCATAGGGCTTTTCGCGATAGCTTAAAACTCGCTTAGGGTAGACAGCTGAAACTTGATATACCTAATCTTTTATTCAAACTGGATCTTTTGACCTCAACTGCGTTTTCGGGTCAGGTCAGGTCACTGACCTATGACGTCATAAATAAACCTCTGCGAAGTCCTCAGATGTCGCAACTTTGCAACGCCCTCAGTGCCAGAGGAACTTTCACAGGAAGATGAAAGTTACAGGACGTAGTATCCTTCTGAGGTCTCACAACTTGTTTATCTCGGATTTAACCTAAATGTAACATGAGGTCAGGTCGGTCACGTGACCTCACCATTATAAGTCAATGGGGGAAATATTGAAACTGTTATTTTGGCGCCGGAAATGATCTAAAACTATCCCAAGCACATGAAATCGTGGTTTCATGATCGGACCTTACAAAGAGTGCAGCCTATTCCGGGCGGGGGTATTCAGCTCATACTTGGTGACTTTTCCTAAATATTCATTACGCAAATTTCAGCAAAAAAATGCCGTTTCAGGTCAGGCCAGGTCAGGTCACCAGAGCGGTTTTTTACCCCACCTCGGAAACGTTTGCAATCACGTCAGAGCTAGAGTTTGTCACGGAGCGATTTCCTCTCTTCAGCTCATCATTACAGCACCAGTATGTGTAATTTGTATATGTAAGAGTGTGCATATCTGTGACCTGAGGTCAGGTCAGAGTCGTGATCTTTACATTACCTACAAGTCTATGTGAAAATATTGAAATGCATCCTGCTTTGAGTAAACGAGTCAAAAGTCAAAACCATCCGATTCTTTCAGGATTATGACAGATTATCTGATCTATAATGACTCAGATGCCATTTACTGACAGGGTTACTGGGAAGGGTCATCCGAGGTCATGTGACGTCATCAATGGTTTTTAGCTAATAAATCACGATATGAGTGGTGCTAAAGACTTGGAAATGTACCAAACTGTTTGCCTGGTTATGACGCGTTGATTGGTATCCAGCGACCAGCGTGACCTTCTTAGGCCAAATTTTGAAGTTGACCTATTAAGGTCATGCAAGTGTAGCGTGTGCTCACCGGGAAAGAAAGCAAGAACCTAGACCAAAATATATGTACAATAACGAGAATGAGATTTAGCGAAAGCAAATAGACAGTCCCTAAACAGAGAACCAAGGACCCTAACGCAGTGAGCCGACCGCAGACCGCGTTCGTCCGACTCCGCCCTCCCGCTCATTCTATAACTCGCCGCCGCGCGGTGCACCCCGTCCGCCCGACCGCCCGGTCACGTGACCAGTGGGCGGCCTCAGGCGGTGGCCGTTCACCGGTCGGCCGGCGAACCACCAGCCGGCCACCGCCGCGGCCAGCGACGCGACACTAACACTACACAAGTTGAAGTAACTGTTTCAAACATTTTATTTTTGATGACCTCTGGTGACCTCAATATTGACCGGACCTAAAAAATATATACCTATATATATAAAAGTTGTAGGCCTTTCAACGAACTATCATACGCCGTTTACCATTTAACGCTCCGATTGGTGGTTTTCGAGATCTGAAGGGGGTCGAAAAGGCCCCCGCCCGATTCTGAACCTTCCAGAGCCCGCCCGGAGTAGGGCTCTGGAACTTACCTTCGCGACAGGCGCACGCAGGAAAAGCTCCCGCAACCGGACGCTTCGAAACAGTCTAGCCTCCTCCACGTTTCCGCCTCAGTCATCCTGTTACTGCTGTATCTGCAGTCTGCAGCCACCATTCCACTTATATCCTCCACAATATGCACCGCACAATTCGATAAACACCACTGATTCTTCATGATCTGAGCACTGCCAATGCGCTCCACGCCTCAGCCGACCAGACTGAGAAAAATGGCGGCGAACGCGGACGCGCATTCGTCCTTTTGCGCATGCGCGAAAGGAAACCCCCGTAAGCTACTTTGAGAACACCTCCACTGATATTTTACACGTTTAAGAAGTAACGGGCGTCTTTTAAAAGTATTTACAAGGTAATTGTAGGCCGCAAGGTGTAAACGTAAAGCTTTGTTGTCGTTTTAATACCTTCTTCAGTGTACACAAACTGATCCCATCTTTTTCTAGTCAAGATATACTTTTTGTACCTCAACGGTGTTTGATAAACTAACCACCTTCATTTCTACTTAGATAAAAAAGAAGGGATGTGTTAAGGAAGTGAACGACCATTCTTTTGAAAATACCACTCTCTCTAAATAGTGCATTCGTCGTAATTGTAGTCTCTGTACAATATTCATGAAATACTTTGGTGTAAAATAAACCAGCTCGGTGTTAATATTTTTTGTGTGTGCACACATAAAAATATTGACACCGTTAGCGGTGTAATTGCACAGTACATATCTGAGCACTTGAGGAAATTTAATTTAGTCCCTTCCCCGCTTAAATTACTCGCGCTTCCAAATGAACACCAGGAAGAAGGTAATAGAACACTGTTAGGAGGGTTGGGTGTTTTACTACATGTAGCAAAACACCCAACCCTCCTAACAGTGTTCTATTACCTTCTTCCTGGTGTTCATTTGGAAGCGCGAGTAATTTAAGCGGGGAAGGGACTAAATTAACTTTCCTCAAGTGCTCAGATATGTACTGTGCAATTACACCGCTAACGGTGTTAATATTTTTCTGTGTGTGGATGACTGAGGACAGAGTCCTTCTCCACTTGCACTTCATGCATGACATGGGGCGCAGGCTGAAGTCACTGCAGGAAGCCGCCGAGGAGCTGAGCGAACTGGAGGATATCAGGGGTAGCCAGTAACAGTTGGTAGCATTAGGCTAAATGGGCGCTCAAAAACTACTACCCCATAGGGTTTGCATGTTAAATCGACCTTCTTCAAGCGAGCCCCACACGTGAGCTAAAAGATAAATTGCCAATATTATTGTGGGGAAAGGTAGCATAAAGCTTCCTCTACAACCTTTTTATCTAGCGTTTTTCGATGCGGAGGCCAAAACAAGTCCAAAAAGCACTGGGCGCTGCCCGACGTACCAAAAGCCCCTCCATGAGACCACAAGTTCCTGCGCATGCGCATATTGCCTCAACCCTGTACTAGCGTAAATAAGCGATACTGCTCACGGACTCGATCAGCCAATCAGCGTCCCCGATTACATTATTAGATGTCGCTAGCATAACGTAAATCCTGCTTGCGAACACATTTGAATGAAATAGCTGCGCCATTTCCGCCTTCCATAGATTCCTTCCATCTATAGTATCAACTATAGGCTTTTCAACTAACTTTATTCTAAGTTTTAATCTATGGTAAGTATGTTATTTCTGGTTCATATAATTTAAAAATAACTGCTATATTAATTTGGCTTTAAGGCCTGGCTACACTATGCGTTTTCTGCGTGCGTTTTTGCAGGTTTGCGTGTTTTGCGTAATATCGTTCTAGGAAAAAAGTTATAAACAATATAATTTTTACTTTGGTTATATACAAAAGCTAATATAACTCTTATGTAACTAAAATTTAAGGTGAAAAACATCACAAAAACGTAATATCGTTCTTTTTACTAGAACGATATCACGCAAAACACGCAAACACGCAAAAAACGCACGAAGAAAACGCATAGTGTAGCCAGGCCTTTACTCGTCAGAATGGAATACTCTATTTATTTCATATTCAAAAAATATATCACCTTCCATGTAACTCATCGAGGTAAAATGGGCGCTTTCCGCGTCGTTGGTGTACCCGTTGTTGGGCCACTCAGTCGAAAGGTGGAAAACCTACTATAAAAAAAATTACTAAAATTCTTGAGTTATCAACGGACCAAGCAGGTACCCATTAGGCCTATTAGGGTATCTATTAGGCACCCGCTATCAGAGGCGGATCCAGGTCAGAGTTTTTTTTTTTTGGGGGGGGGGGGCAAACCATAACAATTTATCGATTCTTTCCATGCATCGTCCATAGGCGTTATGTTAAAATTATGCCTATGGGGGGGGGGCAAATGCCCATTTTGCCCCCCCCCCCTGGATCCGCCACTGCCCGCTATTCCGTCGTGTTAAAGAGACCCTCCCACCTTAAAAAAAGTTAATGAATTGACATGAAAATGATGTCGCTCGGTTCAGAAGCGAAAACGAATATTTATTATTTATTAATGCCAAATGTCTGCCAAATTGCAGATATCTGAATATCTGCCAAATTTCACCGAAAAATATTCACCGGTTTTCAAGATATTAAGGTTTTGTTTTGTTCACTCACTTTTGTTTGCTTTTGGGATATCCGCAGTTCCAACTTCCGAGCGACTTTATTTGGAAGCAGCAGTTTGGCAGCTGAAAGTGCGGCACTTGTTGCGCGCAAAGCAGCATAAACCACTGCGTGCTACCAAGCGTTTTAGTAAAAGATTTAAAATCATTAGATCTGCGCTGACGTCACGCATTCAGAGGGGACATTCTAATGCATTAGCCCCTCTGAATCCGAAGTGCTGCAACTTTGAAATGATATATTTTTATTTGAGGCATTGTTCGATGTTGTGAGTGCTCAAACCGGTAAGTGAAAGCCAGTGACCCCATTATTTTGGCTATCTCAACTCGTCTCAAAACTAATGTTAAGTTGGGATGGTCACTTGAAGATTTGAATTTTGAGAACTTGTTTTGATGACTAACTTTGTAACATGTTGCGGAACTTTAAAAGACTAAAGACACTTAGGGCAAAAAGAAAGTTTGGGAAGCGAATGAGGCGGGAGACATAAAGATATGCGATCCTATCAGCATTTTGCAATTAACTGTACTGTATGCACTATGCAGCTCATAGATCGGTGTAAAGAACGCGTGACACTAGTCACCAATAGCAATATCGCTGGAAGAGGCTGGCCTTCAACTGGCCTGTTTAACATATTAACCCGCGCGGGGCTGGGGTCTCCAGCCGAACGCGCGGGGCTGGGGGGAAAATTTTACCCCCCCCCGCCCCTGTTATCTCCCGAACTAATGGTCCGATTTGGAAAATTCAAACGCCAATCGAAAGATCTAATCACGAACAACTAAAAACATGTACTTAATTTAACGTTTGAGGTCAAGGTCAAGGTCAGGTCAAGGGTACAAATTCCAAGTGTCTACAGTATCGGCCTTGCACCGTAGTTGCCGAAGAATGGAGTCATGGACTGAGACTGATTGCCCAAAAGGTGTCTTAGGCTACCAAGACAATATTCGTTGCATACAATATCATTCAGAGGTCAAGGTCAAGGTCAGGTCACCAAAAACAAAATATAGAAAAGGGCATGTGCGACACATGTTTTATGGGTCATTTTGCTCATATAATTCAATAGGCACACTCAATAAAGGATATGGACCACCTCTGGATGAATTTCAGGTCGAGGTCAGGTCAAGGTCAGGTCAAGTGAGGTCAAATTTTGAAGTTGGTTGTTAAGGCCTAAAAAGGTGTTTATCTGATGCAGTTTTTCACGGCGAATCGAATGGTGCTATTTTTGTTTCCGTACGAGTTCTAGAACTTCCAAAAAATCATTTTTCAAAATTTTGTTTGTCGTGACGTCATACAATTTTGAATAACTCCCACATTTTTGAACCGATTCTTCTCAAAATTGGTATGTAGGTGCACATAGACCACTTCTCTGACATATATTCCGGTTTTTACGATACACTCAAAATTTTGGATTTTATAATTATTTTCCCAAAAAAGTCAGTTTTTTTTTAGAAAAAAATTTGGGCCAAAATCCAAAATTGTCAAAAAACCGAGATAGCCATTTGATAGACAAATAAGAATTACGTATAACTTTTTTTGTTACGTTACGTCTTGATTCCTTTAAAAATGAAGATGTTAGCGGCGTTTGAAATTTTGCCGTTTTTGAGGCGAAAATGGCGAACATGACGTCACTAAAATGTCAATTTCTCAAAAAATTTCCGACGGATTTCGCTCAAATTTTCAGAGGACGTGTCAAATTGACGTAAGAAAAGGTACTGAAAGTTTGGCGGCGCTGCGCGCCGCCGTTTTTGAGATATTGCAAAAATTCGCGAGGGGGTAAAATTTACCCCCAGCCCCGCGCGGGTTAATTTCTATCCGGTGCTCCCACCCATGCTCACTCAAGATACTATTCACATTTAGAGCCTTGCTGCTCAGTGCTCACTACCCAGTAATTACACCTAGTGTGACGATACCGTCACATTATCATATAGGTAGGTCGCGTTTAGACGCAAATGAAGAAATGACTGCGTGTAAAAAAATATGTCATTTCATCGAACGCTGAATCGCTCGAAGTGCTCGCTAAAAAATAAACTCGCTAACTGAGCCCTAAAGGTCGGCTGCCGTGTTGCATTGCATTTGAGCCAAATAAGTTGTCGAGAAACAATTTTTGGCCTGAAGTGTTCTCTAAAGTGTTATCTACATAGATCCAGGGAACATATTTGCTATCTATGATGGCTTAGGAGAATGAATCTTAAATCCTCCGGTGTACCCTGTTTTGCGGCGGCCCACGTGTTAACCCGCGCCCGGCTGGGGGTCCTGGATTTCCACGCCCTGCTGGGGGGGGGGGGGGGGTGTTTGAGCACCCCCCCTTCTAACTCGGCTCCTGGGCCACGTAGCGATACGCGGAAGGCGGCGTTCGAAAGAGCGTCAAAAATAATGAGGAAATCACTTCGGTCAATTTTTTGGTCAGGTCAAAGGTCAGGTCACCAGAGGTCATTGAAGGCAAAATTTCGCCGATTTCCAGGTCGAATGTCGACAATTTCCAAGAAGCCAGCGCATAACTCGGGAACCAATAGAGCTACAGCGCCGCGGAAAAGCGCATTCGATAGCCCTATTAACGCCCTTTCTGAGTAATTCTCTCAGATTTGACCTAACGTCAACGGTTTTGCCTGCAGGGGCCAAAAACTGCAAAAATAGCCGATTTTTTCGGAAACAGTTTTTCTGCAATAACTTTTGACCCAAGCCTTGTACGAGCTTACTTTTACCAGCATCGTGTTCCTCTCGTCAAGACGCATCGAATGAACTATAACTTGACCTTGAAAGGTCAACTTGAAAATTTGACCTCAGGTCAAGGTCATGACCTGACCGGAAAGGGTCATGTTGCATATCAGTCGATCCGTATCGTCGAGCTGAACACATCTAAAGCGTTTTCATCGCTCTAGCATGCCTCTATCAACAGTTATTTGCGAAAAACTGTTAGATACCATTCGTGACCTTAGATGACCTCAGGGCATAAACAGGGGTCACGGACACCATTTCCATGTTCAGTGTGTCTAAACCACTTGTAATTCGGTGTTGGGGAGTGTTTATAATGTCTTTCGTCTAAAAGAGGCGCATTTCAATTTTCTCCCATTGACTTATAATGGGGAGGTCGCAAAATTGACCTGACCTTAGGTCATCGATATCAAAATTCTGAGATATACATTTTGTACATGCTATTGCTCTTAGCAATCGCTGAAAGTTTCAAAGCGATCGGTCACTCGGTGTAGCTATGACAGACATTGAAACTTTTTATGAGGTGAGGTCACTTCAAGTGACCTGGTGACCTGACCTTGAATGATCTTGGTCTGAAATTTTCACAACATGTGTAGAATTGATGTATGATAAGGTGTACCAAAAACGGCGGCGCTCCGCGCCGCCGTTTTCGAGATATTCGCGAAAAACCACAAGGGGGGGGTGTTCAAACACCCCCCCCCAGCAGGGCGCGGGTTAAAAGCTGCTGAGCATTTTTACTTTGACAAAAAAAACGCGGGCACAGTTTTGTCTGTACGAAAATGACTCTTGTCCTATCGCATTCCACGTGGGCTGACAATTCAGAAACCAGGGAACATATTTGCTACCACCAGTACTTTTCACGATTCAGACCGAAACATGAAAAGATGGCCCCAAAACCCCATGGCGGGCACCTCTCCGCGGCGCCCGGCCGCTAGTTCCCGAAACGACACACCATGAACATGAAGCGTATAACTTAGCCTATATACGGCCTTGAACTTAGCTATTTTTGAAAATATTGAGCAAAACGTTCCTATAGGCTAGTTCATCGGTATGTCCCACTTCTTGTCGGGAGCGCTTTACCTTGGCACCTACAGAGAGTATCCAGCTGGGCGCCTGATAGTTGACCTATCCTGCTCCAAATACGCAAATACATCGTTACGTAACAAAGCAAAGGCCAAAATCAGTATCAAAAACCCAAAATACCACAGAGAACATCACTTTATGAAGTTCTAGCAGGTTTCTACAGGGTGTCATAAAAGTGAGGTAATCATTTATTTTATTATAACTCCGAAAAAATCAAGCGACATAAACGAAAAATGCCTCATTTTGAACGCCAGACTCTAAAATTTTTATTGCAATATAAACATTAGCAAATGTTTCACTTCCTTGTCCCCATATTTTCGACATGACCACCGTTTCGGGCCGCGCACAGGATCAGACGGCGCTTGGCTTCGTCCGCCACTTTGGCGCAGGTCTCCCGTGTGATGCCGCCGATGGCTACTCGGACTGTTTTCTTGAGCTCACCCAAGTCCTTTGGACTGTCCTTGAAGACGACCTCCTTGATGTGCCCCACAGGAAGAAATCAGGGGGCGTAAGATCAGGTGACTAAGCAGGCCATGCGATGGCGGCGCCCTTACGATATCACCCGATCTCCCATGAACTCCCGTAGACACTGCGCGGTGTGCGCAGGAGCACCATCTTGCTGAAACCATTGCTGGTTTATGGTGTCAGCAAAACGGCGCAGCAGAGAGCTGAAAAACCGCTGGAGTACCATCCTCTGGTACCTCTCTTGGCTGATTGTTAGCGCATTACCACTATCGTCCTCGAAGAATATCGGGCCGACGATTCCTTGTGCGCTCAGCGCACACCAGATCGTCACCTTCGGCGAGTGCAGTGGATGCTCATGGTGGATGCCTTCGGGAGGGGATTGGCTCCAGATCCTCAGATTAAGTCGGTTCCCGTCTCCATGTAGGCAGCTACACATGAGCTTCGTCCGACCATCAGATGTTCTGTGGGAACGTGGGACAGTCGGCGCACTTCGCAATAAACCATTCGCTGAAGGCTTTGCGCTTCATTCGAGCTTCTAGTGAGAGTGCTTGGACATTGGGAATCTTCTAAGGACGAAGTTTTAGTTTCTTCCTTAGTATCCTTTGAGTAGTAGACCTTGATAGGTTCACCTGCTGGGCCAGGCAGTGGATAGAGACTGTCATTGTCTTCTCTACGATTTTTTTACCTTTTCAATGGTATCATTAGAAACGATTGGGGTTCTTCCTTTTCTTGGCTGATCTGAAGTTGCGCCTGTCGCGATGAAATTATGAGTGAGTCTAGAGATAGCTCTAGCTGATTGGGTGTTTTTTGGTCCGAATACGGAACGATATTTGCGCTTTGTTCCGATGATAGATCCTGTCTGGAAGTAAAATTGGACTACCTTAGTTTTCTGCTCACTGCTAAGCCTAGCCGTCATCGATCATTGCAAAAGTATGCTACGATATAATTTTATGAATGCATCTTGCACGTGCTAAAATTTCAAAACCTTCGTGCTGATACTTTCTGACATACTTCAATTTCAAATGATGACGTTACTTTTGGGACACCCTGTATTTTCCCGACATTTGGGCCATTGACCGGACCTGGAAGTTCAATCCTGCACCTGAAAACGGCGGGGGGGGGAGGGGAGGTGACATGGGCCAATGCGGTCCTTTTTACCGCGAAGCTCTAATGCGATCAACAGCCGAGCGGCTGAGGAGGATCTGCCCCCCCCCCCCCATCCGTTACCTACATTACCCACTGTGAAAACTGCCACCCCTACCCCTCGTCCCGTTTGCAGAAAACCGATTGGTCCGACGAGGGGTAATTAAACGTGGAATACTTCCTAACATCAATGATAGGGAGAAAGTGACTGAGCTGGATCACGGCGTGGGGTTGTTGCTGGTGCCTCTCTGAGCAGCTGACTGCTGTTGGCAGGGCCGCTGTCGACCCCGAGAGGCCGGCGGCGGCGGTGGCCGGCCGGCCGTTCACCCTTGCTGCGGCTGGGTCGGCGGCCGCCGCGCTGCCACCGTATCGGCGAGCTGATCTGGTCCCGGACCACGGCGCGACCATCCGGCACCCCTGCCGCGGCACTGGTCGCCGCGGCCCAGCGCCGCCCCTATCACCGGCCGCACTTCCCGGTGGAGCAGGAAGGGAAGCTGGAACGAGTGCCTACCTACCCTTTAACCGCATCCCGCTGGGGGTCCTCCTGGATTTGCACGCCCTACTGGGGGGAAAGGGGGTTTTCACACTCCCGTCTAAACTCGGCTCCTGGGACACGTAGCGACACGCAGTTTTGACAGTCAAAAGAACATTCAAAATAGGTGGGGCATTCCACGATAGATCGTACCAGGCCCGTCACCCTCATCTCTCAGATTTTAATGAAAATCGGTCCTAGGGGTAATCATATGCGCCCCAAAGACGCCTGGCAAAATATCAGACTTCTCAGATCAAAACTTTTTGAGTTATATTGCATTACATTTTTTTAACTTCGGTATGTAACGGTGAGTTTGATGGCCTATAACTCAAGAACGGGTTAAGCAACCAACAAACAGTAAACAACACTAAGCTTGCGATGAATCAAAAATTAATATTACTTTTTAAAAATTCCAAAGAAAAAATTTCATTGTTGAGCAAAAACCTTAATGTTTTTTCATTTGCCTCTAATGACTTTTGGGACCAAAATTTTTCACATTTTTATTTTTTCAAAATAATATTGATGTCATTGCATATCGACATGCAAAAAATTAGAAAGGTGCTCTTTCTATAAGTTCCTCATTTTCCCGCAAACAAAATGGGTTTCCGAGGGGTTGATACGACCCCAGCACGCCGTTTCGCTTCTAATAGAGCTAGAGCCTCGCGGAAAAAACGAGCGTGTGTGCCGTTACAAGTCGCAGCGATTGGTACCCGATTTTAAGGTCTCAGGTTAACCGTTAGCGCCTGAGGTCAGGTCACGTGACTGAAGTTACGGGTTCGGTTTTTAGTAAATAACTTCGCAAAAATGGCCGCAGAGCCGCGCTTTTGGCATCATTGTGTTCGCCTAGCTCAGGTGCATCGAATGGTATACTTTTTGCTAGGGTGTGGTCAACTTAAGTAGTTGACCTCGGGTCAAGGTCAGGTCAGAGCCCCTCAAGTCACGAAGCTGGGCAAAGGGTATCATATGGCATATCATTCGATTCGGAAGGTCTTCCCGAGTCCATTGGTGGCTTTCCCGACTCTCTAGCCCGATTTGATCGGGAGTTATTGACGAAAAACTCGTACGACCCTAGTGACGTCATAAATGACGTCACGCAAGGTTAACAATGCAAAAGTAAAGCATTGGACTTTGCAAGGAGTGCATAAAATCACGATACCATGTACGTGGGATAATTTTAGATCATTCTCGGCGCCAAAATAACAGTTTTTATATTTCCCCATTGATTTATAGCAGTGATGTCACGTGACCGACCTGACCTCATGTAACCTTGAAAAATTACCAGATATACATGTTGTGAGACCTCTGGAGGACACCATGTATGCGTCCTGTAACTTTCATCTCGGACAGCTATGGTCATTGGCGTCCAAAACAATGTCAGAACCAAACAGCCTTTTTCACCCTCGCGCTTATAGGAAAGAGGGTTGAATGAACCCTCTTTTCACTTTTTTCAGATGACTCAGACTTGAATTGAAATTTCAGTAACCCGTGATGTCACTAGGCAGCTTTACCACGCCATTTGTAAGCTCCCCTCCCGAAATCACTATTCGAAACCGTTATCGTGACGTAAAATAAATACCTTTATAGAAAGAACACCTTCCTAATTTTTTGCATACTTCTTAACAATGAGCCAAATATTTTTTTTAAGAAATAAAAATTCAAAAAAAAAATTGGTCCCAAAGTCCAAAAAATACAAATGAAAGAAAACTCGATATGTCATATACCAAAAATAGCGTATTTTTCGAAATTTCAAAAATGCATATTAATCTCTGTTTCATTGCAAGTTCAATATTATATAACATTTGGCATTTGAATAATCCGTCTTAGAGTTACAGCCCGCCAAACTTAGCGCTGCAAAGCAAGATCCAAAAAATGTTATACACCATAACTCAAAAAAATACTTATCTGATAAGCCTGAAATTGTTACAGGTGGATTCAGAGCCCCTGATTACCCCTGAGACCAATTTTTGTCAAATTCCGAGAGATGAGGGTGTCAAATTGGAAAAAAGTGGTACGATCTATCGTGGAATGCCCCAGGTACCGATGAAAACACTAAGTTCATTTCTTTAGGTCAGGTCAACGGAGGTCATCAAAGGTTGAATTTTGCATATTTCAACATTGTTATCAACACCGGCACATAACTCGGCAATAAAAAAAAAGCTTCAGTGCCGCGAAAAAGCGCATTCGATAGCCTTTTAACCCGCGCCCTGATGGGGGGCGACTTTTGCCCCCCTCTCCCTCCAGACTTCTCGATATATCTCCCGAGTCCCGATCCACTGCGCCGATCGTCACCAAACTCTCAGTACTCTCCCGGGCATCAATTTTACACATTGTGACCAAAAAATGGTTGGCCGAAAATGACGTAAGAGTGACGTCATGTTCTACCGTTTTCGACCCAAAAAAGGTTTCGCGGGAAGAGGCCTATAGTTTTGAAGATACAGAAAATGATTAAACCATAAAAGCTGTAGAATTTATAGGGCTACAAGACTGCTATCTCGGTTTTTTGAAATTGTTAAGTTTTCACCTCAAAAACAAAACAAAAATATTTTTTTGATAAATTAGCCAAAAAATCCAAAAAGTTTTTTTTTTTGAATTTTGGAAAAAACCGGAATATATATGATATTATCTACCGTGTTCTATCTACATACATACCAAATTTCAGATCGATATATCTTTTTTTGGCCAAGTTCTAGCGAAAAAACTGTTGAAAATGATGAGTCAAATTTTCAAATTCAATTTTTGGCAATTCTAGACCGATTAGCGCAAAACAAAGACCACCGTTAGACTCGCCGTGACGAGCTGCATCGAACCAATACCCATTTTATGCAAAAATATCAACCTTGGAATTTGACCTTTTTTGACCTGGCATTGACCTGACCTCCACCAGGAAGTGATCTAAACCGTTCCTGCTTTTTTCACTCAAACTTGTATCACACTCAATTTAACAAGGGCGCACACAAGGGGGGGCACACGGGCCCGTGCCCCCCCCCCATTCGAGTTGGGGGGCCCACTCGAAGGAATAGGGGCCCATTTGAGGCGGCCGCAGGCCGCCTCAAATGGGCCTCTAACTAATCCTTAGACCACCGAAGACTGTGTACAAAGGGCCCTCAAATGGCCTTAAAGTGCCCTCAGATGGTCTCAAAAGGCCCTCAGATGGCCTCGAAGGGCCCTCAGATGACCTCAAAGGGGCCTCAGTTAGAGTCATAGGGCCCTCATCTGGTGTCGAAGAGCCCTTAGATGGTGTCAAAGGGCCCTCAGATGGCCTTAAAGAGCGTCAAAGGGCCTTGAGCTAGCGTCAGAGGACCCCCAGCTGATGTCAGAGGGCCCTGAGCTAGCGTCAAACTTAAAGGGCCCTTAGCTGGTGTCAGAGGGCCCCAGTTGGTGTCAGAGGGTCATCCATTGGCGTCTAATGGCCATTAGAAGGCCCAAAAACGGTCCTCAGCTGGCGTCCAACGGTCCTCAGCTGACGTCAAGAGGCCATCAAAAGGCCTCAAAGGACCCTCGACTGCTCAAAGGGTCCTTAGAAGGCCTCAATGGGAACTCAAGAGACGTTAAACGGCCCTCAAAAGGCTTGAAAGGGCCCTCTGCTGATGGCAAAGGGCTCGCACCTGAGTCAATAAGAGCCTTGTCAAAAACGGACCTGAGAAACCCTGCTGCCTCTGGTTATCTGCGGGACTCCTACAGTTACCTGAGTGGCCCCCGTTTACTGAGGGGCCCTGGTTATTGATGGGGTACCTGGTTACTTGAGGCAATCTGAGGGCCCTTTAAGGCCATCTGAGAGGCCCTTGAGGTCATATGAGGGCCCCTTAAGGCCTGGTTACCAGAGGGGCCCATGGTCACCTGGTGGGCCCCTGATCAATTGGAAACCCCTGGTCATCTGAAACGCCCCTGATTACCTAAAGGGTCCCTGATCACTTGGATTCAGTGACATAGCAAGGGAGCGAGGGGGTACGTGCCCGTTCTCGGGTTTAGGGTTCCTTCGAAACCGAGGGGCCCTGCGGCGCCAGTTGGTAGCAGAGGGTTCGCACTGGCCGCACTTCAACTCGGAAGGACACCACAGGGCTTGTGGGGGCACGTTATTGGCTCCTATGTAGCCGCAATTATTTTCATAAAGGCCCAATGCCGGTTTCTGAGAGACCTCGCCGGCCGCTCAGGGCCCTAGTAACGGCCAACGAGGGATTGGGTGCTATGGCTCCACATCCGTCTGTGATAGACACACGGCCCACACCAGTGTTTCTAAAGGCACCCACAACGGCAACTTCGAGGCCCCTCGCGCCACCTCCAAGGGGCCCCCACCAGCGCATCTTAAGGGCCTACATCGGCGGCTCTGAGAGTCCCCACACCGGTGCCTCTGAGGGCCACGTACCAGTGACTCTGAGGGCCTCTTACCAGCCTCTGAGTGTCCTTGCCAGCCTATGAAGGGCCACTTTCCACTTGCAGGCCATTTTGCAGGGCCACACACATGCCAATGATGGCCCCACCAGTGTCTCTAAGCCCTAAGACCCCGCAACGGCGCCTGTGAGGACCCAACACAAGCGCATCTGACGGCCTTTCACTGGCACCTCTGAGCGCGCCACACACCGGTGACTCTGAGGAGCTCGCTCGCTTCGCTCGCTCGTAAAATACCTTGTACATTAGGCATTAGTGTACCTACATTAGGCACACTCCTCGGGCATAAATAATACTTTTACTTGCCAATTTTCCATATTTTCTCATGCAAAGACCGTTTTATAGAGACCCGTCTGCCAGTGAGACTGGACCCACCGTGCCTCCCTCCTCCCATCGAAAGATCCTGGATACATCCTTGCCTGAGCTGACCCCGGGCCCCCGGGTGACTCGCGGGCCCGGGGTCAGGTGACCCGCAGGACTCAGGGCTGCGGAGTCGGAGTCGGAGTCGGAGTCGGAGTCGGAGTCGGTCGGAGTCGACAGTTGTGACCGGAGTCGGAGTCGGAGTCGGAGTCGATTTTAGAAACCCGAGCCGGAGTCGGAGTCGGAGTCACCGAAAATCTGTCGACTCCGCAGCCCTGCTAGGTCTGCGGAGTCGGAGTCGGGTGTTGGAGTCGGTCGGAGTCGACAATTCTGCCCGGAGTCGGAGTCGGAGTCGGAGCTGGTTTTTTAAAGTCGGAGTCGGAGTCGGAGTCGGAGTCGCCGAAAATCCATCGACTCCGCAGCCCTGCCGCAGGTGACCCCCTCGGGTACGTGTCCGACATGCATCGTACATAGTCCTGTTGATTTGATTCATCGGTTAAACATTACATAAATATAATCTATAGTTAACTGTAACTGTACCGCATCGTAACTGTAACTGTACTGTTAACTGTAAATATAAGTTATAAGCTGGATCTCTAGTCTGTGATCCCACATCGTATCAGATATAATGACATTTCATGTCGATGTGCCTAAAAAAAATATGCGAATATACGTGAAAAAGGAGTGCTGCTCCCGCTCCTACACATCCGGGCCAAACAGTGACCGGCCCCTGCTTCTAGCCACCCGGGGCCGGTCGGCCGGCCGGCAGTCAGTCGCTGCCCGGGGCTGATTCCTGAGGGACTTGCAAAATGTTTATTAATGAAATGTTTTACGTAATAAATTAGATGATTAGGTACAAATTAGGTATATGTACCGGCTCTGAGTCGCATTTGAGAAAAAAGCATGCTAGCGTAAAAATATAAATGTTTTGAAAATTAAGCTGGTACCGAAATAATTGTTTTACCATGCATTGACAAAAGGTCAAGCTTCAAACCAACCGAAATATAGCCCCGTGGGCCGTATTTTTTTTTGGGGGGGGGGGCCCTTCGGCATGGGGGGCCCAATTCGAAGGTCGTGCCCCCCCCCCCCCCATTCAAAAATCCTGTGTGCGCGCCTGCTCAATTACACTCAAAACGATGTACAACTCATCATAGCAAGCGCACGTTGGATGACGGATGCTCCTGATGATATACATATAATAACCGTTCCGCATGATGAACCGTTCCTGATGGTTATATAACAAACAGCTTTGATTTAGAAATGAAAAAAATTGGCCATAAAGCATGCATCGCACGGCCCTAGTAAAATTGGGCTCATGTGCTGACCGTTGGTGACCTGACCTGTGACCTGACCTGGTATTATCAGTGACCTCAGCATATGTACTAGGCAACTGACGTCCTATCGCTGATTTTCGATAAAATGTGTGTTACTCGATGTTATAGCGCATTCCCTAGAGGACCCGTGAACGGAAAACATTTTATCTTTGACCTGACCCGTGGAGTCATCGGTGACCCCGAGGTCAATGAAATTGAATTTCGCTTGACAAAGTTCACAGGGCTTTCGAACGACGTTTGAATTTTGCGGATCTGTCCAGTAGTTTCGTAGATACGAGGGGAGGGGTAAAAAATAGGCCTCCCACCAGGTCGCGTTATAAACAGACCCCACTAGGGCGTGGGTTAACGCTTTTTCTGGAGTAACGCTCAGCGGATGTGACCTAGGACCAACGTTTTATCCTCCAGAGAGCAAGAACTCGAAAAAAGCCGTTTTGCGACATTTTTTTAAACATTTTTTTTTTCTTTCCAGAAAGGTACGACATTCACTTTAACAGCATGGTCTTTCCTTCGACAAGATGCATCGAATGAACTACAATTTGACCTTCAAATGTCAACTTGAAAATTTAAGCTCAGGCCAAGGTGCGACCTGACCGGAAAGGTCATGTTGCATGTCAGTCGATCCGTTTCGTCGAGCCGAACACATCTGAGGCGTGTTCAGCGCTCTAGCATGCCTCTATCATAAGTTATTAGCGGACAATTTTTAGATACCATTTGTGACCTGAAATGACCTTAGGGACATAACGAAGGGTCACATGTGCCATTTTCCGGCTCAGTGTGTCATGTTTACTTGAAATTCGGTGTTGGAAGATGTTGAGGATACCGTTCGTCTGGCGACCTGACCTTGAGTTGAAATATTTGCGAAAAACCGCAGGGGGTGTTCAAACATCCTCCAACAGAGCGCGGCTTAAATCCGGAAAAATCAGCGCGCGCACAGCACCACTATTGTGACTGGCTGTATTTACTAGTTACGTTGAAATGTGACAGACTGTATTCACATTGAAATATGACAGGCTGTATTTACACTGAAGTGTGACAGGCTGTCGATTGAAAGGTAATTCAAAATAAGTTAAGAGTTAACGAGCTGAGTAGCATTGCTTCTCATTTAGGCATTGCTCAGAGCAGGGGCGGATCCAGAAAATCTCCAAGGGAGGGGCCATTAGAAACCAGGAGGCCCCCCCCCCATAATCCCACCTGTTGGAGGCCCCATCTTCCCACTTGTTGGGCCCCCCCCCAAAAAAAACTGCGTCTATTGAGCTTATCTAGCTGTTCAGGCAACATCTCAACATCTGTGCAGGCTTGGAGGCCCTCTGTGCAGGTTAGGAGGCCCTGTAAAAGTGGTCATCTCTGTGAGTATAAGAGACCTCCAAGTTATGAAAAGCTTTACCAATCTTCTAACAAAGAAGTCTTCTCAGCTAGTCTTCTAAGAATTAACTAAGTGGGTAGGTTAAAAAAAACTCATCGGATTTCGGCCACTTTATTTTCAGGAGGCCCCCTTTTCAGCTTTTCAACTTTTTATTTTATGTTTGAAAAAAATCGGCCAAGGGGGGGGGGGGGGCCATGGCCCCCATGGCCCCCCCCTTGTATCCGCGCCTGGCTCAGAGAGAATACATAGGATAAGGTACGACTAGCATGCTGGAGAATACGTGGCATAATTATGATTTTTATTCATTGTTCGTAATGTGTGTGTCCATGTGTCATTTTTCTGCCGAGGGACCCTATGTATGGCCTTGAAGGGACCAAACAGACCAGCGAGCCCTTCCGAAAAAAATTGGTCCGTCTAGTGATGCGCCTCTGACCTGATACACGTGCTGAGGCTCCTGAAATGCACAATACGAGCGGTGCATGGTGCGGGCGTCTGCTAGTGAGCATGGACCTGTTCAATAGCAGTTTTATCGAGTAACAATTCACACTCTGGTCCCGTAGCTCAGTCGGTAGAGCGCTGGACTCCACGTGGTGAGAGCACGCGTTACCGGTTACAACAGTCCGGGTTCGAAGCGCGACGGGCGCTAAGCTTAGCGGGGACTCTGTCCTTGTGAATCCTTCCAATCAAAAGGTTGGGAATAAATTTATTTAAAAAAAAAGAAATAAAAAAGGCTTGGCTTCACGTCTGACGACATTTTTTTTTTTAATTTTGCATTCCCGCTAGCGCAAGCTAGCGGGACATGACGACAACTATCATCGTTTTGAAATTAAATGAAGTTAGTGCTTCACTGCGCTATGGCGTCTGCGCAGCGCAGCCGCAGCTCGGGGGCGGCGGCAGCGCGCGCAGCTCTGTGCCGGCCGGCCGGCGGGGTGCGGCGCGGCGCGGCCGTCGGCCCCTGGGCCGGTGCCATTGGCCCGGCCACCAACGGCCGGTCGCTGCTCCGCGCCGCTCATGGAAAACCGCCGTGACCTTGCCTGGGGCTGACGACGCCAAGGCCTGGCTGACTCGGGACTACCGGCGGCTGGGCCAGCAGCAAAAGACGTAGCCGCGGCCTCGGCGAGCCGGGCGGAGCTGCCGACCAACGGCACCACTCACACAGCCCCCCCCCCTCCCCCAGCCAGTGACCATTTACTCAGTGTATCGATTATCAATGGTTATATATTACTGCTACCCCCCCCCCCCCCCCCCCCGCTGGGGATCCAGGATATCCGCATCTGCGAAGGGGAAGGTGATTATTTAGGGACATATTTGTGTTATGAGGTTATCGGTGGAGCCAACAAATAACTAAATGCACTTACTTTTATTGACGTTTCGGTTTCAAACAACCTTCGTCAGAATAGAATTACAAGTTACGTCTCATATTTCAAAAATGCACATATTTCAAACACACTGAGAACATAGCAGAGATAAATTCTATTTGTTGGCTAGTTATTTGGTTGGCTAGTTATTTGTTGGCTCCACCGATAACCTCATAACACGAAGGGGAAGGGTTGGGTTCTACCTCGTAACACCTTACCACAGCACTTTCAAAGCTAACCACTTCGGTGGCACGTCTTCAGTCAGCATAATCCGTAAATTTGAGTTTTTTGTTATACGGTTTTCTCCGACAACTTTTAGGCATTTACACTTAATTCAATAGCTTCATGTTTTTCTCGTGGAGATGTGTTAAATGAAGTATAACCGTCGCTTGCATTGACCTTTTACAGCGTCCAAGGTAGGGGGTTAATTCCCACATTAGGGTACCCTAATGTGGGAATTAACCCCCTACCTTGGACGCTGTAAAAGATCAATGCAAGCGACGGTTATACTTCATTTAACACATCTCCACGAGAAAAACCTTTAAACTACCTTTACCTACCTTTAAAGGTACTACACTACCTTTAAAGGTAGTGTGCCAGCTTTCCTGGACCGTATGGAGTTAATGGCCCAGATAAGGAGAACCGGATTTTTAGAACTTATCCATACCTTCAAAACTCATGGAAACGTTTTAAATTCTTCAAATTTTGAGTACCCCAGTGCGAAATTCGCCCCGACGGGTTGTCGGTCGTACCCCAACCACATTTCACACCACTATGAACAATAAATGCACACACCGAAATCGCTATTACCGATATGCTCATCCAATCAAGTTTCGATAAACCCGTTCATCATCATCTCCTGCGGTTTCGAACACGCCTGTTAGGTGGTGCGGTAGACCGCGCCCAAAGCCAGGGCCCCGGTAACGTGAGGTAGCCGAGTCGGGGCAGCGTGCGCTGACCCAAGCCGGGGCCGCGCGTCCTCCCGGTGTCATGTGATAGCCCGGGGCTGCCCGCGGGGATGCGGTAGACCGCGCCCAAAGCTGCGGCCCCGGCTTGGGTCAGCGCACGCTGCCCCGACTCGGCTACCTCACGTTACCGGGGCCCTGGCTTTGGCCGCGGCTTCTGCTCATACTTTGTGGTGCGGTGGTGGTGCGTCGGGCCGCGCGCTCTGACTTCGGCCAAGAAAAATGCGTCAGCTGATCATTGTCATTTCTGCCACTTGCGTGTGGTGAAATGGGGTCATAACTTAAGAGACGGCTTTTTCATATCAATTATTTTACATAAAATCATATTTCAAACCATAAATAATGTTCGACAGCCAAATAAAAGAAACAATACCAATACAGGCTTACAGTTTAAGGCTCGACATTGTGTTGTCTACGATTAGACAGCTGATAACTCCTTCCCGTACGTCGTAACTCTATAATGACCTTTGCTTATTGTCACATGTGCGCCGCATTCGCGATTGTTGCCGACGCCTGTTTGCAGAGCTCAGCCCACTACAGTTGTTATACATATCGAAAAACCGATAAACTTTTAGGCGAACTAAAGGCACTATTCCAGGCCCATTTTTGATTTTTTTTTTGCGATATTAGGTAAAAACAGAAGCTTCTTATCCTAGGAAAAATAAAATAGGAAATATTTGAAAGGTGGCACACTACCTTTAACCCGGCAGTTGCTGGGGTATTTCGCCACCCACCGTTTGCTGGGGGGGGGGGGGGCGTTAAACGCCCCCAGCCGATAACTCGAGAACCAATAGGCGCAGCGAAACGCACGAGGCGGCAAACGAAAGAACGCGACGAGACGCTTCAGATGAGTACTTTAAAGTTGAATTTTGAGGTCACAGGTCGGGTCAAGGTCAGGTCAGACACCTGAAATCGGGCTTTCAGTAGCATAGACTTCAGGACTTCGCAACAGTGGCGGCGGAAGCGGGGGGGCAGCGGGGGCACGGCGCCCCCCCATCTTCCAGGGTGGGGGGCAAACATATCTTTTTGCCCCCCCAAAATTGCCTAACCTAACCTAACCTAACCTAACCTAACCTAACCTAACCTAGCCTAACCTAACCTAACCTAACCTAACCTAACCTAACCTAACCTAACCTAACCTAACCTAACCTAACGACGAAGTACCACAATACTTCCATACTACATCAGGAACATATGCCAGTTTGGCTGAGTACCTTTTTATTAAGTTGATATAGCGAGTAATTTGGATTGATAATAGCCGTTTTCACGACGGGCTATCCGGCGAGCTAGTCCGTGACGGACTATTTCCACCAAACGCCCTCCACACATAATGCTCAGAAATCAAGCAGAGCTATCTACGAGCTACCGGTAACCGAAGTCTGGAAGAGTAGGACGGAACGCGAGTGGCCCGGCACGGACGTCACGAAAGCGCGTCTGAGCGTGCCACATGCCTTTCCCCGCGACTCTGCCAGACGCCAGCCGGCATAGGCGCGTGAGCCGGGGGGCAGCATGGGGGCAGCCTGCCCCCACAACTCTGGGGCCGTGGGGGTCGCTGCCCCCACAAAGTTTCAAAGGGCCAGGAACCGTCGGGGCAGCTTGTCCTCCCCATATTAGCGGCCGTGGGCCTCAAAGAAAAGCTGAATGGAAGACAATACCTATTTAAGTAAAAAAATCCCCCTCTGTACGGGGAACCGCAGTTGCTATTGTACACGAACCCCAACTCTAGCCGTCTGTCCTGTCCAGTAACAACCGATAACATTGATATCGACTGCCGGTCCCTGCACAAGAGCAGCTGAGGTTTTCTGTGCGTGCCCTCTGACGGCTTATCGTTGTTCCCTGTGAGGGTGCTGGGACAATTTACTCAGGGTCGCTGTACAGTAGCAACTGCGGGTCCCCGTACCTGACTTGACAGCTCATGTGTGGAAGCTTTAAACGTTTATTCCAGGTTACCAAAAAGGTAGTTTCTTGACTCAGATGAGACTAAATATCTCACTTATTTGCAAATGTTTTATTTTTTTTTAATTTTTGTTGTAAAGGCCAAGGGGTGAAAAATAAGTGGCCTAAAACCGGTGAGAAAACTAGATCTGGGGGTACCCTAGGTTCCGGGAAGGATCAGGTGTGCCCCCCCATCCCAAAATACCTTCCGCCGCCACTGCTTCGCAATGGGCGCCTCTCGTCATAAACTCTGTCAAAACGGTGCACAATCCATCATATAAGGCCTACAAGAGTGTCAGCTCTATGTAGGGGTCAGTCAAGCATAGGTCAGGGTCAAGGGCAGGTCAACCGGGTAGGCACATATCCCCGAAAATCAAAACTGATATTCGCAGCCTGTGACACATGTTTTATGGGTAATTTGGGGCGTAGAACACGATGGTGACATTCATTTTATCATATGTGTACGTGTTTGGCTAAAAAAGTTCAATTTAAGAAATGCATGTATCATGGTCGTGAAGTAGTCACGAGAAATTGCCAAGATTCAGTTCAAGATTTTGGAAAATTTGGAACGATAATCAATAATCGAAGATAGCCATTTGATTTTTCAAGGTATTGGCAGTCTAATGGCGTTTACGGCATGTCTGTATGTCTATTCTGTGATTTTATATGATTTTTTGGACATATGCCGTTTTTGGTCTAAAACTCAGAAATCATGACGTCACTAAAACCTCGATATCTCAAAAATTTTCCGACCGATTTTTTTTAAACTTTGTCACAATAAACTTCAATCAATTCCCTACAGCTACCCAAAATTTGGCGCGCTTGCGGCGCGCCGTTTTTATGCTATGGCCCGGCGAAAAAAAGTGGGGGCGTTTAACGCCCCCCCCCCCCCCAGCAACTCTCGAAATTACTGAGTATGAGCGGCCGGCCGACCGGCCGTGCGGACGCTTTTGCGAGGCTTATATCTCAGCAACCACTTGATCGACTTACATGCGGTAATTTTTGTAGGGTAGCTTCATTTCTTCTACCAAGTATTGGGCTATTCCCGATGCATGTGGGTGACCCCTTATGCACGTGCCACGTGCAAAACGAAGAGGTGTCAGTTTTGTAATTGTTGCAATATCTCGGTAACAACTGGGCCGATTGCGCTGAAAGTTGGCATGTAGGTAGGCACCCACTAGGCGATGCATATCCATGTGCCACAATGGGGGTGCTGCTGTACGTGCGCACGTGCAGGGGTCGATTCCAGATCTCGAGAAGGGCTTGACTGATTGCGCTCAAATTTGGTACGCGGTTATAGGGACCGGTTAGTAGGGTGCCGTGCAAAAGTCAGCTGGGACCCATTTTGCACGTGCGCACGTGCAGGGTGCCGCTTCCAGATCTCGAGAACGGCTGGGCCGATTGTGCTCAAATTTGGCGCATCGCTAGAGACCGGTTAGTAGGGTGCCGTGCACAAGTCAGTTGGGGGTAACCCCTCGCAATTTCGCACGTGCAAGGCCCACCCTCTCGCTCGCTCCGTTAGTCGCACCAAAAGGCGTTATACTGGTGTATTGTTGTGTGTGTATGTGTGTGTGTGCGACGCGTGTGATTGCGTGTGCCCGATTTTATACATTTGTTCATATGTGACTGCACCCAGAAGTGGGACATGAGCCTGCGGTTGCTTTTATGTTAATAAAGAAATAAAGTTCCAAATGATATGATCACCCTGTACTTTCTTCTAAAAATCGCTGGGACACAGCTGATGGTGGTTACATAAGTCGTTTTCGTTACTCATTTCTAGCGACTTAAATACGCCATAGCAGACTAGCATGTTCACTTATTTTTCCAGCGGTACGGTTTTGCAGGAACTCTTCATTGAAAGTGTTTTAAGATAGTATTGTGTGGAAAGTGAACTGCCATTCGGCTGAATCGGCTGCGTAATTGTCGGTGCGCGCGACGGATCCTGGTGGCCGGCCCGCAGCGCCGGCCGTACCACTTTCAATGCTTTCTCCGCCGGCTCGCCGGACGCGCGGTGACGTGGCCACTCCGGTCAGCGCCCCGCGCGGAGCCGCGCCGCGCCGGGGTCACCACGCACACACCGGCCGCCACCAGATTCTCTTTTTAGCCGGCACAACACAAGGACCGGGAGGGGGGTTTCGGCTCGGCTCTGCGGCGCACTAAACTCGGCTCTATTCCGAGGGGAGCTGTGAACAGTGGCCGGGGATTGAGGCGGCGGTGCAGCGGCGGGGAGCCGGCACCGGGGACGGCGGCGGCGGTGGCGGCGGCGGCTCGGCCGGAGTGGGTCACGGCGCGCCGGGCCGGCCGCTGAGTCGGGCCGGGCTGCCGGTTCCATGTACTGCCGCTGATGACTGACGAGACCGGCCGGCGACTCCAGCGTACTCTGGGTGATGCGTCACTTACGGCCGGTGAGAAATTGTGCCACTACTGTGACGGGGGCAGCGCTGCCACGAACTACTCATAGGGATGCCCGCGCTATATAGCCTGCTTGGAATTTCTCAGCCCGCCCGGAAGCCAGAGACTCGAGCCTGTTTTGCGACGTCCCGTCGCTTCTCGTATGCCGGGGGGGGGAGGGGGGAGGAGGGATGGAGCGAAAAGTCTGAATATTGGGAAAGCTGTTTTGGTTTTGTTCAATGCTTAAATAGATACTGTTACTACTTGCTTACACCGTTTCGTGTTTCCATTCCTGAGGAAGCTTTGTCGTGGAATGTAGCCATGGAACGGACCTATTAGCAAAAGTTTACTTCTTCCTTATAAATCGAGTCAAATGTCTAGGCATCTAAAACCTAATGCTAAAAGTAATTCATAGCAATTAGAAAGACAATATGACTGACGAATTAGTTACTTTAATGGCTCACAAAAAGGTTCTACAAAAGCTCATGTCTGTCTTCATATTAGCATTATTGGGTTTGACTTTGAGCGTTCATCCCGCTAGGAAAGCACAGCACTGCACATGTTTTAGCAGCTCTGATAGAATGTGCATTCGCGACTGAAATGCGGTAGATTAACTCTATGTATTGTATATTGATAATGACAAGCAGTACCTTAAACACGGAAGTAATTGAGCATGGACGCGTTTCGATTAATCAATCGTCATCAGCATGATATATTAAGTAAAAACCAAACAAGATATCTTGTTTTCTTTGTATTTTGCTTCTGACGATCGAATAATCGAAACGCGTCCATTCTCTGTGTTCAACAGTTCTGTGTTCAACAGACTAACTAGATTTCTTTAAAAAAATATTCCTGGATATTTATCTATGGACATTTAGCAATGACAATTGATATGTGCAATCTTCAGATTGCAGTTGTTCAGTGGCAATTTTTTTATGTTTTTTTTTAAATTTATTAAGCTTATTTTGTTAATTAATTTAATTTAATTTGTTTTTAGTAGTACATTTCAAAACATCTGAGGATCATTTCTATGCCAGCCAAGGTGCCGTGACTGCCGACAACCCGTGCCGACAACCGCGAGAACCGCGGTGATCGGCGACAACTGCGTTTCGATCGGTGATCGGCGCAAGATTGTGTTCGGACACCTCCCCCCCCCCTAACTCGGCTCCTGGGCTACGTAGAGACACGCGGTAAGCGGTACTCGAAACAGCTTCAAAAATAACGAAGAAAATATCTTGGTCGTTTTTAGGTCAGGTCATTTTTAGATCAGGTGAAAGGTCAGGTCACCATGGTCATTAAAGGCCAAATTTTGCCTACTTGAATAGTTGTATCATTGAGATATAATAGCCTTTGCTCATATTAAGTTCCGAACGGTAAATGAAATGCAAAATTCTCTGAAAAATACCTATATTTCGTCCATGGGACTTCTTCAGGGTCACAATCAAAAGGTAACACCTTTTGATATCTATCTGCCAGGAGCTGGATCGATCGTTTCAGATAATTTTACGAAATGCGAAAAATTATGCAAGCACTTGCTTAACCGTTATCTTAAGAGCTCCAGCTTACGCGACTTCCCGGTGAGTCATTGGCGGCGGCAAAGTGCTGAGCATCAGGGGTCGGCAACCTACGGCCCGCGGGCCGGGTCCGGCCCGCGACCATCCTGACGTCCGGCCCGCGGCTCTTATCAGCAACTATAACATTGTGCTCCGGCCCGCATTTCTTTCAAAACTCGACCTTTTCCATACACGTGACTAGAATGTTTGCTACCACAATGCTTCTACCTACACACATTTAACTTACCTCGAAAAGAATGATATAGCAGGCTGGGTGTCTGATGAGATAAAAAATGAAAAAAGTCACAAACGTTCCTTTTAATTTCAAAATCGCTTTTTCCTGTGGCAGACTGTCTAAAAAAGGTACGTTCAATCATATTTAATCGTCGCAAACTGTAACGATTGCTATGCTTCGGCCTGGCGGTTGCTTCCATATCTCCTATCCGGCCCTCACCCAAAAAAGGTTGCCGACCCCTGATGTATGTAATTACATTATGATTTGTCCTCTTTCATCGGAAAATAGCCTGAACTCAGTTTTATCGGTTTTAACTGTGGGTTGAGTATTTTAGCTTAAATGTCAGGGAATAGGTATACAGCCCACCGCTAAAGTAATGTGTGGTTTTACCAACCTCAACGGATGGCTTTGACCGACGATTTTTAAATGCGGACTGATTGAAAAGAAGACGTCAATACTCAATAGATAAAGTTGTAGCTGCAAGGGTGAAGATACATGTAAGCTACGCTACATTTAAAGTATCGTTGCAGTTTGGCTAATCGTTCCTAGGCTTCAGAAGCAGAACATACCCATGACTGAAACCACACATTACTTCTGCTGTGTACTGTACATGTACAATGTTCTTCTAGTGCATGAATCAAAGCGTAGGAGCGCTGTTGTGCCCCCGAACTGCCCCCCTCCCCAGTGCAGTGAGGCCACTGCCAAGTTTCGACAGCGGCCACGAAGGCCAGGGCCAGTCGCCGCGCGCCGCCCGGCGGCCGGCCATTGACCGTGGAGACCCCCCCCCCCCTGTGCCGCGGGCCGGGGGGGGGGGGGGGGCGGGGTGTGGGTGACGCCAACCGGAACAGGAGACGAGCACCGGCCCCATCCAGGCCGGGCCGCGGCCGGGTTCATCCGGCGGCCAACGGAGGTCAGCCGGCAGGTGGCGCATGCGCACTGGCGCGGCCGCGGCCCCAGCGGCCGACCGCCGCGCCGGCCGCCGGCAGACAGCGTTTGGGGCCGGTGGGGCGCGCGGCGCAGCAGCGGCACATGTGAGCGAGCGTAGCGGACAGTGAGGGAACACGTGCACGAGTCGCAGTGGTGTACCAATAGCGATCAGCGCGACTGGCTTTGGAGCGGCGCGGCGGCGCCACGCAGGTTCAACAAAGGTGAGCAGCACTTTTTGATCTTAGTGATAACCATTCAACATTGCAACATCAACATTGTTGTGATGTAAAAATAGTATTCAACGTTGAGCGTATTATTTCATATCAATATCATAGATGCCCGCCAATGTTTTATTTCGTGATTTGTCTCCGAACATTGAAAGAGGTAAGATAAAAGTTTATGGTTTTATCCACTAGATTGGGGGCACATATACCTAACAATGTTTTTTTTTCGGTATGCGGGTGGTGGTTGACTGAGCGAAGTTCGCATGCAACTGTTTTGATAGTTACCCTTTCCTGCGTAGGTACTTTGATTGAACATGGATTGACGAAACATTGATTGTGGGCAATTTGTGTGAAGTTATTCATATTCCTATCAAAAGTGCAAATATACAAAAGGTATGAATCTTAAAATCATATTCATATGTGCAATGTTGGTTATAGAAAGCAATGAGCGTTACTGATAAACAGCTTATGGATGAGCCTATGGATGTTTGGTTTTCGGATTCCGTGCATAGTAGGTGTTTGTAGGTAGGTAATCGCGGTAATCGTACCATTTTAGGTACCGGTGAGGGGTGGCGTTGCAGCGTACTTTAATATGCAGGGAGCGTTGAGTGATACATCACAAACAATTAAAAAACGGTCTCTTTCTGTTTGTGTGTGGCATGTCAGGCAGGTTTCGTCCCTGTGGGTCAGGTCATGGAGCCTCGGGGACCTAAAGAATGCGGCGGCGGTGGGTATGCCGCTGACTGTGTATTGGTCAATCACCTCCCCTGGGCTGCTCTGTCGGCCGATGCAGTGGTGCCCAGGTGTATGGTGGCCGCGCCGCCCCTGCCGCGCCGGCCAGTGTCCGCGCCGGCCGCAAGACGGCGGCTCGCCGACCGGTAGCGGCAGCGCTTCCCAGGGCATGACCGGCCAATGAACCCATGCCGGTCGCAGGCGCCGCCAACAGTGAAAACGAAATCGGCTGACCGACTTACGGTACGGAGATTTGGACGGAGGGCCCAGCACTGCTCAGAAGGTGCACTGGCTCACTCACACCGAGAACGAAGGTGACTGATGTTTCGAGAAGATACAATACCTATTGCAGCACAACAATACTACCAGAGGCGAAGATTCAGATTTTTGCTTGCGTACTAGCGTGGGCTATTTGCACAAACTTCTCGTTGTGCTTGCAAATTGTAAGTGGCTGTGGTTCTGTGGCTCGTATTAAGATCCTGAAAATTGATAAATGATTTTCAAATGTGGTCCATGATTATCATGATTTCTTAGCACATTTTCTTTATCTCGCTAGCCAATTAGCTGAAAACCTAGAGGCGGTATAAAGGATAGCTCAAACTTTTTCCACAAATCCGAAATCCCCTGGGGCAGGGGCGCGTCATGGCTAATGTCGATTTCATCGAGTGCCCGCCGGTGACCCTGCGTCTGGTGCTGGTCGGTCTTAGTGCCGCACTCCGCGGCGGTATGGCCACGGATGGGGACAGTGGTGCCCCCGGGCCCCGGGCCCCGGGCCCCTGTTCACCCCTGCCGGCGAGAAGCGCCGCGCGGCCCCACTAATCGGCCATAAGGGCGGAGGTGGGTGTTTTGTGGCGGCATTTTGAACCGTGCGGACATCCGACCCAGCCGGTTCAACGTCCGAGGAAAGTGAAGCTCCGCCCGCGGCGGCGGCGGTCGGGAAAGTTTGGCTGGCCTCCTTGGCGGCGGGCGACTTTGCGCAGCTCCCGCTGGTGGCGGCCGTCCGTCGCCGTTTTCCGTCTCCGTCTGGCCGTCTTCCCGTCTGATCCGCTGGTCGGGTGCGCAGCTCGTCACTCTGGGGTCCCGAGATACCGGGGCCGCGCACTTGCACCAAACCACCAGCCTGGCACGGACTTTAAATAGCCGCTGGTGCTTGTAACTATGCTCGTTTGCCTGGCATATTCTCGACATGCACCATCTTATCCTTATTGTGACCTGCGTATGAAGGGAAGACCTCCTCTGTAGCGCGGGGGCCGACGCTCGTGCACTTCCGTCTTGGTGCTGGCCGCGCCGATACGCCCGCCTGCCGGCCGGGATAGCGGCCTGTGCTGCGTCCAGCTCGTCGGGGTAGCGCCGCGCCGAGCGTTGCACTCGCCGTCCGCTCGACCTTGCGCGCCGCCTGCAGAGCCGCGGCAGTGGGCAGAGTGACGCAATCGGCCGGTGTTGGTCGGGGTGAACGGCCCCCTCCGGCCGTCCTGAGCGACACGGTCACACTGCGGACACAGCGGTCACACTGCGGACACACAGCGGACACACTGCGGACACAGGCTGTGCCGTGGGACGCGGGGCGGGTCGGGGAAGCAGAGAGCGAACGGTGGGGGTGCTGCTGGCTCAGGTCATGAACCTGTGTTGATGGAGAGACGAACGGACGACACTGCTAACACAGGTGGTCAGCCTACGACTCATCGTCTTCAGGTGTCTCCTTATTCTGTCGCGTTCTAAGAAAGGTGTGTCTGCCAGCAGAGCCAGGAGACCATTATGTTGGAGGATAGATGTGATGGGAAGTAGCGGCGGCGGTCCGTCCGGCTGAGCCGCTCTCGGCGGGAGCGGGCAGCGCGCCGTCCACCACTGCGGCGGCGGCTCTGTGCGCACTCTGCCCGGCGGCCCATGCCACTGCTCGGCGGCTCTGTCCCCGGTCAGCGGTACCGTTAGCCGGCGCCGCCGCAGCCGACTTTCGTTCTCATTCCAGCCGGCGTTGAAAGAGAACCACGGCGCCATGACTCCCGCCGGCGGACAACGGTATCGGCGGATCTGGAACAGGTAGAGAGTTCAACGCCCGCTGGCTCGGCGGCGCCGGCCGCCGCGCGCGCTGACACATATTCGGCGACGGCCGAGCTCACAAAAACCGCGCGGCGGCCGCTGAATGGAGGTCACCGGCGGCGCGGCCGGGTCACCGGCGCCGGGCCTGCTGTCGCCATGGGTCACCGGCGCCGGGCCGAGAGTCGCCCATACTGAGACCGCGCTGCTACCGGCGCCGGGCCGAGAGTCGCCCATACTGAGACTGGGCTGCTACCGGCACCCGGCGTATACTCCCGGAGAGCTCGGACGCAGAGGACCACATTTTTTCCGCTGCTCTTCACCATTCCATCAATGGTGGAATGCTCGGGTTTTCTAAATTAAGATCACAAAATTTTTCAATAAGTTTCTGACGATGATCACCTGCTATTTTTGTTACGGATGGCGCAAGTTAGGTATGGTCAATCAAGATCAGCGTCGAAAAGGAATCGAAATGTCTTCAAAGGAATGTAAATTACGGAAAACACTGTAACCAGGAACACCTACGGCCGGTCGGCCGGTCGGCTGGTGGTCGGTGGCTCGGTGTCGGGGTGGTCGCCCACGCCTCTGACCCATCGTCCAGCTGACCTCCTACCCCCCCCCCCCCACCTCCGTTCGGTGACGGGCCGGCGGCTGCGCGGAACCGATGACGCACCCGCCGGTCACAGAGACCGATAAACCCTCTCGCAGATAACGCGTGCAGCTGCGAGTTCACTGGTCTATTGCGAAATCGCAGGTTAATTCTGGAACGCAACAGAGGGCGGCAGTGTCACGGAACGGAATCTGTATTTTAGCTCTGTGGAAAGAGGGATGTAGGAGAGTGTGGCACAGGCCCTGATTGACAGCAGTCGGTGCTATTTATCAATCATTGCCGACTCCGTCGACTCGGTTGACTATACGGCAGTTGGTGTGTCGGGTGGCAGCGAGGTGAGCGCTCAGTGGCCCGTGGCTGGCTCACGGCGCGGCGCAGGGTGGGCGGTCGCCGTCGCCCGAGTGTTGTGTACCAGATGACACCGTTATCGTCAGCGGCGGCGGCGCGGCGGCCCGTTCGCTGACCCGCGCTGGCGGCGGCGGCCGGCCAGTGAACCCGCCGCAGCCCGCCGGAACCGTAACCGCTCCGAGCGGGCCTCTGTGCCACATCTGCCGGCCGCCGCGCCGCGCCGCCGCCGCCGAGAAAATCGAAACGGCCGCGCCGGCAGAGCTGTTCTCCAGAGCTCACCAATCAGCGCTGGAATACTGACCAACAGCAAATAATAAAAAAAGTTAATGATTTCGCATAGTTTCATATACGGTCTGGAATTGTTAATCTTTGTATTGTAAATTTACTGTGTAATTTTGAATGTCGTTGTCCCAAATTGTGGCTCTGCTAAGAAAGTGTGTGGCTGTGAGTGTCTGAGACTGACTCTGCCCCTGTCCGTCCGTCCGTCCGTCTTTTTGTCGCTTCCTCCCTCCCTCTCTCTCTCTCTCTCTCTCCTCTCTCTCTCACTCTCTCTTTCCTCTCCCTTTCATTCTCAACCTCACTCTCCCTATCTTTCTATACATAGGTACCGGCGTATAGGCACATTGATTCTCAGATAAAATACTTTCCGTTTCTACTTTTAATTCTTCTCGTTGAAAGCTACTCACTTGTCACTACACAGTACACAATACTCTGTCGACATTTTCACATTTTAATGCGTTTTGGTTTATTTTCGAAAACCTGGCCTGGCTTTAGATCGTTAACATTTCTTTACTATTCCTTTTCACCCACGCAATTGTGCTTTTCTCCAAGTTTTCCCGAAGTAACTTCTGAAAACAAGTCTGATCCTCTTCTGGTGTGTCTTCTGGTTCAGTTGTCGGAGGATCGTCGGGCATTGGTGGACTAAACCTGAGGCCCTGGCCTACCCCCTGCCACCGTACTGTAGCCCCGGCCCGTCTGGAACCCTCTGGCCCGTCCTGTCTGTCCCCCGGACCTGTTGTGCACCTCGGACACCGTGTGTGTAGACGGGGGGGGGGGCGCCTCACTCGCCGGCTCGGCGGGGACCTCCCTCACCCGCCGGGGGCTGTAGGTGCCCCGAACTGTACGGCGCCTGAGTTCCGGGCCGGCCAGCCGGGGCTGTTTTGGCGGCCGCGCACAATGACCGGCTGGCCGGCGCGTCCCAGGTCCAGGTCCGGGAGGGAGCCGGCCGCGGCTAACGGAGCTGGCCGCCAATGGGGTCAGCCCGCCGCGCCGGCCGGCCGGGAGGGGTGGACACAGGGTCCCGGCCGGCCGGGAGGGGTGGTGGACACTGGGTCCCGGCCGGCCCAACCCCGTTACACAAACACCTTCTGAGGATGGCCGGCGCGGAGGAAATGGAAAAACAGACCGCGGCCTCAGAGGTCGGAGAGGGGGGGGGGGCGGAACACCTGGCCGCCGGGTCGGGGTCCGGCAGCCGGCGCTCCATCCGCATACCACGGCGACTCTGAATCACGCTGCGCTTCCCGAGAGGGCGACACGACGCCGACCGGGCGACCCCCCCCCCCCCCCCCGTGTACCGCCGCGCCGACCGGACCGGGCGACACCACAGCCACCAGCGAGCTACCGCGCGAATAGCGGCGGCCCCGGCAGACGGTCATAGCGTGCAAACGGGAAGTGTCGTATGGACGTAAATATTCTGTTGCAGCGTTGGTTTTCAGAATTCCGTGGCAAGTACCTGTCGTGACTTTGAGTTTCACCTGGATGAGTCGATGGCAACCATCCACTATGCGATGCCCCTCGGTGAGCGTTACTGGGTATGGATGTGTCATGTGAGGCAACTTTCTTGGAAACTAGGATGACTACACTACAGAAAACACTGTGTACAAAATCACAAAAATGCTGCACAAACTTCCCACTCCCAAGTCTAGGTTCAAGCATGAGGTACTCAGTCACCAATATAGGGAGTGCACTCAATGACCTTGGGAAATGTCGGTGACGCGAAGTTTGCTGCGCGGCTCGCCACTTTCGCCTCCAGTGGTTCGAACTTTCCTGCTGCGCGCAGCTGCACCGAGCTGCGTGCCGAACCCGTCCCGGGCCGCCGGCCCGCGGCATATGCGCCGCAGAGTTGTGCAACTGGCTGCGCGGCGGGCCAAACAGACGGCGCCCATCAGCAACAAGGACCAGGCCGGCAGGACGGGGTGGGCTCGCCGAGGCTCGCTACGACGTCATACGTATATTTGTGTCCGGACCTCATACACAATGCGCATTGCTTCTGATAATGCGGTGGGCCGAGCCGTACTTACGGACAGAAATACGGAAGCACGGGTATTTTTCAATCGTAAAACTGGTCGGTGACGGCGCGACAGGCGCGGTTGCTGCACTGGGCAGTGCCACAGGACACCCCACTGCAGTCTGCCAGTTCACTTCCGGGCGGCGGGGCGGCGCGCGCGGCCACCCCACCCCGCCCCGCGCCGGGCCCAGCAGCACATGTGCGTCGTTGGGCGCCCGCCGCCAAGGTCAGGGCGGCCGGCCGGGGTCATCGGCCGCGGGGCCGCGCCGGCCGCGGCCGCCGGCGCCCTGTAAACAAACGGCCGGCCAGCCGGCGGCGAAGGACAAGGTCAGCGCCGGCCGCGGCCGCCAGCTGCGCGCGCGCCGCGCGCCCGTGTCGTCAGGCGAGTTCAGCGACTCGCTCCCGAGCCGGCGCTGGTCAAGGTCGAGGTAGGTCGGACGGTGCAGCCGCTGCGCCCACTGCCCAGTGGCGGTGCGTTCCCCCGGCGCCCGGCGCAGCGGCGCGCTGTGCCGTATGACGTCAGTGCACGTGGTTGCGGAATACCTACTGTTTCTGCGTTCTAAGGTTTCATCAGAGCGGCCAGCGATTGTCAGATGGTTTGCAGCGGCGGTTGGTGCGCTACGTCGCAGCTATGCTCGGACGGACGAGGCTCCGCAGCAGGCCGTCTACCGGTGGCCGTCCTCGGGGCTCGGACCAGTGACACTGGTGCCGTGACGCCGCCCGGGGGCCCCGCAGCGGCGCTGGTCGACCGGGCCCCCGGAGCAGCGGCGCGCCTCCCCGGCCGGCAGCACAGGTCGGCGGACGGTCCCACAGACACCGGCGCCGGCCACAGACACAGGAAAAACGGCCGGCAGTGCGGCCCGCGGCTGACGTGAGCACGTGGCCGCGGTGACGTCGGCGCTGCCGGCTGCGCCTGGTGCCGGAGTCCACTGCAGGCACCGGGACACGAACGGAAGCCCGGTGGGCCTGCAAGCCCGCCGGCCGAGCAGCGATCGCACCTGTTCTCTTCCGATTGAAATGCTAGCTCTGGAGTGCTGTGCGAGGGGCCCCTGGCATAATGGGCATTGTTAATGCTCGTGAATTTCCGTTGTGACGAGCCACTTTTCGGTACGTCATTTATCTTTCACTTTCAATGGTTGCTGAAGGTAAACACTATTTATTTATTTATTTATTAAACATCATCAGATCGATCCACTATAAGGCAGGGCTTTTCTCCGATCATCGTCATAACAGTACGAAACACATGAAGATGACAAGTAAACTAAGATCACAGTAGCGCGATACAATGACAATGACAGTAGGTAAATATCCTACCCAACGGTACCACTCAGTCGCAGCACGTTCCTGATCTTGGACTTGAACACTGACTTACTAAGGCCAGCAAAGCCATTGTTCAACGCTGTTCGGTTGTACAGGGACGCAGCACGGTACGTAAATCGACGCTTGCCATGGTTGTTTCTTACACGTGACAGAGCTAATAGGTGTGATTGTCTAGTATCCCGACATACGTGTTCGTGGTTGTAAGAGAGATAAGAGCGTAAAAGATGAGGCTTTCCAGATGTAAGAATGCTATGGATCAGTGACAGGTCGGCATGTGCTATAAAATCAGCAGCAGGCAGCCACGCAAGTTCCTCGAGCACATCAGAAATGTGCTCGAATTTCCGTCTCCCGGAAATAACTCGGGCTGAAAAGTTGAAGACCTTCTGCAGCCTGGCTATGGCCGTGCGATTGGCGCTACCGAAGACGGGCGCACAGTAACGTATGTGTGAGAAAACGAGAGAATCGACAAGGCGAGGTAAAACAGAGTGTGGAATGATATGTCTGATGTGCATGAGACCGATAAGAATGCCGAAACAGCGGTTGATGGTGGTATTGATATGCGATTCCCAAGAAAGTTCAGAGTCCATGACAACTCCTAAGTTCTTCACTGTGCTTGACAGAGGAAGTGTTTGACCCATAAACTCGATCTGAGGTGGTTCTCCGATCTGAGACAGCTGGCGACGGTCGCCACACATGAGCAGCTCCGTCTTGCTGGCGTTCACCATCATGCCGTGCTGGGAAAACCATGTACACAGCACGTCTAACAAGCTCTCCAGAGACAGCTTCAGATCGGGTAGTCTGCTGCGAGGACCCGTGATGGCCACCTGGGTGTCGTCAGCATAACGAACTGAGAAGGTGTGGAAGTCGTTGATGGTGGATGGTATGTAGCAGCTGATGTTGTTGCTGACGATGTTGAATAACAGGGGCCCAAGGCAGGAGCCCTGGAATGTGCCGATGTCAATGGGTAGGGGGTCCGAGAAAGTGTCTCCCAGCCGTACGCGCTGTGTGTGGCCTGACAAATAACTCCTGATCCATCCGGTTGAAATCTGGAGCTGTTCTAGGCTAGTCAGCAGTGTATCGTGGTCTACGACATCAAAACAACGGCTGAGGTCGATTAGTGCGAGAAGAGTTACCTGGGACTGGTCCATGCCGTCCAGGATTTGGTCAGTCATGGATAAAAGAGCTGTGGTTGTGGAATGATCTGACATAAAACCATGCTGTTCCGGACTAAAAAGGCAGTGATGTTCAAGGTAAGTACTGATCTGATGATGAACTAACTTCTCGATGAGTTTGCACACAGTTGGCACATTGGTGATAGGTCGAAAGTTCGATGTCAGTGACGGGTCTCCTCTCTTATGGAGAGGGATAACAACCGCTCGCTTCCAGCTAGCGGGAACGTGCTCTGTGACTAGACTAGTATTGATGATTCGTAGTAAATGGCGGCCGATGTGGTTAAAACACAGCTTTAAAATCCTAACTGGTATGTCACCCGGCACGCATGTGTCCCTATCCGGCATACTAAGGATCACTCTGTGGAGCTGGTCAAGCGTGACTGGTATGATGTGTAGAGCCCCTGTATGGATGCGAGGGAGCCTAACATCCAGCGGCTGGCGACCAGAACGTTCAAACTCTGTCACCACTGCGTCACGAGTAGACCTGCCTATAGAACAGAAGTAGTTGTTAAGCTCTGAGGCAGTTAAGCTGACAGGAGATACTGAGGGACCGCGCTTAGGTGCAATAACTGACTTCAGTTGCCTAAATAGACCAGAGGCAGGGCTATTACGAACACGTTCTGCGATGTCATCTCTCCTATCCTTACGAATTGCTCGCTTCGTCAACACATTCAGCCTATGTTTCGACACACGTCAATTGTTTCGCACAATGAAGTACCAATTTTACCTACTTGTTTTACGATGTGTAAAACTCCGTATCACTGCTGATCTGTGGATTTCCCGGGCTCAAACCGGCAGCCTGGGCTGGTGGATGGCTACGTGCACTGTTGGTGCAGTCATATCCATGTTAAGCCCAGGCCGGCCATGCCCAGTACCCACTGCAGTCGCACCCCCGGCCCGGCCAGCCCAGCTCAGTCAATGTCGTCCGCTGCAGCTGGACCCGTCGTTCGGCCGCGCCTGACCTGACGCCGTCTGCGCCCTCAGATGCCCACCTCGGAGACAGAGGACGCCTGCTGGAACCTGGAGGAGCTCAGCGAGAGCGAGTTTGACGCGCGCGCCACGTTTCTGGTGCGCGACTCGCCGGTGGCGGAGGGCACCGAGCAGCGCGCGCACGCCTCGCTGCCCAAAAACGTCACCATCAAGGAGGGGGTGAGTAGCGCCAGCGGACAACGCCGAACTGACCAACGCAACTGGGGCCCACTGATTGAGCAGGCATTGCACCGTTCAGTGTTTGCGATTAAGTCCTCTTACTGATAGGCTGGTATTTTGTTTCATGTGCCCATGAATGTATGATACTGATTTGGAACACTTGCTGTCGCAATCATCGCGAACGCTCGGTTGCGATACAACTAGACGGGTATTTGTTAAGGTCTGACGTGAATAGTTTTTTAGATAGATGTCGAACCTTATGGCGTACCGCGACGCCCCATCACCGGTTCCGTTTGCCTTTGGCGCAGGTGTCGGGCGTGCGCGCCAAGATCGGCCTGCCGCAGGGTACCCGGTTCGGCCCCCTGGTCGGCGAGCCCCTGCGGAGACACCAGGTCTCTCCGACGGCCATCAAAAAGTACTTCTGGAGGGTGAGTACTGAACAATGGGTGCGCGTGTACGGTACGGTGGAGGGCGACGTGCGTCGCGCCGGCTCTGGTGACCGATGCACGTGACATGGTGTTGGAATCTATACTCCCCTGGTGTCGGTACAAGCTTCCTGGTGTCTGTACCAACTCCCTGGTGTCGGAATCTACTCCGCTGGTGTCGGTACCAACTCCCTGTCGTCTTCTCTGTGCAGGGTCTCTCCGCTTTGCGCCGGCTGCGTCTGCGGAAGCTCGCCGCCAGGCTGCAGGTACTGCTTGTTGATAGCCGGACTGGCCTGTCCCGCCGCGTGCCCCACGGGAAGGGATTCACCAGCATGTCGGCCCGTCAGAGGGGTGCAGCACGCCCGGCACTGCAGCGGCACGCGGCACGCGACCGTCCACTGCCCGCACGTGCAGTGTGCGCCCCCGCGGACTGATCACGGTGCGGTCACAGTCAGTGTCCCCCGCGCCTCTGGCCCAGTGCCGACGTGCTGGCTCGCGACTCTTGGCCGGCCGGAAGGCTGAGCTCACGCCGGCCGCGCCTGCACGTTTCCGGCTGTATTCTCTGCCTTGCTGCGCCTTCGCTTCGCCTTAGTAACTTCCAGTCATGCTAGTGCGTCTATTTCAGGGATGTTTCGCAATATGGGAACCCGGAACTGGCGACCTGTTAAAGGTCACGGTGCATCTGAACCGAGTCGGATAAGAGTTCATATTGCCGCTCCGCTGCCGCGCCCAACTGACCCCCTCGCTCTCCCCCTCTCCAGGTATACACATCGAGCGATGACTACTACTTTTTGGACGCCCGTGACACGAGCAAGTCCAACTGGATGCGTTACGTGAACCCGGCGTTCTCTCCCAACTCGCAGAACCTGGTGGCTGTTCAGCACGAGGTAAGCCTTGCGATCGGTCCGGGAGGGGGCGCTGTCCTCAGAGCGGGCTGCGCGGCACAGAGCGGTGCGCGCTGCCAGGGCACACTGGGGAGCTCGGCTGACCTGAACGTCAGGTGACGGGCTCAGGGTGTTCTCAGGGTATTTCGATAAAGTCCACTCGCTATTATCCTTCGTGTGCTGGGCTCCATTTCGAATTATCTTAACGAACCATGCACGAGATGAGTTGCGGTTACGATTTTAGCGCTCCTTCAGTATTGATGCGACGACAGTTGTGTCAACGCTAGTCAGTGATAACCAGCATCATCACATGGAAGCTGATGAATCTGGATGATTGGCGACGTGCTGGCAACCTATGCTTTTACCGGCCACACTGCTGTTTTCTTACTCGCTTTTACAGTTTGTACGTCTTTCCTTTCAGCAAAACATCTACTTTTACACGATCCGCGACATTGAGCCGGGCGAGGAGCTGCTGGTGTGGTACTGCCGCGAGTTCGCCCACCGGCTCAACTACCCGGTCTCCGGCTCCCTCATGCTCGACCAAATACGTGAGTGTAGCCGAATTGCCTCCAAACTCTACCCTTATCCCATGAATGAACAAGATATTACTTACAGTTAGACGTTACACATTAGGACATTGTACGGATCCACGCATGTAAAGATAGCTGAATCGATGGAAATTGCAAAGCATAGATAGTTAGCTGATTGAACGCGTAGTGCGCGATGTGTTTGTCGTTCTTGTTTATACATCGACGATCGACGCTGCGTAGTGCGTACAGCACACCGTCGTACGGCGGTGTCTGTTCAGCGCCGGATTCATTCAGTCGTTACGGTGCTCCCTGACGCGATGAATCTCCCTCCTACAGAGCAGCGTGCGAAGGCCGCTCCTGCGGCGGGGGAGGAGGTGAAGCAGGAGACAACGGGCGCCGAGACGGCCGGCCACGCGGCGCGCCAGCAGACGTCGCCGGTGCGCTCTGACGAGGGCTACCTGAGCCACGAGTACCAGCCGGACTCGCCGCACCACGAGCCCAGCAGTGACGACGACTGCGACAACAACTACGTGCTCGACTTCAGCAAGTCCGGCAAACGGCCGCGAGACGAGGACGACTCGCGAAACGAGTTCCGCAAGGTCAAAATCAAAATGTCCAAGGCGTACCACATCAAGTCGCAGAACGAGGCGGAGCGCCGCCGCCAAGACTCGACGTCGGTCGAGTCCCACGACGAGTCGGCGCCGGCGCACCACAGTCCGGCCGTCTACAGTCCGCCCATGACCAGCACTCCGGCCAGTCCGCGCAGCGCCGAGCCGCGCCCCTCCAGTCCGCGCTCACCGCCCACCTATCACGTGATGAGCGCGCCGCTGCCCCCGCAGCAGTCGCCGCCGCTGCCGCCGCCACCCCAGCAGCAGCAGCAGCAGCATGTGCACGTCAGCGGCGGCAGCGAGGGTGTGCCCGACCAGAGCTGGGTGTCGGAGGCGTACCGGGCGCGGCCGTACGGGCGCGCGCCGCGCTCACCAGAGGCCGACTCTCAGTACCACCAGGTGACGGACAGCACCCAGGTGGGCAGCGGCAGCGGCAGCGGCCACCCGGCCGGCCGCGAGTTCCAGGAGCGCCTGCGCCGCTACGGCGTGGACCCGGTGGGCGCGCGGCCCAACAGCAGCCTCCTGGAGAACATCCTGCTCTACAAGCGGGAGGAGGAGCCCGTGCCGCCGGCGCGGCTCATGGAGCCCGTGCAGGTGATCGTGGCGTCCGAGTCTGCGCCGCAGCCGGACTCTGTAAGCTCGCCGACCGACTACTACTACCGACACGCCGGCCAGCGCTACCTGGACTCCATGCAGCCCAGCCCGGACTCGAGCTCGGCGCCGCCGGTGCCGCGGCCCTCGGCGCCGCCGCCGCCGCCGATCCAGGCGGCCGCGTGTCCGGCGCCGAGCTCGTCCAGCGCCGTGTACCCGTGCTTCTCGTCCTACCAGTACCAGTACAGCCCGTACCCGTCAGACGGCTACGGCCGCGCCAACAGCGTCGGCTCGGCGTCGTCCCAGGTGTCGCCGGGCTGCCGGGGCGCGCCCTCGCCGGCGCTGGGCTCCGAGTCGAGCGAGCCGCGGCCGCGCGGATTCCGGTCGCTGCCCTACCCGCTGGAGAAGAAGGACGGCAAGATGCACTACCAGTGCAACCAGTGCCTCAAGACGTTCGGTCAGCTCAGCAACCTCAAGGTGCACCTGCGCACGCACAGCGGCGAGCGGCCCTTCAAGTGTGAGGTGTGCAGCAAGAGCTTCACGCAGCTGGCCCACCTGCAGAAGCACAACCTGGTTCACACAGGTGAGTTCAACTAGTCCTGCAAAAACTGGCGGCTCGGGGGGGGGGGGGGTAACGTCTTTTTCCGCCCTGTGGTGAGCGATTCGGCTTGCATGAGCCGGTTGTGGCGCATGATATTATTAGTCGGGCTTTCCGAGCCGTGATGACAGGAGGCTGTTGGATGAATGCCTCGTTGTTTTAACTATTTTGATTTGCATTATGACGCCACTGCACTGGTGCTCGTTGCGATGCGTTGTCTTTCTACTCGTGCTATTCCACTCGTTACCTGCACCATTTCCAGTACAGCGCGAAATCGTTTGCGCTCACATCATCGATGCGGTGGATGCGTGTAGTTTCAGCTAACTGATTGTGGCGCTCTATCCGACAGGCGAGAAGCCGCACGAGTGCCGACTGTGCAGCAAGCGCTTCAGCAGCACCTCCAACCTCAAAACACACATGCGGCTACACTCTGGCCAGAAGCCGTACGTGTGCGACATTTGTCCGTCCCGCTTCACGCAGTTTGTGCACCTGAAGCTGCACAAGCGGCTGCATACCAACGAGCGGCCGTTCACCTGTCTAACCTGCAACAAGAAGTACATCAGCGCGTCCGGCCTGCGCACTCACTGGAAGTCGACCACATGCAAGCCGACGGCCGAGCAGGAGCGCCAGCTGCGGGTCAGCCGCGAGTCGGCGGCGGCGGGCGGCGGCTCGCCGCGGCCCGGCTTCAGCCCGCGGCCCGACCTGGAGCTGATCGAGCTGAGCAGCGAGGCGCTGAGCCTGGCAGAGGCCGAGGCGTGGGCGGGCCGCCAGTCGCCCAGCAGCTCGGCGCCGGCGCCCCGGCCGTCCGTCATCGACACGTCGCAGCTGCACGTCATCGAGTGCTCGTAGAGACGGCACGGCCTCCATCGCCGCGGCACTCTGTGTGTGCCTGCACGGCCTCCAGCGCGGCGGCACTCCGTGTGTGCCTGCATGGCCTCCAGCGCCGCGTGCCTGCACGGCCTCCAGCGCGGCGGCACTCCGTGTGTGCCTGCACGGCCTCCAGCGCCGCGGCACTCCGTGTGTGCCTGCACGGCCTCCAGTGCCGCGGCACTCTCTGTGTGCCTGTGCATTGACTCAATTGTAAACTTCGTGGCATTGTACAGTATTTTTTACACTTTACAATTTACGCTATCGCTATGCTTGTTCTGTTGTTCTTAGGTGCAATATTTGTAAAGGGTTGGGTAGTTGTTATAGTATGATGCCAGTATGTCTGTACTTAAAGCAATACTATTTTCTTTGGGCAGTTACGTCCTGGATGCTCGGATGCTAGGATGACAGTTTTGTTTCACGGCTACTGCGAGTAACAATTGATTAGTAATTATACTGCAGCCTTGCCTTTTAGCTATTATAATAGGTGAAACCTTTTGTGATGAGGTGTACTTTAAAGTGCACATAGGACTGAAGAGTGATGTCCTATTAAACGGCACACCATTTTCTCTGAAAATTATTTGGAAACTGAATGGCATTACCTTTGCTAGGATTGCGCTCTATACATGGCCATGAGCGGTTCTACTAAGCATATTCCTGTTTTTTTTTCTGAACGCTGGCCAGAGCGAATTGCAAGCTTTACCAGAGAATATTGGAGACTGCTGCATGTTCTGCTATCAAATTTGATGCTATGTTTGTTAATCTGGTTCTGGTCAGATTAACTGTATTGCTGCGAAAGGGTGTGGTAGGGTAATGGAAAGTGGGAAGGAGTTTGTACATTTTATACATAATGAAAGCTGTCGTTGACTTGGGCATTGGACTCTGCTCTGTCTCTTGTTTCCTTGGTTGCTAGTGTCTGTGTAGACAGGCGAGTACAAACTGTAGACTGAAGGATGTTGATCTCAGGCCGGCCGTGCCGCCGTTGTTTTGCTCTTGTTGCAGCTCATTGGCTTCGCTCCGTTCGTCTCTCCCGAACGTTCATCGTTGTAGGTGGTGCGTTGTTATTTATTTTGCGGCGTATAGAGATCACAGTGTATAATATATGTATGTATTGTATGCGCATAAAATAAATTACCACGTATTACCATGCTCTATGGTACAGGGACCCGCAGTGGCTACCGCAGGTATGTATGTACAGTAGGTCTACTAAAAAAGTCCCCCGCTCCAGAGGCGGCCGGCCGGCCGAACCCCCGGATTCCAGCCCCGACTCTATTGCGCAGGCCGCGGCAGTGACACGGGTCAGGTCGCGGCGCCCGGCGAGTGAGTCAGTTGGCGGCGGCCGGCCGTCGAGTGAGGACGCCGTGTGTGGGGCGCGGAGATGCTGCAGTGCAGAGGAGGGGAAGATAGGGACTCCGCACGATGCCGCAAATGATGTCTTTGTGATCTAATTGAAACACCTGCGGAGTGCGGTGCATATCCTCCCTTGCCTCATTCCTATTTTATCATAATCCTTCAATAATCCGTAATGACCATTCAACGCAAGCAAGCAAACAAAACAACCCGTTTAGTGGCGACATCATCTCGGATAAAAAAGCGACAGTGATGATTAGAATAGACTTAGCGCGAGGGCAAATCGAGGGGTATTATGTGTTACGGGCCATATACTAACTTGGGCAGTATGCAAACTACCCGGGCAGTATGCAAACTACCCAACAGCCCGGGCAGTATGCATACCACCCGGGTAGTAGGGGAAGTTGGGGGAACGCCGAATACTTTTTTTCTGACGCCCGTAGCACGCAAGGTAGACAACATAAGCTATTCTTGTTGGCGTCATTCGAGAGGCCAGTCTTTTGCCTTTCAAACATACCAGGCGCATTTGATGAATTCGCATACCGTTAAGCGCACAAACTAAAAATATCAAAGAAGTGACTTTTTCGGCGTTGCCCCGGACTGCGGGGAAAGCCGAAAATGGGATAAATGATCTACGGGGAATGCCGACATTGATGTTTTGCCATTTTATCTCAAACGTTATCCATGACACGCGTTTTAAGAGCTTGAGGACGCGGTGCACACTGGAAGTTATAATTGTGTGATATAATAAGAAAATGCCAGGTAAATCATTCCTTATATGTAACAGGCCGTTGTGTCGGCTGAAAGTGTAATTTGTGTGACTAAAAATACGCGTTGCTATTCTACAGCAGTAAAGTCCACGTAGCGTGCTTTTAACACGTGCGTAATCGCACGTTTTCGGCATTACCCCAGCCAGCCATACTTTCATTTGCAGGCCCATAACTTTTCAACGTGCTGTATAAATTTCAAATAGGCAGCACACTTATGCAAAGACATGCTAAAGATTACTTGACCGAATTGGCCAGACAAACGGTAGCATAATGAGTAAGAAATACAGCTTCAAAGGCACGTGTAGTACAAGGGAAACGTACCTTGAAAACGCTCTTGGCGCCCTCACAGCCGAAGTATTCCAAATGACGACTCGTAACAAACATGCGATAATTGTAGTCACTTAAGCTTCAGAGCATCACTGACAGGTGGCATCCATGTCTAAAGGCCGCCGTCCACTGTGCGGAACGCGTGCGGTCCGTACGGAATTTAACACAGAACCCTATGGGCGCATCCGGTCCGTACGGAAATCGTGTGCGCTCCGTCCGGACCGCATCCGAACGGCAATCAGCTGTTGATTTTCCGTCAGCTCTCCGCATGCGTTTCGGATGCGGTTGCTACGGAGACGGAAGAGTGATGTCCGACGCATTGAACTTTTCTGCGGAAAACGCATCCGGAACGTCCGGAACAGACGTGGTTTGGGGCCGTATCGGAGGCAAACATTGTGAATTGTACGAAGAATTGGAACTCGATCATCATGAAGTAAGTAAAAATTATTTCCTTAGAATGGCAAGAGTATTCGCTGCTGGTTACTTGCAATATTTAATTTGGTAATAAGTGATAGGAAACATTTATTAGCTCTCCGCATCCGGACCGCATCCGGACCGCATCCGGACCGGATGCGGCCAGCGTGCGGCGACATTCCGGACGGACTCCGGACGGAATTCCGTCGCAGTGGACGGCGGCCTTTACGGTTTTCGAAATATCTCGAATTTCGGCTTTGCCCCAACTCCGGCATTGCCCCAACTTCCCCTATGCATACTACCCGACCACTTGGGCAGTATGCATACCGCCCAAAAGCCTGGGCAGTTTGCATAATGCATACTGCCCGCTTCTTGTATTAAAGTTGTGCATTCCATGTCCATTTTCAAAATATTAATGACTATCTAAGTAACGTAGTTCAACCGCGAAGTCTTTTTGCCGTCAAACGTGATTTATCGATTGAAGGGTGGAGTAAGGATTGGAATATAACGGCTTAAAATTATTTTCCCATAATTTTATTGTTAATTAGCCAGCGGCCAACAAGCCATTTTCATCTGAAATGACGAAAGATCTATAGTGTCATTACTCGATTTGGTTTGGCACTTGGATCTGTAGAGGGCATTAATATAGTTTCAATAGCTAATGTTGCATGCCCATTTACATGTAAGACGTCACAAATTATTATGGTCAGGTTACCAGGTCAGAGGCCAGTTTTGCCAACAGAAAAATAGCCGCCTGCCGGATTTTTTTTTTTGTCTAAAGACCGCATCACATATGAGCATTAACGGTATAAAAGCCCTATCCGCTGTGGCCATCGCGGTTACGCGCCGTATGTGAAGCGGTCTTTGGACAAAAAATTCCGGCAGGCGGTTATTTTCTGTTGGTAAAACTGGTGACCTTGACCTCAGGTCAAATTTTGAGCTTAGATCAACTTTGACTGCTTATTCCAGAAACCTCTAAAAGAGCTATCGAATACACTGTTTCATGGGCAATTTTGTAAAAAAAAAAATGAAAAAGGCGAAATTTAACCTATGATGACCTTTGGTGCCCCATTCTTTGACCTGAGGCCAGTTTTACCAACAGAAAAATAGCCGTCTGCCGGAATTTTTTGCCTGAAGACCGCTTCACATAAACGCGATGGGCATATAAGCGGATAGGGCTTTACCGTATGTGAAGCCGTCTTGAGCGAAAAATTGCAGCAGGCGTCTATTTTATGTTGGTAAAATTGGCCTCTGACCTAAAAAAAAATGACTAGAGTAAATTCGTCATGATTTTTTTTACGCAATTTCGAATGCCGGTAACCGCATCTTACATGCCGCTTACTCCTGTGCCGCGGAGCCGAGCAGAAGTGTTCAATCCCCCCCTCCCCCCAGCCCGGCACGGCTGGCGACGAGCACCGCCCCAGCGCGGGTTAAAGCGTCTGTCATTGACATGTATATTATATGCGAGCTATTGCATTAACTAGTCTCACGAGCCACGGTCAGCATATTGCCCGAGTAAACATCTTGCCCGTGAGCTGAAAGGTGGGTAGTATGCATACTACCCGGGCGGTATGCATACTGCCCAAGGGGTCGGGTAGTATGCATACTACCCGGGCGGTATGCATACTGCCCGGGCTGTTGGGTAGTTTGCATACTGCCCGGATAGTTTGCATACTGCCCAAGTTAGCATATGACCCGTAACATATGCATCACATACCGAGTATTTCATTCCCATCTAGCGAATTAAGATTGGGGATCTTGCCCAACAAGTCAGCGGCCGTTCTAGACACAGATAAATACTTTCTTTTCGGTCGCATCATTATCTGCAATAATTCGAAGCGAGGTTTAACCCTCGCCGGCCGAGAAGAAGGGGTGGATGCCGCCACCATGTATTTTTTTGCGGTAGCTCCAGTCGTCAAACTTTCAGTACCTTATTATACATCAATTTGACACGTTCCCTGAAAATTTGAGCGAAATCCGTCGGAAAAGTTCTGAGAAATTGACCTTTTAGTGACGTCATGTTCGACATTTTCGCTTAAAAAACGGCAAAATTTCAAACGCTGCTAACATCTTCATTTTTCAAGGAAACAAGACGTAACAAAAAAGGTTATACGTGATTCTGCTTTGTCTATCAAATGGTTATCTCGGTGTTTTGAAAATTTTGGATTTTGGCCCATTTTTTTCTAAAAAAAACTGACTTTTTTTGGGAAAATAGGTATAAAATCCAAAATTTTGAGTGTATCGAAAAAACCGGAATATATGTCAGAGAAGTGGTCAATGTGCACCTACAAGCCAATTTTTAGAAGAATCGGCTCAAAATGTGGGAGTTATTCAAAATTTTATGACGTCACGACACGCAAAAAAATTGAAAAATGATTTTTTGGAAGTTCTAGACCTCGTACGGAAACAAAAATAGCACCATTCGATTCGTCGTGAAAAACTGCATCAGATAGACACCTTCTTAGGCCTTAACCCGCGCCCCGCTGGGCTATTCAGCCATACGCGCCCTGCTGGGGGGGGGGGGCAGATTCTGCCCCCCCTGTCTAACTTCCGAACCGATGGTCGTAGAAAGACGGGGAAAACGGCAATCGAAAGCTCTCAACAAGGCGGATCTTAAGAGCCCAATTTTTTTGCTTAAGTAGGTCAGAGGTCAGGTCAAGGTCAGGTCAAGGGTACAAAATGCAAGTTTCTACAGTATCGGCCTTGCACCGTAGTTGCCGAAGAATGGACTGAGACTGATTGCCCAAAACGTGTTCTTAGACTACCAAGACAATATTCGTTGCACACAATGGCATTCAAAGGTCAAGGTCAAGGTCAGGTCAGGTCAGGTCAGGTCGTCAAAAACAAAATATAGAAAAGGGCATGTGCGACACATGTTTTATGGGTCATTTTACTCATGGAATTCAATAGGCACACTCAATAAGTGATATGGACCACCTCTGGATGAATTTTAGGTCGAGGTCAGGTCAAGGTCAGGTCAAGTGAGGTCAAATTTTGAAGTTGGTTGTTAAGGCCTAAAAAGGTGTCTATCCGATGCAGTTTTTCACGGCGAATCGAATGGTGCTATTTTTGTTTCCGTACGAGGTCTACAACTTCCAAAAAAAATCATTTTTCAAAAAATTTGTGTGTCGTGACGTCATAAAATTTTGAATAACTCCCACATTTTTGAACCGATTCTTCTAAAAATTGGTATGTAGGTGCACATAGACCACTTCTTTGACATATATTCCGGTTTTTTCGATAAACTCAAAATTTTGGATTTTATAAATATTTTCCCAAAAAAGTCAGTTTTTTTTTGAAAAATTTTGGCCAAAATCCAAAATTTTCAAAAAACCGAGATAGCCATTTGATAGACAAAGCAGAATCACGTAAAACCTTTTTTGTTACGTCTTGATTCCTTTAAAAATGAAGATGTTAGCGGCGTTTGAAATTTTGCCGTTTTTGAGGCGAAAATGGCGAACATGACGTCACTAAAACGTCAATTTCTCAAAAATTTTCCGACGGATTTCGCTAACATTTTCAGGGAACGTGTCAAATTGATGTATGATAAGGTACTGAAAGTTTGACGTCGCTGGCGTAACGCGTTTAGAAGTTATTGGCGAAAAACGGGAGGGGGGGGGCAGATTCTACCCCCCCCCCAGCGGGGCGCGGGTTAACAACCAACTTCAAAATTTGACCTCACTTGACCTGACCTTGACCTGAAATTCATCCAGATGTGGTCCATATCACTTATTGAGTGTGCTTATTGAATTCTAAGAGTAAAATATCCCATAAAACATGTGTCGCACATGCCCTTTTCTATATTTTGTTTTTGGCGACCTGACCTGACCTTGACCTTTGAATGACATTGAATGCAACGAATATTGTCTTGGTAGTCTAAGAACACGTTTTGGGCAATCAGTCTCAGTCCATTCTTCGGCAACTACAGCGCAAGGCCGATACTGTAGAAACTTGCATTTTGTACCCTTGACCTGACCTCTGACCTACTTAAGCAAAAAAAAATTGGGCTCTTAAGATCCGCCTTGTTGAGAGCTTTCGATTGCCGTTTTCCTCGTCTTTCTACGACCATCGGTTCGGAAGTTAGACAGGGGGGCAGTATCTGCCCCCCCCCCCCTCCCCCCAGCAGGGCGCGTATGGCTGAATAGCCCAGCGGGGCGCGGGTTAAAATCAACCACGTTTTCAGGTCAGGTTACTTAACCCGCGCCGGGCCGGTGCTCTGAGATTCCGCGCCGGGCCGGGGGGGGGGGGGGTGTCTGAACACCCCCCTTCTAACTCGGCTAATGGGCCACGTAGCGACACGCGGTAAGCGGCAATCAAAAGAACGTCCAAAATAAGGTCGAAAACACTTAAGTCATTTTTTGGGTCAGGTCAAAGGTCAGGTCACCAGAGGTCACCAAAGGTAAAATGTTGACTATTTCAACATTTTGGAAACTGCCAACGGCTATCTCGGGAACCGATAGAGCTACAGCGCCGCGGAAAAGCGCATTCGATAGCCCTTTTACAGGCCTTTCTGAGTGATGTTCTCAGATTTGACCTCAGGTCAACGGTTAAGCCTCCAGAGGGCAAAAACTCCAAAAATAGCCGTTTTTACGAAAAGCGTTTTTTTCGGCGATAACTTTTTACTCAAAAGAGCCATGACATTACTTTTGCCAGCATCGTGTTCCTCTCGTCGAGACGCGTCGAATGAACAATAATTTGACCTTGAAAGGTCAACTTGAAAATTTGACCTCAGGTCAAGGACCTGACCGGAAAAGGTCATGTTGCATATCAGTCGATCCGCAACGTCGAGGCAAACACATCTAAGGCGTTTTCAGCGCTCTAGCACGCCTCTACTACGCGTTCACTCCGGTATGGTGGTATGTACCGTAAAGTGGGGCTATTTGAGACAGTACGGTACTAGTTTAGTAAAATTGCTGTAAAATTAAAACCGTTTGATATTTTAATCAATTTTTGCTCAGGATGATGTAGAATTCAACGGTGAATACCTACCATGGATAGGATTTTTTTTGAAAATTTTGAATAGTTTTGAAAGAAATTTGGCATTTAACAAGAAATACAGAAAAACACAATTTAAATGTTAACACTAGAATCGAGTCGATCGAAACAGATATATTCTTACACGAAAATACCTAAATGTCACAGGATTTGGAATCACACTCTTATAGTAGCGTGCGCTTTCAGATGACAGTATCCTCCACCTCCCCCCAAAGCCCCTCAGGGGGCGGACGGCACAATGGGTCGAAGGGACTTCCTGTTCCGTACCACCATACGGCCGGATCCGTCCAGGCGCACAGTATATTGCCGGATTGGACACAGAAGTCTGGTCACTACTCCGGTTCTGTCCCATCGTTTCGTCACTGGATCTTAAACTCGAACCAGCTGCCCAACTGAGAGCTTGGGTAACGTTCTGCTGAATTTGGCTTCATCTTGCAGAACTTCGCCCCTGCGTGCCATCTCCTTTTCTCTTATCTCCAAGTGGTCTGTCCAGTGCTGACTGATCCGCAGCTCGTCACCGGGCACAGGGACACCGCTCCTCAACTGCCGTCCGAGAAGGAGCTGCGCCGGGGATTTCCCACCGTCTCGCAGAGGAGTGTCGTGGTACTGCAAGAATGCCAACACCACTCGCTCCGTGGCAAAAGTCCCTGTACCACTTACGTTCTCACGGAGAATCCGCTTTGCCGTTTTCACTGCTGCTTCTGCTCGGCCGTTTGACTGGGGGTAATGTGCAGGGTGTCTGTCGAATCTCGACACCCCACCGGCGGAAAAAATCCTTCATCTCACAGCTGGTAAGACTTGTACCGCCGTCTACTGAGATCTATCTGCTCTGGCACTCCGTGTTGACAGAAGTATGTACCTGTGCAGCATCGGCATCAGCGCACTCGACGTGAAGCTCCAAAGGTGATCCACTCTTAGCCACCCAGTGAACCGATCAGCATACACCAGGTAATGCCGATTTCGTATCGTCATGAGGTCGGTTACTACCTGCTGAAAAGGGTAATCGGGTGGAGGAGTCATGATCAATGGTTCTGCGCTCTGAGAGGGCGCAATGCTGTCACACGCAGAATACTGGCGTCTGCTGTTCTCAACATCACCATCGAAACCTGGCCAGTACACCGACTGTCTTAATATCCTCAGCATACTCTCCGCACCCTGGTGAGCTGCGTGCAGATTCCGCGTCACCTACTCCCGCAGGCTGGAAGGTATCACCAGTCGCAGAGGACCGCCATCAAACGTGTAGCAGAGTATGTCTGGTATCCACCAGACAGAGCCTGTCACGTACTACCTACCTTGAAGAACGGTTTCAGCTCACTGTTTTCCTGAGAACAGCTGTTTGGCCAGCTGTCGTCACGAACCCGCTGTCTGACCATCTGATAGACGTCATCTGTACTCGTCGCCCATGTTTGACCGTCTCTTGATCGACGGTCAGAGCGCAAACAGTCTCCTACACCGACGAGACTGCCGCTACAGTCAGCTCTTCTTCCAGGGCCGAGTCGGCGGCAGACGGTGCAGCTCTCTCCACGGGGTAACTTGATAGTACGTCAGCCATCGAGTTCAGACGGCCGGGCCGGTATCTGATCGTGAATTTGTACAAAAGTCTTCTCTTTTAATCGGAAAAGCCGAGGGTTTGTGAGGCTCTTCAGTTCCCTGTCGCTGAATATCTTTACCAGGGGCCGATGGTCAGTGATCACTTCAAGATTCGGGCATCCCAGAAGAAAAAGGCGCGCCTTCTGCAGCGCCCACACGACCGCCAAGGCCTCGCCCTCCACCGCTGCATATCTCTGCTCGGCGGGCGTCAGAAATCGGCTTCCACAGAGGGCAAGCTTCCAACCTTTAGGACAGCAAGCGGGCAGGCCACTCGGGGGTCGAACAGTCACACCACTGCTGCAGTACTACGAAACCGATCCCAGCCTTGCTCCAATCCAACATCAGAATGGTGGGCCGTGTCTTGTCGTAATACCAAAGCCCCTGTTCCACTAGCTTGCTGACCATCATCTTTACCTCCTCCAGACGTCTTTTCAGCTGCTCGTCCCAGTAGACCTTCTTCGATTGTGGATTCTTCAGAAGGTCCCGAAACGGCTCCATGATAGTCGCTGTTGCCATGAAGGGCGCCATCTGGTCGATCAGCCCGACAAACGACCTGATAGCAGTGATCGACGGCGTGTCCGGCATCGGAAAACTGGCAATGGAAGCCAGCTTCTCGGGCTAGGGCTGGTGGTACGATTCCCAGCCGAGACGGTATCCGACGAAGTCGACTTCTTCTTTTTTTTTGCAGAAGCTGAATTTCTCCGGTGACAGCGTTATCCGTGCCCGCGCACATGTCTCCAGGTACTCCCAGCAGTGCCAGAAGGCTTGTTCTACACTGCTGTCGTAAAGGAGGACGTCATCCACGCATTTGAATTTCCTGGGGATGTCCAGCATCGCGTCGTCATATCGCTTCGTGTACGCATCTAATGCTGAAGAGTGTCTCGTCGGCGCTCGCAGATATCTGTATCTGCCCCACGGAGTTATGAATGTCGTCAGCGGCCGGCTTTCCACTGCCAACGGAACCTGATGGAAACCCCAGAACGCGTCCAGTTTGGTCTTGTAGCAGTGGCTCGGCACCGAAGAGGTCATGTCGAAGGGAGGTCGCGTATAGTGTGTTTCACGCTGACACCACTTACTCAGCTCCTGGAGGTCAACCACGCGGCGGGGCTGTCCATTAGTCTTCGGAACCACCACCATCTGGGCACACCAAACAGACGGCTCGCCCGCCGGCACCTTCTCCAAGACACCTCTCCGAACATCCTCGTCAAGCTGAGCTTTTATTTCGGCTTCCCAATGCTTGCTGACCGGGATCGGTGTGTGCCTCACATGAGGAACAGCTCCAGGCAGCAGGTAACTCTTGTGAGGAGTTGTGTAATGTGTTCATCGCGGGCAGTCTGTCTGCGCCTGTGTTGAATACAGTAGGCGCGAATTGCTGTTTCAGAAACTGCTCCAGCTGCTCCACATTCTCTTATGTCGGGGCATACGGCAGCTGCCCCGGTCGAGAGGGCATGCCCTCGTCTTGACACGCCCCCGTCTCAGCCTCCATGTTCGCGATTGTCTTCCTTGCTGGATGCTGTATGTGATGCGGAAACTCTGCATCTACCAGTCCCAGTGATTTGCAGGTCTTCACAGACAAGAACATGCGTTCTACCAGTGCTGCCAGATGGGGAGGGCTGTAATCCTCCAGATCAGATACAAAAATCCTCCAGATTCCTCCAAATCCTATTGGTAGATATATAAAGGCGGTCTTGGACGCTGCGGGGGGCTATACCCCCAAAAAAGTTTCACCAAATTCTAAAAACTCATCGAATTTCGAATCCTTTCGCACTGCTGTGCAGGTTGAAAGATACTTTTTCTAATAAAAGTTGTTAAGTTTTCGTTTTTATCCTAAAAAAACGAAAATTTTCGTCGATTTCGGGCGCTGCAGGGAGGCCGGGGGCATTTGCCCCAAATGTCCCCCTTAGATCCGCCAGTAGTTTGGTACCCTCGTAGATGCTACAGACTGATGCATTCTGCAGTCTCACGGTGATAAGGACGTGATATATCCTAACGGGTAGGGTGACGCTGGGCAGGAAAATGCCTTTTTAGTCTTGAATGTGTTATATTTTCCCATGAAATTGAATAAAATAATCGGGCGAAAAATCCTCCAGATTTTCCTCCAGAATCAAAAATCCTCCAAAAGCGAAATTTGTCCGCAAATAGAGTTCAAAATCCTCCAGATTTGCGGAAATCCTCCAAATCTGGCAGCACTGCGTTCTACTCCGTGTATGAAGTGTACGTTCTGATCGGTGCTGCGATCCCCCAGCCGCATCGTGCACTTCTTTGTGCCAAACACCTTGTGAGCGCCACCTCCTGCGTGACGTATTGTAGTGCTGGGCTTGTCCAGGTCTCTTACCCTGAGGCCGAGAATGGCCACCTCCTTTGGACCGGCAACACAGCACTCGGCCCCGGTGTCTGACTTGAAATTCTGGTTACTGTTTGCTGGAACCACAGTAACTTCAACTCCCTCCAGCTTCTCGTGGTTCGTCACTCCTTTTCGGACGTGCAGCCGGTTCATTGACGACCTGAACTGATTCAGGTTGGGTCCAGACTGTGAGACACCACTCACGTTAGAAGACCTCACTGGCGACTCTTCCACAGTGTTCAGAAGCCCATTTGCACTTGGACACTGAGACCGGAAGTGTCCTTTTCCTCCGCACTGGTAACATTGAACGTACCTTCGCCGATTCCTTGAGTTGGCGCTGTTTTGCCCAAGGCCATATATAGAAGGTACAGTCACTCCCCCGCCGACCAATCAGAGACAGATCCTGAGTGACGTCATCCCTGATGCTCGCAAGGGGTACTCCATTCCTTAACAACGTAAAAATGGCAAACTTCATTTGAAGATTATTGATGGTACTTTTCACATATTGCTCAACCGTTGATGTCACTGGAAAGCCCAACTAATTTTCTAGCGACAAAAAAGAGCAGCAAGATGCTAAGAAATGGCCGGTTTTGAAGATAAACGCGATTTAAAAACCCTCTGCAGTAGCAGAAAAGCAACGTAAAAACGCATCGAGCTTATATTTTTACTATTATGAGCAACCAATCACTCACAAAAGGCCTCTACACCAAGGCCCTAAAACTCTACACCACGCTCGGCGCTTGCTCGGCGCGGTTCATTCCCATGGTTGAGCCCCATGGTTGAGCCCTGTAACTGGGGGCTGTAACTGGTGTGACTTTTGGTAGCAAGGAACTTCTCACATTCTAGACCAAAAAAATATATCTTATGACACCGAAACTGCAATAAAACATGCTTATTTGGAAAGAAAATTCAATTTGTATTATGATGAACACCTTTTATGAGCCCATCTGCGGTAGGTTTACCAACTATGAATGTTTTTGTTCAATACTGTTTGGTACCCAAAACTTTAAATTTCAAATTTGGAAGGAAAATTGACAATGAGCCCCAATTAGATGAGCTTTAATACTTATTACTTGTATATGTTATATTCTGTGCATTTTTGCATATTTTGGTGGTTTATTAAATGCCGACTCGGCCTTGTTTTTTAACAATATTACATTTAGTGGAACAGGGTGACAAAGAACACCAATGGTGGTGATGTATTCAACATGGATTAATTCTAGTTTTGAGTATTAGTAAATGCAAAATAGTATACACATAAGATATGAAAGACAATTCAATTTTGATATTGAATGCTACTGATTTGAAACCCATACCACTGGTATTATTCGAGAATTCGAGGTACAACTTTGGCATGTCCGGCGGGATGACAACTTTGGGAGCATGGTGGTTTAGAAATTCAAAGAAGCAATATTAGGCTATGATAATAGTTTTTCACCATTAGTTTTTATTTTTAAGGATGAAAACATACTTTCGGTACTAAAGAATCCCTACAACCTAAGATTTATTATTTTCGAAATGGCGTGGCCGGCTTTAAAATTATCTTCGCAAATACTTTACAGAAATACACCATTCCTGCCCTGAAAACATTTATGGATAATATATATGTAAATAATAAAACATATAAAAATATGAGGCCTAGTTCCCTTTTTTGGAATGAAAGGACCAGCTGAAAATAGTAGTCAAAATACCTTAGTGTTGTGGCGGCGAACCGGTTTTACCTAGTTCTCTATATACCGTGCCTGGATGGTGAGCGGCAGTCACCAGAGATATGATATGAGAGATGATGAGAGTGACCCAGTGATTCGATCCGGTATAGGACTCTAAAGGGACTATCCCACCTTTAACATGGGGTTTGAGTTGAGATAGCCAAGTTTGCGGCGAGGTTCAGAAACCACTATCTATCTAGGTTGCAACCCCCGCGGCCTCTTGGTGTTGAAGAAATTCGTTCCCTTCATTTGAAAATGGGCCTTGTGCAAGGCCCTATCTTCAACATGGAGCGACCGTTAGTGTGACGTCACCTCGTTTAGTCATTCTGATTTAAATGGGTTTGTTCGTTGAAAAATCGCTTAAAACTTGGTCTGAACTTTGTTGTGGTGCCTACAGAGTAAAAAAATCAGCTTTATGACAGTAATGTGGCCTGGGGATGGAGGTAATTTTGGGATGTGACGTCACATATTTGAAAGTTTGTGTTTGGAATATGGGAAGCCTAAGATGTTTAATGCAGAAGCAAAGGTCGCATTACAGGCGTGACTTTAAAAAGTGTATCGACAACGTCTACACTAAATAAAGTCAATTAACTACCGACTTGAAACTACGCTTAATTAGATTCTTGAATGATTACGGAGCGAGCGAAGCGAGCGTAGTCTTTCTTTAGATTAACGGAAATTTCTGAGTATGAATATGGGGCTACCAAACAAAAAAGACCGCGGTTCAATCGGCCCAGCGGTGGCCGAGATAAAAGCTTCTCAAAAGCGTTATAGGGCGGGCCGGTCCGAGCTGTACCGCTCATACTGATATTTTCCCGTTACATTGAAAACTCTTTTTCGCGCTCGCTCGCAAGAAAAAAAAATCATAAACAACAATTTCAATACCTAAATATACAATTCATAAGCATAGGTGACGTCTTACAACAGGTCAGTGAGTAGCCGTATCTTCCCAATACCTTCATCATTAAGGTCTTCCGATCATTTTAAAGGGACACTCCCACCTTAACATTAGTTTTGAGTTGAGATAGCCAAATTGGTGGCCATGGCCTGCAAATACCGGTTTGGGCACTCACAACATCGAAAAATGCTTTAATTCGAAGATATGGAATTTCAAACTTGCAATTTTCGGATTCTAAGGGGCTAATGCATTGGAATGCCCCCTTAGAATTTGTGACGTCAGCGGAGATCTAACGATTTTTAAATCTTAGACTAAAACCATCGTTAACACGTGGTGGTATACGCTGCTTTGCGCGCAACGTCTGCCGCACTTTAAGGCTGCCAAATTATTGCTTCCAAATAAAGTCGCTAGTAACAGGGGAGATCCCAAAAAGTAAACAAAAGTAAAAGCCTAATATCTTGAAAAGCAGTGAATATTTTTTTCGGTGAAATTTGGTAGATATTCGTTTTCGCTCTTTCTGAACCAAGGGACATCACTTTCATGCCAATTCATTAACTTTTTTGAAGGTGGGAGGGTCCCTTTAAGATTCGACGTAAGATGTCCCGACGTAAATCGCACTTACGATCGATTGTACGACAAATGTCTACGACCAAAATTTTGATCGTAAGATAAATCTTAACTGTTTGCGATGCCAACGTGAATACCAAATTATCGTACGACAAAGAGCGATCGTAAGATAAATCTTACGAAAAATTCCGACGTGAATACGGCCCAGGAGCTCCACAAACTCTCCGGGCTGGAGTCGCCAGGGTATCTTGAGGGGTGGGGTGGGACTAAACGGCCCCCGCCGAAGTTAGTTGGTAGCACTGCTGCTCCACGGCGTACATTTCCTACCAGCCCATAGGGTTTACATGTTAAATGGCCTGTTTTCGGCGAGCGATATCTCGGTCAACCTTTGAAGGAATCAATGGTTCTTGGTCTCAAATGATAGATCGATGAATTTTCTTTCGACAATTCCTCTACCATTTTTCACGAAACCCAGCCGATCTTCTACGGCGTACAGGGTAAAGATTTCTCTGCACGCCAGCACCCGCGATCCGCCTCTCCGATCCCCGACGCGCGGTCCGCGGTAGCGGTCGGTAGCGTATCGGGCTACGGATCCGAGGGTCGTGAGTTCGAATCCCGGGAGCGCCGCGTGATTTTGGCTAGAATTGAATGATGTAGATTCTTGAATGTTTGCATAATCAATTATTAATAGCTAATTGAATGTATCTGCCCACTAATCGGCCCCTAAAACCTGTTATTTAAGGAATTTAAGAAATGAATGTCACGTGCGCGTCACGACTGCCAACCATAAGCGCTACCATATTCTAGTTTGAACTAACTTTTTGCTAGTGCCGACCACATATAGTAGGTTTTCTAGTAGTTATACTAGAAATTCCTACCAAAGTTCGTCCTACCCTTCACTCAATATACCCTGGGACTAAATGCTTACTTCGAAATCTAAGCTGCGTTGCGGCATTGGCGGTTATGTGCGGCGTGTATGCCGCATGATTAGTAAGCGGCGACCACTAAATTAAAGACAAACGCTCCGACCGGTTCTCAATGAATAACACTGCATACCAAAAATGCCAACCGCTCTCGTCATAAGATATTTAGCTTTAAATAACTACGTTATCTGCATCATCATTTTGAACCAAATTAATACTTTCAACACAACTCACTCATTCCTTCCTTTGTTGTCTCCAAACAGTCTTTCGATTGTCTGGAAATCGTATGCTAAATCCCGTACCTGTATGCGACTGGTGCATATAAAGGCCGATTAAAGAATTTGAATAGGCTCTGGCATGCGATTTCCTGGCTACCCAAAAAAGTCTGTTTCAGTCTTGCTATCAAAACATGACCTCGCCCGCACAGGGGGGGGGGGGTTGATGCAACCCCCCTAAGGTTTTTCGCGAATAACTCGCTTAAAAAGCGGCTGATCGCGACGAAACTTTCAGTACCCTCGCATTGATCAATTTAACACCCATCCTGAAAATTTCATGACCCTGACCCAAATGACCTTTGACTTGTGAGTTGTGACCTACTTTTCGAGACCATGTTTGGCCGGAACCGCGATTCAGCGTATGTCGGCTCGCATTAGCAGCGCGTTTGCAGTCTTTTCGTGGTTTCAAGCGTTCAAACATGTGATATGATGTTGCCCCCATGCATTAGGGTGGGTGTCAAGGTCACCTGAAGGTCAGGTCAGGTCATTGACCTTTGGTGACTTCGGTTCACTTTTTCGATTTTGACATGTTTCTAGGTCAGTTTTTTCGAGCTGAATTCGAATTAAGCAACCACATGAACGTTTACAAAGTAGTTTTGGTGCCTTCGTAACATGTTACGAGGCTGTCAGAGGCGGTTGACACCTACTACAAATACCTGGCAGGACCTCTACTGGTTGACCTGACCTGACCTAACCCGACCTGGCCTAAATGAATGAAGACATCATCTGTGATCAAAACTATCATGATATTCGTGATCAGCACCCCGAAAAACCCCATAGCAGCCACACTACGACGTTCTAACAGGTCCCAATTTTCCCGCCTTTTGGGTCATTGACCTGACCTGGAAGGTCAACCGATGACCTAGGACCTTAAAATTGGGTATCATCGGCTTTCTCTCGTCACGGGCAACACGCTCGTTTTTTCCGCGAAGCTCTAGCTTGATCAGGAGCGAAACGGCAAGGGGTTATACCTTATACGTTCGCGGCTGAGTATTAATTTGGTTCAATACAATGATGTAGATAAGTTAGTTATTTAAATCTAAATATCCTATGACGAGAGCGATGGACATTTTTGGTATGCAGTGTTATCCATTGAAAACAGGTCAAAGCTATTGAGTTTTTAATTTAGTGGTCGCGCTTACTAATCATGCGGCATACACGCCGCACATAACCGCCAATGCCGCAACGCAGCTTAGATTTCGAAGTAAACATTTAGTCTCACCCATCTTGAGTGAAGGGTAGGACGAACTTTGGTAGGCATTTCTAGTAGAACTGCTAGAAAACCTACTATACGTGGCCGGGACTATCAAAAAGGTAAATCAAACTAGAACATGGTAGCGCTTATGGTTGGCAGTCATGATACGCACGTGACATTCATTTCATAACAGGTTTTAGGGGCCGATTGGTGGGCACAAATACAATCAATTAGCTATTACCAATTGATTATGCAAACATTCAAAAATCTACATCAATCAGTTCTAGCCAAAATCACGCGGCGCTCCCAGGATTCGAACTCACGATCCTCGGATCCGTACCCCGATACGGTATCGACTGCGCTACAGAGGACCGCGGGTGGACGATCGGGGAGGCGGATCGCGGGTGCTGGCGTGCAGATAAATCTTAACCCTGTACGCCGTGAAAGATCGGCTGGGTTTCGTTAAAAATGGCAGAGGAATTGTCGAAAGAAAATTCATCGAACTATCATTTGAGACTAAGAACCATTGATTCCTTCAAAGGTTGACCGAGATATTGCTCGCCGAAAACAGGCCATTTAACATGTAAACCTTAAGGGCTGGTAGGAAATGTACGCCGTGTAGCAGCAGTGCTACCCAGGGTATATTGAGTGAAGGGCAGGACGAATTTTGGTAGGAATTTCTAGGACAACTTCTAGGTCGGGACTAGCAAAAGTTTAGTTCAAACTAGAATATGGTAGCGTCTATGGTAGGCGGTCATGACGCGCACGTGACATTCATTCTTAAATTTCCTGAATAACAGGTTTTAGGAGGCCGATTAGTGGGCAGATACATTAGATTAGCTAGTATTTATCAATTATACAATAGGGTGTGTCGATAGTCGCAGATTCGCGTTAGACAAAGATATAAATTGGCGCGAGCATGCCAAAACACTAGCCCTGCAGTTGGTTTTGCGTAAAAATGCGATTTGACGAGGCTCGGGCAGGTCGAAGTTACAGCGAAAAAGTCGCAGTCGACGGTGCTGCCACCTACATTGCCAATAACGGGCACTATCATATCGTGATAATTGGGGTAGTTTCAAATGAGAAATGACTTCTATTTTTGTTCAAACTGCTTAAGAAGAAATAAAACTTTTCGGAAACACACATTTTTCCCAAATATCGCGTTCCATTTTTTCCTGTTGAGTTGTTAGGAAAGTGGTAAATTTCAAGGTTGACGGCTAAAAAACGAAACAGGAGGAACAGAGCAGGAATCACCAAGACGTGTGCCGCGCCGATGCTGTAGCCTGTAGATAAGGGGTGAGCAACAGAACCAGCATACCTAACGATTTTGATTACTGATAGATATTTTTCTCTAAATGGAAGACTATTAGTAACTCAGGCAAGCCTTCTAATATAGGTATCGACAGGGTTGCGGTAAAAGGTACAATCGATGGCGCATTACAATTATTCTGAGTTGGGTAACAACACTCTTCAGATACCTACCATCAACAACCTCACTATCTCCTATATGGGAGCTATATCATCTGATTCCAGCGCCCTGAAAACAGACAGGTTATTACCAAAAATCTCTATATTAGCGCCTACCGACATACGCTGAATGACGCTATCAATACCCGACATTTGTAAAAGGTGATTCGCCACACAGCCCGCCGGCGTCTGAGGGGTTGAATAAGTGAGCCAGATTGCCAGCGACTCACCGCTGAACTACCGGGCATAACAAAACGGACGATGCGACATGACTCAGAGATCATCACAGACGCAACGAAAAATGTAACCGAAGGCCATCTGAGCTGTTGTTGTTGTTGTTGTTGTTGTTGTTGTGTGTTCCCTCCAGCCGCGTCACCGCGGTGTAGCCGTGCGGCTCTGGAGGTCCCTCACGGCGGCCGCCAGGGCCGCCACCTCTCCGTCGTCGCGGACGTCTTCCGGGTTCAGGAAAATCGTTCCGTACATCCGGAGACGCCAGCCCATGAGGGCCGGGCACCGGAAGAAGAAGTGCCGGGGCGTGTGGCCTCCTCCCGGCACACGGTGCACCGGCCCGCCGCACAGTCGGTGTCAGGGCACTGGCGGCAATCATCGGAAGGGTTCCGTCCAATCCGGTGAAGGTATTGGCGGGATCCTGACCAGTGGCCCGCGCGGAGCTGGTGGACGTCGACGGCCGACGATCTGTCCCCCGTCGCGGCCGGCGGCGGCAGCCGGTTCTCCATCAGGGTCCGGTACCAGCCCTCCGGCCAGGCGGCGATGGTGCGGTCGCGGGCCAGTCTGGCGGCCGCGCGGTGGGCGGTAGCGACGTCCAACGGGACCGCCGCCTGGGGGAGCGCGGTCGCCTCCTTGGCGATCTGGTCGGCGCGCTCGTTTTCGTCGACGCCGCAATGGGACGGCACCCACTGTAGGTGGATCCGGCGGGACGGACCGGCCAGGGCCGCTAGTTCGGTCCAGATGGCGGCTCCTAGCAGGGTCTTCTGGCCTCTGGGACGCCGGGCCCTCTCTCAGCGTCGCGAGGGCCGACTGCGAATCCGAGCAGATGGTGATCGGCGCGCTCGGCTGGTGCGGGTGGTCGCGCAGGTGGTTCAGGGCCGCGCGGAGTGTGACCATCTCCGCCCTGAAGCTCGAACAGAGTTGACCGGCAGGGACGCGTAGCTCGTCGGTTGCATCGTCCGGCCACTCCACAAAGGCTCCTGCTCCTCCGCTGCGGACTCCCGCATCCGCCGACCCATCCGTCCAAACCCAGATGGCTTGCTGGGGGAGGGACGCTAGGTGTCTCTGCGCCGCCTGGTGCAGTTCGTCAGGTGGGGCGTCCCGCCGCAACGCTCCGATGTCCAGAGAGAATGTGACGTGTGGGCAGGCGGCCACCTCCCACGGCGGCGCGCGGGCGGGCAGCAGGGGCTCGATCGTGAGCACGATCCCAGCAGCCCGCCAGGTGTCGTGCCCCACCCCGCCCCATCTGAGCTCGTGCGGAACCCTCGTTCAGATACGTAATATCGCTATCTGCCACCTCGCGGTTCCCTTGTCAAGCCGAACTCATAGGCGGCGGAACGGGGAGGGCACCGCGGCACCGTGCCCCCTTTGATTTTGGCATTTTAACATTAGCCCTATGGGCGTTGCATGGAATGAATGGGACCAAAAGTCGGCAGTGCCCCCCTTAATTGAAGGTATTCTGCCGCTACTGGCCGAACTGATGACACGCAATGGCCAGTCAGTCACAGCTCAGCTTCCTGCGGAACACAGGAAGACACATTCAGTGAGAGTCGGTGGTCATTGATTGTGTCAATATTATTGACATGGTGACTAAAGAACGGTTATATTGCGCCAATACTGTTGCCAGTAGCAGCACCACCAATCTTTTGAACTAAAACCACTTGACATCGGTAAAAAGAAACCCTCTAGCTCTTTTTCAAGCAATCCGTGAAATAGAGGGGATTAGAAAAACTGAAAACCCAAATATTAGCACTAGATAACATAGATCTTAAATTTTGGCCAACATTTTTAAAGCATAGGTACATCAGAGGAGCTTTTGGCGGCTTACCGTCGCGTCTGTGATGATCTCTGAGTCATGTCGCATCGTCCGTTTTGTTTCGCCCGGTAGTTCAGCGGTGAGTCGCTGGCAATCTGGCTCACTGATTCAACCCCTCCGACGCCGGCGGGCTGTGTGGCGAATCACCTTTTACAAATGTTGGGTATTGATAGCGTCATTCAGCATATGTCGGTGGGCGCTAATACAGAGATTTTTGATGATAACCTGTTTGTTTTCAGGGCGCTGGAATCAGATGAAATAGCTCCCATATAGGAGATAGTGAGGTTGTTGATGGTAGGTATCTGAAGAGTGTTGTTTCGCAACTCAGAATAATTGTAATGTGCCATCGATTGTACCTTTTACCGCAACCCTGTCGATACCTATATTAGAAGGCTTGCCTGAGTTACTAATAGTCTTTCATTTAGAGAAAAATATCTATCACTAATCAAAATCGTTAGGTATGCTGGTTCTGTTGCTCACCCCTTATCTACAGGCTACAGCATCGGCGCGGCGCACGTCTTGGTGATTCCTGCTCTGTTCCTCCTGTTTCGTTTTTTAGCCGTCAACCTTGAAATTTACCACTTTCCTAACAACTCAACAGGAAAAAATGGAACGCGATATTTGGGAAAAATGTATGTTTCCGAATTGTTTTATTTCTTCTTAAGCAGTTTGAACAAAAATAGAAGTCATTTCTCATTTGAAACTACCCCAATTATAACGATATGATAGTGCCCGTTATTGGCAATGTAGGTGGCAGCACCGTCGACTGCGACTTTTTCGCTGTAACTTCGACCTGCCCGAGCCTCGTCAAATCGCATTTTTACGCAAAACCAACTGCAGGGCTAGTGTTTTGGCATGCTCCCGCCAATTTATATCTTTGTCTAACGCGAATCTGTGAGAAAAAACCCTCTGTCGACACACCCTATCCAGTAAAACGCCTTTTGGGGCGACTAACGGAGCGAGCGAGAGGGTGAGCCTTGCACGTGCGACATTTCGAGGGGGTACCTCCAACCGACTTGTGCACGGCACCCTACTAACTGGTCCCTAACCGTATACCAAATTTGAGCACCATCGGCCGAGCCATTCTCGAGATCTGGAAACGACCCCTGCACGTGCGCACGTGCAGCAGCACCCCAACTCTAGCACATGGATATGCATTGCCTAGTGGGTGCCTACCTACATGCCAACTTTCAGCGCAATCGGCCCAGTAGTTACCGAGATATTGCAACAATTACAAAAGTGACACCTCTTCGTTTTGCACGTGGCACGTGCATAAGGGGTCACCCACATGCATCGGGAATAGTCCAATACTTGGTAGAAGGAATGAAGCTACCCTACAAAAATTACCGCGTGTAAATCGGTCAAGTGGTTGCTGAGGTATAAGCGTCGCAGAATCGTGACCACGGCCGGCCGGCCGGCCGGCCGGCCGCTCATACTCAGAAATTTCCGTTAATAAGGAAAGACTACGCTCGCTTCGCTCGCTCCGTAATCATTCAAGAATCTAATTAAGCGTAGTTTCAAGTCGGTAGTTATTGACTTTATTTAGTGTAGACGTTGTCGATACACTTTTTAACCCTAGAACGCCTAGGGGGGGGGGGGTTGTATCAACCCCCCCCTGAGGTTTTTTCGAAGTGCACGCTAAACGGCTTGTCGTAGCGGGCTGAAATTTTCCATACCCTCTGGGGCAACCTTTGCGCATCTTTTGCCGAAAAAAAATTGATCGGGTCATGTCAGGTCACGGAGTTATGACGTCATAAGAGGTACAGCCTCCGGCCGGATTTTCACAAACTGAGTGCCAACGCCCGAGGTTTCCTGCCGGTGGTACGGACATCGGTTGATGGATCGTGATGAAACTTCCCATGCATGTTGGGGCAAGTATTGGCTATCATATGGTATAAGAAATTTGACCGGGTCAGGTCAGGTCACGGAGCTATGACGTCACAAGAGGAACAGCGTCCGGTACTATTTTTGAAAAGCGCCCGAACCACTATTTTGCTAATTCTTGTCACCTCAATGGGAATATGCAGCAATATTAGCTTCTATAGGGAGCAAATGGACCTCCCAAATCCAAAAATACAATCAGATTTCAAAAATTTAAATTTTGATTTTTCGAATTTCTGCCGCCGACTGTGACCTTGCCGACTTCCGGCGCTCCCAACGCGCCATTTTTAGAGCTAGGGAAACGAAATACATACCAAACGATAGAGAATTGATCAAGGAACACGATAGTGAAGGTTTCAAGTCGATATTTCCCACCGTTTTGCCGCAATCGCCGCTGAAAGTTGAAAAAAAGTCTATTTTTCCGAAAATTTGACCTTTGACCGGTCAAAAGTAGGTCAAATGTTGACCTAGGACCAAAAAATATACCACCAATCGCGAGATCTCGTTGAGAGCAATCCGTTGGTTTTTTCCGCTAAGCTCTACGACCTTCCGTTTCGAAACGCCAGGGGGGGGTCGTAACAACCCCCCCCCTGGTCGTTCGTGTTATGAGAAATGGCCTGGTCGTGCGAGGGTTAACCCTCGCCCGTATAGGGGGGGGGGGGGGGGGGTCGAACGGATCCCCCCCATGGTTTTTCGCGAATAACTCGCGTAAAAAATGTCCGATCGCGACGAAACTTTCAGTACCCTCGCGTTCATCAATTTTACACCTACCCTGAAAATTTCATGACCCTGACCCAAATGACCTTTGAGCTGTGACCTACTTTTCGAGACCATGTTTGGCCGGAATCGCGATTCGGCGTATGTCGGCTCGCATTAGCCGCGCGTTTGCAGTCTTTTCGTGGTTTCAAGCGTTCAAACGTGTGATTTGATGTTGCCCCCATGCATAAGGGTGGGTGTCAAGGTCACCTGAAGGTCAGGTCAGGTCATTGACCTTTGATGACCTCGGTTCACTTTTTCGAGTTTTACATGTTTCTAGGCCAGTTTTTGGAGCTGAATTCGAATCTAGCAACCATTTGAACATTTACGAAGTAGTTTTGGTGCCTTCGTAACATGTTACGAAGCTGTCAGAGGCGGTTGCCACCTACTACAAATACACTTACTGGTTGACCTGACCTGACCTGACCCGACCTGGCCCAAATGCATGAAAACATCATCTGTGATCAAAACTAACACGATATTCGTGATCAGCACTCCGAAAAACCCCATAGCAGCCACACTTTACGACGTTCTAACAGATCCCGATTTTCCCGACTTTTGGGTCATTGACCTGACCTGCAAGGTCAACCAATGACCTAGGACCTTAAAATTGGGTGTCATCGGCTTCCTCTCATCACGGGCAACACGCTCGTTTTTTCCGCGAAGCTCTAGCTCGATCAGGGGCGAAACGGCAAGGGGGGGGGGTCCAACGGGCCCCCCCTTATACGTTCGCGGCTGGAAAAACACCAATACGGGCGAGGGTTAAAGTCACGCCTGTAATGCGACCTTTGCTTCAGCGCAGCTAAACTCTGGACAAACCACGTCCGGCACCAGCCCATAATCTCAGTCGGAACTCGGACCAGACACGCTAGCGCCACAGACGCCTAGTCGACACTCGAGCCCCTCGAGCCCAACCGGCTGGAAAAATACGTTCACGTCCCCCCCTTATACGTTCGCGGCTGGAAAAACACCAATACGGGCGAGGGTTAAAGTCACGCCTGTAATGCGACCTTTGCTTCAGCGCAGCTAAACTCTGGACAAACCACGTCCGGCACCAGCCCATAATCTCAGTCGGAACTCGGACCAGACACGCTAGCGCCACAGACGCCTAGTCGACACTCGAGCCCCTCGAGCCCAACCGAGGCAGCAGCACAGTGATAACTTTCGTCTGCTTTAACCATAACCAAGCCACAACTGACAACTGTGAGCCGTCTCGTGTCCAGAGCCTACTTGCCACTTGGCGAGGACGAGAACGACGCCCGCTGCCGCCTGAAGGCTTGGTGAATTTAACCTCGAGGGGCTGCGCCCGCCAGTGTTGAACTCTCGTGCGGTGTCGACTGTCGATGTATGCGTTGGTGTTGAAGTTCCTCATTCATTCTCAGGCCATGGCAAAGCCCGGTCCAACTACCTGTAACAAGACCGTGGTCCCGGTCCTGAATGTCCACCTAGCAGACCTTCCTCCAGCTCCAATGGCCTCTTACGCTGGCGGATCTGCAGGGAGGGGGCATTTAGGGCTATGCCCCTCAAAGGCCTAAAGTGGCCTGTTTCCCCCTCCCCCCCAACGATAATGAAACATAGTTCAATCAGTGCGTGGCCCAGGGGCCGAGTTAAACAGGGGGTGTTTTACCACCTCCCGGCCCGCAAAGGTTGCGCCAAGCACCGATCCAGAGCGGGTTAACTGTCGACAAAAGCAATGTGAAGTGTTAGTGATATAAAGGCATGGGTCGGGTGGGTTACCGTTTTTTATCTTTTATCTTTAGTTAAAAAAATGTTCATCGTGTCAGGGCTGTGACGAAAAATAAGTGGCCTAAATCCGATGAGAAAATAGGATTTGGTGGTACGCTAGGTTTGGCTCCTGCATGAGTTGCCCCCCCCCCCAAAAAAAACGCAAATCTGGATCCGCTAGTCTTCCTCGCACGCAGCTTCCGTGGAGAAGCAATGTTCTCCGATGATTCCTGAAGCAGAGGAATGCTGTTAGCGCATAAGTGTCGCAGAAGCGTGCCGGCCATGACGGCCGATATCAATGTCAGCCGTGCGAAGTCGAGGCTCGACCTCCCACTTATCCGGACAAAAAAATTGGAATGGAGTACGCTCAAGAGCAAGACAGAAACGTAGAAAACGCCGTATATCATGTGTGTTGGCATTCTTACTGCATTTTACCTAGTCAGTGACATGGATATTAGCTTTTAGCATAACCTACTGTCAGCAGGACGAGTATCACTCACGTAGCAATTTTTGGATGTTGCGCTAGTAAAGTGTTTAATAAATGTTTATGCAACAAATGTATTGATTCGTAGAAAGATCGCAGGCTGAAGCGAGAACGCATTTATACGGTTTACGTGAAAATAACACCGAAGAAAGCCTATGGAGACTGCAACGCCTGAAATTGTCTGGAAAGGGTTACGATAGACGAGGTGCGCTGGTTAAAGGTAGTGTGCCAGCTTTCTTGGACCGTATGGAGTTAATGGCCCAGATAAGGAGAACCGGATTTTTAGAACTTATCTATACCTTCAAAACTCATGGAAACGTCTTAAATTCTTCAAATTTTGAGTACCCCAGTGCGAAATTCGCCCCGACGGGTTGTCGGTCGTACCCCAACCACATTTCACACCACTATGAACAATAAATGCACACACTGAAATCGCTATTACCGATATGCTCATCCAATCAAGTTTCGATAAACCCGTTCATCATCATCTCCTGCGGTTTCGAACACGCCTGTTAGGTGGCTTCTGATACTCGTCGAGGTCGGAATTTCCAAATACGCGTGGTGCGTCGGGCCGCGCGCTCTGACTTCGGCCAAGAAAAATGCGTCAGCTGATCATTGTCATTTCTGCCACTTGCGTGTGGTGAAATGGGGTCATAACTTATAAGACGGCTTTTTCATATCAATTATTTTACATAAAATCATATTTCAAACCATAAATAATGTTCGACAGCCAAATAAAAGAAACAATACCAATACGGGCTTACAGTTTAAGGCTCGACATTGTGTTGTCTACGATTAGACAGCTGATAACTCATTCCCGTACGTCGTATGGTCGTAACACTATAATGACCTTTGCTTATTGTCACAAGTGCGCCGCATTCGCGATTGTTGCCCGACGCATGTTTACAGGTGAGCCCACTACAGTTGTTATACATATCTAAGAACCGAAAAACTTTTAGGCGAAAAAAGCACTATTCCAGGCCCATTTTTGATTTTTTTTTTGCGATATTAGGTAAAAACAGAAGCTTCTTATCCTAGGAAAAATAAAATGGGAAATCTTTCAAAGGTGGCACACAACCTTTAACATTAAATGAATTTTTTTTAATCATCATTTCATGTCATAATAAGGCTAGATGCAAGTGGTTTTTGCTATAGGAAGTGAATTAATTGTTTTGACCCCACTTTCGAGACACTCATTATATAGCCTTGCTAAGAGCCATCCATTTGTTCGAATATTGGCCGCGATATCGCTCGCCGAAAACAGGCCATTTAACATGTAAACCCTATGGGCTGGTAGGAAATGTACGGCGTTGATGCTGCACGGTGGAGCAGCAGTGCTACCAACTAAATTCTGCGGGGGTCGAGGAGTCGCTACTTGTGAAACATTAAATGCTTCTTGACGGTTTTAAACCAGCTTTCAACAGGGCATATTTTAACATACTGACTGCGTCCCATTTTGGGACGCAGCCCCCTGCCTTTGGGACGTAGCCCTCGCGAAATTTGGACCACTGCGTCCCACACTGAAATGCCACGGTTTCAGCCGAAAAGTGCGAGCAAAAATAAGTAACATGCCTCGGTCTTTTACTGTGTAAAAGATGTTGGCTTTCCGATTGCTTTGTGCCCTGATTTACTATGTACCTAAGCACATACATGCCCTCTCCAGTCCTTGTGCCCTGCCCTTAATGCCTTGCCCTGCCTCAGGCCCTGTCCTGTCATGTTCTGCTTCCAGGCCTCATGTGCATTGCCCTGCCCTTAGACCCTGTGCCCTATTCTGCCATTAAGCCTTATGCGTTGTATCGCCCTCAGGCCCGTGCCCGGCCTCGCCCTAAGTTGCTGTGCTCTGCCCTGTCGTCAGGCCTTGTGCCGTCCCATGCCATCAGACCTTGTGTCCTACTCTGCCCTCAAGCCCTGTATTCTGCATTGCCCTAAGGTCTCGTGTCCCATGCCCGCTCTCAGGCGCTGTGCCCTGCCCTGTCATCAGGCCCTGTGGTGTCTCCCGCCCTCAGGTCCCGTGCCGTTTCCCGTCCTCATGCCCCGTGCCCTTACCTGTCCTCAGAACCCGTGCTTTGTTCTGCCTCCATGCCCTGAGCCTTGCCCTGCCCTCAGGCCCCATACCCTGGCCCTGTTTCACCGGTGATAGCAGCACGCTGCTATTACACGTGTCAAATTGGGTTTCCATGGAGACATCAACAGACCCATTGCTCAAACACTACCACAAGTATGACGTCAGCTCGCGGAATTTGATAGCAGCGTCCGACGTCCGTGAAACACTGCCCACGTCTTGTCATACCTTCGGGGCCCGAAGGTATGACAAGACGTGGGCGGTGTTTCGGGCCTTGTGTCATACCTGTGTCTTATGTCTTGCTCTACCTTTAGGTACTATTTCTTGCCCTGCTCTAAGATCCTGCGTGTTGCCCTGCCATCAGGTGTGTTGATCATCAGGTGTTCTAAGGCCCTGTGTCTTGCACTACTCTCCGGCCTTGTGTAATGATAGCCTCAGACCCGCGCCTTGCCTTGCCCTCGGACCCTGCATCCTACCCAGCCCTCAAGTATCCGTCTTAGCTTAGCTTCATGGCCTGTGCCTGCTCTGTCCTTAGGGCTCAGACTCTGTGTCCTGTCCTTCCCTAAAGTCCTGTTTAGAGATGTCAAGTTGGAGCCCGCAGGCCCGGAGCCTGGCCCAAAATCCGGCCCTACAGGGCTTTTGCATGCACAGTGGATTGTATCATTGTTTTGAGGTACCTCATCGAAACGCATCGACTGATATGCGACATGATCTATCTTGGTCACGAAATGACCGTAATGTGAGCTCAAGTTCTGACCTTGACATGTCGAGGTAAAAATGAGAGAAGAACGATCGTGCAAACGAAAATTCTCTACCTTTTTTTAGTTCAAAAGCTTTTCATGAAACCAATATTGACAAAAATTGTAATTTTACCCGTTTTTGGCTATGGAGCCTTAACCGTTGATCTGAACTCAATCCTGACGAAATATTGACGAAAGAGCTGTTCAAGATATATCAATTGCTTTTCTCCTATCGATTGCGCCCTCCTAGCTATCATAGTTTTTGAGATACCGGCACGTTTTCCGAAAAAAATATCGCATCATTGCGAAGTTTGACATTTGATGGCATACGGTCAGCTCAGGGCCGTCATGGCCGTCTGGCCATAGGAGGATATAGAGGGGGCCACGGGGCCATGCTCCCCCCCCAAAGCGCCCGGAAATGGCACAAAATCGACACATTTCTGGGCATAATAATTAAACAAAGGAACTTCCATTGGGAAAAGTTTGGGTTATATTACATGATAGGCAGTAAGGAAGCGAAATCCGAAGCATCCAAAGCATCCGTTCATCCAAAGCATTAATCTATGATGGATTTTTTATGTAGCTTTAAAATCCGATGATTTTTTGTCACAACTTAGGTGGGTACTGTTTGACCTTACGTCATCTAATTATTTCAAACACATAGTATCTTCAATGCAAATTGGCCATGTTTCACACGTCAACCTCTATTTTGAATCAATTGATAAGGGTGAAAAACGCATGAAGAGACGTATGTATCACATTTTTATCATGTGCATATTCATATTTATTCTCTAAGCATAGGTAGGGGAAGTTGGGGCAATGCCGGAGTTGGGGCAAAGCCGAAATTCGAGATATTTCGAAAACCGTAAGACATGGATGCCACCTGTCAGTGATGCTCTGAAGCTTAAGTGACTACAATTATCGCATGTTTGTTACGAGTCGTCATTCGGAATACTTCGGCTGTGAGGGCGCCAAGAGCGTTTTCAAGGTACGCGTTCCTTGTACTACATGCGCCTTTGAAGCTGCATTTCTTACTCATTATGCTACCGTTTGTCTGGCCAATTCGGTCAAGTAATCTTCAGCATGTCTTTGCATAAGTGTGCTGCCTATTTGAAATTTATACGGCACGTTGAAAAGTTATGGGCCTGCAAATGAAAGTATGGCTGGCTGGGGTAATGCCGAAAACGTGCAATTACGCACGTTAAAGCACGCTACGTGGACTTAACTGCTGTAGAATAGCAACGCGAATTTTTAGTCACACAAATTACACTTTCAACCGACACAACGGCCTGTTACCTATAAGGAATTATTTACCTAGCATTTTCTTATTATATCACACAATTATAACTTCCAGTGCAGGGGCGGATCCAGAAAATCTCCAAGGGAGGGGCCATTAGAAACCAGGAGGCCCCCCCCCATAATCCCACCTGTTGGAGGCCCCATCTTCCCAATTGTTGGCCCCCCCCAAAAAAAACTGCGTCTATTGAGCTTATCTAGCTGTTCAGGCAACATCTCAACATCTGTGCAGGCTTGGAGGCCCTCTGTGCAGGTTAGGAGGCCCTGTAAAAGTGGTCATCTCTGTGAGTATAAGAGACCTCCAAGTTATGAAAAGCTTTACCAATCTTCTAACAAAGAAGTCTTCTCAGCTAGTCTTCTAAGAAATAACTAAGTGGGTAGGTTAAAAAAAAACTCATCGGATTTCGGCCACTTTATTTTCAGGAGGCCCCCTTTTCAGCTTTTTAACTTTTTAACTTTTTATTTTATTTTTGAAAAAAATCGGCCAAGGGGGGGGGGGGGCATGGCCCCCATGGCCCCCCCCCCCTTGTATCCGCGCCTGTTCCAGTGTGCACCAAGCGTCCTCAAGCTCTTAAAACGCGTGTCAGCTTTGATAAATTCTGGATAAAGTTTGAGATAAAGTGGCAAAACATCAATGTCGGCATTCCACGTAGATCATTTCTCCCATTTTCGGCTTTCCCCGCAGTCCGGGGCAACGCCGAAAAAGTCACTTCTTTGATGTTTTTAGTTTGTGCGCTTAACGGTATGCGAATTCATCAAATGCGCCTGGTATGTTTGAAAGACAAAAGACTGGCCTCTCGAATGACGCCAACAAGAATAGCTTATGTTGTCTACCTTGCGTGCTACGGGCGTCAGAAAAAAAGTATTCGGCGTTCCCCCAACTTCCCCTACAATTTGGTGCGTCAAGGGAGGTCAAACACGCCCAACGCCGTTCAGGAAAACGAGTGACTAACAACAATGTAAATGTCATTGTAAATCGCCGGTCCGCCCTTTGAATGCGGATAAAGAACGCACTACGACTGGGCGAATTTCGAGACTGGCCAAAAGCAATCACAGCCCGCTCCCAATATCCCGCTTGCAGTGCCCCTCCACCAGCACAGTACACAATGTATCTGTACATTATCTCACTTGCATTATATACTATTTCGCTTGCAATGTGCCCTTTCCGATCAAAGCATGTGCCCTATGCCACCTTTGGGACGCAGTGAAAAATCCTTAAAATATGCCCTGGCTTTCAACGCATGGATTCGACAACGACTCTGGTGCCATGATCTGTGACCAGAGTGGTGCCAAAGGCATGACCGATGCACACATGTCCTGTGCGATAGATGGACTGTAAGAACTAAGAATCACTTGTCACATCCACGCTCCCCTCCGATGCCTCTACTTCCTCAACACTTCGCCTCAACTCCTCGAAATCCCGACCCCAGGGCACTAAAGAGTCGCCGACCCCATCTTGTGGAGAGGCGATATGACTTCCATTTCATTTTTGTTTATTTCATTTATTCAGCAAAATCATCTACGGGGAGTCCCCCAATTAGCGACGAAGTCAAACATTAAAAACACAGATATGGCATGTAAATGAACACTAACAGCATACAGTTTAAAATACATACAGTGGTGATAACAAAACAGCTCATGCCTACAGCCACACGAAGAAACTTCTCATCACGCAGCACACGCATATGCGATAACACTGGAACGGAACGTGACATATGAGTCGTGAAAGATGTCAGCTTGCGATCGCTGTCTCAGAAAGCTGTTCACGACCTCCGGCCAAGCCTCCGGCAAACGCACAAATAATCCACCCTTCACAGTGCTGACTCTAGCATAGGGCACATACAACAGCACTTGTTGCCGCGTCGAACGGATGGGTGTGCTCAGGGAAAAGGCGCTCAGCAGGAATGATGAGCGTAACTTCCCGGTCAGCACGTTGCGTGCAAACAAAATGTCGTGCTGGATTCTGCGAGATGCCAACGAGCATGTCTTTGAAGTGTTTAAAGGGACTGTCCCACCTTTAAAACATGGGGTTTGAGTTGAGATAGCCAAGTTTGCGGCGAGGTTCAGAAACCACTATCTAGGTTGCAACCCCCGCGGCCTCTTGGTGTTGAAGAAATTCGTTCCCTTCATTTGAAAATGTGCCTTGTACAAGGCCCTATCTTCAACATGGAGCGACCGTTGGTGTGACGTCGCCTATTTAGTCATTCTGATTTAAATGGGTTTGTTCGTTGAAAAATCGCTTAAAACTTGGTCTGAACCAGGGGGGTGCGCTCCGGGCTTTTAACATTACGAAAAGTGGAGACACCTTCGCTAGCGCTGTCAGCATCGTAAGCATTCTAAACAACAACTGCAGAAATCCCACCAATCAGCGTACGACAATACTCGACGCTCATTGGCTGATAAGCCAGTGACGATTTTGGGGGCCAGAGCGTTAGAGGTAACCTATAGCAGCCCGGGCCGCTACGTTTAGCACTTGATTTTGATATTAATATTTAGGCCAGTCTGATAAAAACTCTGGTCGGTTGTGAAAACTGCAGTTCATTCTTGTAGTGTTCCAACAAGTCTTTTTGCTTTTTTCTAAAACAATTCGTAGAAAAATGAGTTATTAGATGCGTACTCATGCCAAATTTGCCCCGTTACCATGGCAACCTGAGTTTGTTTGGTCACCAGAGTCGCGCTTACTAAATTCATTGTTGTCCCCAGTTTTTCGTCGGGAGCGTTCTACCTGGTTTACATAGCCTTGGTCTGAACTTTTTTGTGGTGCCTACAGAGTAAAAAGAATCAGCTTTATGACAGTAATGTGGCCTGGGGAAGGAGGTAATTTTGGGCTGTGACGTCACATATTTGAAAGTTTGTGTTTGGAATATAGGAAGCCTAAGATGTTTAATGAAAAATAAATGCCAGTACCGTGTTCCTGGTCATCCAATCTATAAAGTCGGGCACAATTTAACTGGTTTTAACAACATTTTAGAAGGTGGGATAGTCCCTTTAAGCAAAGTCGCATACGACATGGATGGTGAGCACCTGCGAGAGTGAGCATTTAGCCACATCAAAAACCTATGCTGCACTCGGTCTACTCGGTCGGAGTGGACGGCTGCTGCGCCACCCCATATGACGCTGCAAAACTCGAGTACAGATCGCACGTTAGCAAAGTACGACGTGAGCACGGCTGATGTGTTGAGATGTCCCCAGTGCTGCCAGATTTGGAGGATTTCCGCAAATCTGGAGGATTTTGAACTCTATTTGCGGACAAATTTCGTTTTTGGAGGATTTTTATTCTGGAGGAAAATCTAGAGGATTTGTCGCCCAATTATTATATTTAATTTCATGGAAACATATAAAACATTCGAGACTAAAAAGGCATTTTCCTGCCCAGCGTTACCCTACCCGTTAGGATATATCATGTCCTTTATCACCGTGAGACTGCAGAATGTCTGTCTGTAGCTATATCTACGAGGGTACCAAACTACTGGCGGATCTAAGGGGAACATTTGGGGCAAATGCCCCCGGCCCCCCTGCAGCCCCCGAAATCGACGAAAATTTTCGTTTTTTTAGGATAGAACGAAAACTTAACAACTTTTATTAGAAAAAGTAGCTTTTAAACTGCACAGCAGTGCGAAAGGATTCGAAATCCGATGAGTTTTTAGAATTTGGGGAAACTTTTTTTGGGGGTATAGCCCCCCGCAGCGTCCAAGACCGCCTTTCTATATCTACCAATAGGATTTGGAGGAATCTGGAGGATTTTTGTAACTGATCTGGAGGATTACAGCCTTCCCCATCTGGCAGCACTGATGTCCCCTCGGTGTGGCCGTTTGGAATGATCGAATCAAAACTCCGAGTGCCCTATTGGCCTTCATGACGGTGCTTTGGATGCAGGGTTGTATACCAATCAAGTCGATTGAATTGATTGATTTGTTTCAACGCGTATTTTGAGTTGATTGGATTGAGTCGATTGACTTTTCGAGATGACTGGTTGACTGACTCGTTTGACTTTAGCGACTGGTTGACTGATTTGATTCCCGAAAATTAGAGTGACTCGTATGATTGAGTCGATTGAATGGAAAGTTCAAATAAGTTTTAGTTGACGAAAAATAATGACACCAATTGATGACATCAAAGATCACAAAACTACACTGAAAACTGCTTGTCATCACAACTGCAATACATATGGGGTAGATGGCCAAATAAAGAACAGGGCCTAAACATGAATAGCCTACTTTGACTTTCAACTGCAAAACTGCTCCAATCCTGGTGATAGAACCTGGCGATGCACCTACCTACCTTTCTGCACTCAGCAGGAAACGTTTTTTTTTTTTTAATCCAGATGATAAAGTGCAAGACCCTATACTAATAAAGTGTGATTAATTAATAATTCACATCTCCACATCTCCTCAGAAACAACCCACTGAACTCTATAAATATCAGAGGCCTGTTTCACTAAAAACTTGTATTTACAAGTGTTTGTAGTTTACAATTCATAAGTATTTTTACCAACTACGTAAAAACCGATTTCACTAAGCTTCATCGCCACTGGCACCTCCGATAACAAAATGTTTGCAAATAAACTTGTAAACAGTAAAAATCAGTAAAAATGTTTTTAATCAAGAACTATAGCATGTTAAAGATATTGCTTCTTTGTATCAAATATTGTCTAGTATTCATGTCAAAAGCTGCCTAATTAAATTATATTTAATGATGCTGTTGGAAAAAGATATAAATGATAATTCACATTGTCCTATTATTGTAAGAAAATAACACGCAAAACATTTGACAGCAGAAGACTGTTGAATGCAATTATGGCGCGCGAATGACAAAACTTGACGATATTTTAATACCGATTATTTTGCTTCTTAGGGTGTGTGCCGTGTGTGCTAAGTAAAAATTGAGCATGAAACGACTCAACAAAGCATAGTTGTTCTAAATATATGACTGTTTTGCATTATTGCACAAAAAGTATCAAAATTCCGAACGTCAGGACCACTGGAATTTCAGGTTTGTAATTACATTGTTTTCTTTCAAGTTTTTGGTCTTCGTGAAACAGAAAGTTTGCGATTCCCATGTTTTCTAGCAAACTTTTTCTTGTAAAAAAGTTTGCGAATTTTAACTCAAAATTCATGTTCAAAGGTTTCGTGAAATCCAAATCTCAAATGTTGGTACTTATTTCTTGTAAACTCAAGCTTTTTCTTTGTAAATACAAGTTTTATTTGTTAGTGAAACAGGCCTCTGAACTGAAACCCCTACAAAAATAACTGAAACAAAAGCGCCGTTTTCGTCTCGCTAATTACGTTTATTTACCTAATTTGCTGCATTGTTTAATTTGCAGCAGAACGTTTGTTGATCCTTTCCTCCTGAGAGCCTAAGCATAACATATTTAATAAATTTCATTTTCCTTAAATATTTTACCGAATATTATTAAGTGGTTTTATTTCAAAGGAAATAATAATTAAAACGAAATTGGCGTTGTACAACCGATTTATTTTATGATGATCTACCATACTACATGGTAATCAATGACGTCATCTTGCCAAAAAATCAAAAGACGTAGAATAAGGATTTATAAAAGCTTAGCATACTTATTGGCAAAACGTTTTCTTTGTTTCGCAGAGTCGCACCGTGCCGTTTTCGCGTTTTAATTTTCCTTGTTCCTACTTCCTTTGTCCTTAACTTATCCTGTGGTTCCAGAGTCCCTGTCCTGTCCATTTCCTTTTAAGTATATTTTTAATCCTCATCCCTATCCCCCAGTCCTAAGTTCTAACAGTTTCGAATTGTATTGCAATAAAATGTTTTGAATTCTTCACATAGGTACCTAACATTGACATGCCACGTCCAGAGTCGTGGACCACTAAATACTTCAAATCTCTTCCTTCCCAATCTGACAACATCCCACGTCTCAAATGCACATTGTGTGGAAAGATTTTTCAGGCTGCCCGTCAGTCTCTGTCTAACCGAAACCGTCACATGCAGGTAAGATATTTAATTCTATTTCCCTATGGTTAATATGCTATTGATGCATATTATCCATTAAAATAGACATGGTGTAGGGTAAATGGCCAAATCACGAACACTGCCAAAATCCGAGTAGCCAACTTTCAACTGCAATATCTGATATTTAGTGTAAATGGAGTTGGAATATGGCCAAAATTAAATTGACAACTTTTAGGTGAAAGGTGGTGATTTGGGTTAAGGGGCGAGTCAACTACTGGGTTATTATGCACCCATTAAATGAAACTTCTGCTGCAATTCTACCCATTGAACCTCAATATCATGATCCACCTGTCCATCACTAGGTATCCTTCCTTATTACATAGAAACCTTGAATGGCATGGCAATTTATAATTTTAAATGACAACATTTTATGTTTCTTCTGTAGGTAGGTAGGTAGGTAGGTAGGTAGGTAGGTAGGTAGGTACACCAGACTGCTATGGCGATAGGCGTTATCACAAGTGTATTCGCGGCCATTGGGGCGACGTAAGAAAAGAAGAAAACAACTGGCCCCAAGAATTTTGAATTATCAGTTAGCATGCACCTTTTCCTTGATATGTAGAGAATTTACCATTAATTGTTAGAGAAAATTGCATTTAAAATCTTCCATTTATGCTTTTTCATCGTTTGCACAGTATGTTCTTTTACTAAGCTAGAAACACTAATTAGCAATAGTTCCCGCATCATCAAGAACAATAGGGAAGGCTTGAAGTGAATACAATAATCTAAACGGTTTTGTATTCCATGTGAAGACACTTCTAAAATTGCCTGTAGAAATATTAAAGGCAAAAGTTCAACTTTTTCACAAGACGGATGGCTATAAACCTGTTCAACGTGTGACAACTCAGCCGGTATTTCGTCGCCTACAGCCCAGCTTTCCCTAGTGACCGATAGAGGCGCTGCTATCGATGTCCGCCCGTGCCGCCTAACGGACACTTTTCCAAGTTGGTGGGGCAAAAAACCTCCTGTATGTCTTGGTTTGAGTCGTTTGATTGAGTTGATTGATTCCTTTCATTGTCGCGTTTGAGTCAATTGAATCAATTCCCGAAAACTGCTCTGACTTGATTGATTTGATTGGTTTCCCAAATTTGTAGTGATTGAATCGATTGCTATTGATTGAGTCGTATACAACCCTGTTTGGATGTGAGGGCCGAAAGTTAATTTGGTGTCCAGAGTTACTCCTAAGTCCCGAATAGAGTTCACACTTCACGTGCTCTAAGGCCGTGTTTTTGGCAAAATACGTTGTTGAAATGGGTTTTGTTTTCAGTCATTCTGAATGACTTGCACTTGGCCGGATTGAGGGAAAGTTTCCAGGTTTCGGACCACCGGCACAGCTTCTGCAGGTCGGCCTGAAGGAGATCCGCATCGGCTGCGCAGGTGATCCGACGGTAAATGACATCATCCGCAAACATGAGACACCGAGAGGACACCTCGGACGGCAGGTCGTTGATATGGAGGGCGAAGAGAAGGGGGGAAATCAGGCAGCCCTCCGGGGTGCCCGATGTAACCCGGCACCATTCCGAGCACCTCCCGTTCACTATGACACCTGTCGTCTGTTTTCAAGATACGAGGTGAACCAAGATGGGGCGGTATCAGTTACGTTAAATGAATTTTGTAATTTATGAATCAGTAGAGAATGGTTCACACCCTGAAAGGCCGCAGAAAAATCAGTGTAGATGCAATCAGTTTGATCTCCAGAAGCTATCGACTCCCAGGAGGAGCTCAGGAGAGTTGCCAGATTAGTGGCACACGACCTGCCGGAGACAAAGCCGTGCTGATCTGGGGATAGAACCGGGTTCACATGACAGAGTAGCAACATGTATGCCATCCTTTCTAAAACTTTGCCGAACAGCGGAATCAAAGAAACGGATCTGTAGTTTTTGGGGTCCTTGGCGTTGCCCTTTTTGAGAATGGGGACAACGTTTGCCTCTTTCCAACGCTGTGGGAAGGTCCCCTGGTTGAACGACATTGCACAAATCTTGGCCAATGGGACACTGAGCTCATAGCTGCACTCGCGTATGATTCGTGCACTTATTCTGTCCGGACCACATGCCTTGTGAACGGGTATGCTACTCAGAATTGTCCTCACAGTATTAATATCGCATTTCATTCCGGAGAACATGGGCAAGTCATGGGCACGTCTAAGGTGGAGCTAGCTGGCTACATCCTCATGTTCATTCACGTCGGCCTCTGGAAGTGAATGACTCATCACGTCGATGGCTGGGCCTGGGGTCTGGCGACACATAACAAAGCGACACAGGAGCGTGAAGAGATGATCCAGTTGTTCCAAGGTGCGCACGTTCTTCGTCTGGACAAAATACCACATGATTGCCCGTTGCTCAATTTTCTTCTTTCTTCCCATTCGAGCTGTGACTACTGTAGAGACCTGATGGCTGATGTGCGCTGTACAACCCAACCTTTGCTGACCTCTGTAGGTCAAACGGCTGGGAGTGCCGCCGAATGACTCGTGACTCGGACTGTGGATTGGGCATGTCGGGACCTACATTGTGTGCGAGTTTCAGCTTGATCGGAGATGTCCACTGTCCAGAATCTGGGTTGAATCCGGGCTGCGACGTATAGAGTGTCGTTTATTTGTACATTTTACCCTGCCGAGGTCAAACGGGGTCACAACTCACATACCGAAAAGCGGTTTTTAAGGAAAGTTACTACGGCCTATGGGCTACCCGATGATGTGCTTTGATTTGGAATTCGGTCAATTCCTCTACTCGAAAACTGCTGTGCAAGTGTATTTTCGACATAGCCCACAAATGACCTCAGGTCATCGCATGATCTTTAGAGGTCAAATGAGTGTTGAGAAAGTAAGATTAGATGCTGGCGAGTCGATTGGTGCCATTTTTAGCGCCTACTGGGTGGGCCACTATCTGCTGTGCAAATTTGGGCCACGTGGCCTTTGCTGACCTCTGTAGGTCAAACGGCTGGGAGTGCCGCCGAATGACTCGGAATGTGGATTGGGCATGTCAGGACCTACATTGTGCGAGTTTCAGCTTGATCGGAGATGTCCCGAATCTGTACTGAATATTGGCTGTCTTGATCAATATGCGTTCTACTACCTACGGGCCGTAGGTAGCCAATTTGCCGGCCGGCGCCAATTGGCGGTCCACCAGTGACGTCACTGGTAGTGTTAAGCTGATTGGTGAATAATACATGGGCGGTCCCGGGATGGCAGCCCTCTGCTGCGGGCCGGAACAGCGGGCCAGAGGGCGCGCCGACACTTGGTGCGGACAGCGACGGGGACGGCGGTACTTCATCTCTTGCATCGGGTCTGGGCAAGGGCGGAGACGGCGGTACTTCATCTCTTGCATCGGGTCTGGGACACGGCGGAGACGGCGCTACTTCATCTCTTGCATCGGGTCTGGGCAAGGGCGGAGACGGCGGTACTTCATCTCTTGCATCGGGTCTGGGACACGGCGGAGACGGCGCTACTTCATCTCTTGCATCGGGTCTGGGACACGGTGGGGAGGGCGGTACTCACATCTCTTGCATCGGGTCTGGGCAAGGGCGGAAAGAGCGCGCCGACACCTGCTGCTGCGGGCCTGTGGAGCGGCGTAGAGGAAGCGCCAGCACCTGCTTCGGACCGGGAAACCGGCGGAGAGAGCGTGCGCACACATCTTCGTTTAGTGAGCGCGCCGACATATTCAGGCCCATGTCGTCGCACATCTCCCTGTGTGTCCAATATCAAGATTCTTACAGATAAGGTTGGGACGCTAGTCACGTGATCCTTTTCTTTGCTTTTCCCAACTCTACTCACGATTTTCATAAACCTTGATTTATTCTTGAAATACTTTGCACAGAGGCTTTTGTAGTTCATTTATTTACAAAAACTAATTCAATGATATTTGAAACTAACAAACACATTTTTACTCGCAATCTCAAACAAAAGTTAACCCGCGCGGGGCTGGGGGGGTAAATTTTACCCCCCCTCGCGAATTTTTGCGATATCTCAAAAACGGCGGCGCGCAGCGCCGCCAAACTTTCAGTACCTTTTCTTACATCAATTTGACACGTTCCCTGAAAATTTGAGCGAAATCTGTCGGAAATTTTTTGAGAAATTGACGTTTTAGTGACGTCATGTTCGCCATTTTCGCCTCAAAAACGGCAAAAGTTCAAACGCCGCTAACATCTTCATTTTTAAAGGAATCAAGACGTAACAAAAAAGGTTATACGTAATTTTACTTTGTCTATCAAATGGCTATCTCGGTTTTTTGAAAATTTTGGATTTTGGCCTAAATTTTTTCAAAAAACTGACTTTTTTGGGAAAATCATTATAAAATCCAAAATTTTGAGTCTATCGAAAAAACCGGAATATATGTCAGAGAAGTGGTCTATGTGCACATACATACCAAATTTTAGAAGAATCGGTTCAAAAATGTGGGAGTTATTCAAAATTTTATGACGTCACGACACACAAAATTTTTGAAAAATGAATTTTTTGGAAGTTCTAGACCTCGCACGGGAACAAAAATAGCACCATTCGATTCGCCGTGAAAAACTGCATCAGATAGACACCTTTTTAGGTCTTAACAACCAACTTCAAAATTTGACCTCACTTGACCTGACCTTGACCTGACCTCGACCTGAAATTCATCCAGAGGTGGTCCATATCACTTATTGAGTGTGCCTATTGAATTCTATGAGTAAAATGACCCATAAAACATGTGTCGCACATGCCCTTTTCTATATTTTGTTTTTTGGTGACCTGACCTGACCTGACCTGACCTTGACCTTGACCTCTGAATGATATTGTATGCAACGAATATTGTCTTGGTAGCCTAAGAACACGTTTTGGGCGATCAGTCTCAGTCCATGACTCCATTCTTCGGCAACTACGGTGCAAGGCCGATACTGTAGAAACTTGCAATTTGTACCCTTGACCTGACCTTGACCTTGACCTCAAACTTTAAATTAAGTACATGTTTTTAGTAGTTCGTGATGAGAGCTTTCGATTGGCGTTTGAATTTTCCAAATCGGACCATTAGTTTGGGAGATAACAGGGGGGGTAAAATTTACCCCCCCCCAGCCCCGCGCGTTCGGCTGGAGACCCCAGCCCCGCGCGGGTTAAATTTATTCGCGTTTCATTAATTTAATCAGCTGGCAACCATCACCCATCGTCCTCGGTGTAGTCGAACCTGGCGCACTCGGATAGTGTTCGAAGTTTGTGACGCTCACTTGTTGCTATGGCGACCGGGCAGTTCCTACGCATTTCATTCGTCAACAAGTGCTTGCGGAGCTGCTGCTCAAACTTTTGAACACAGTCTTAATGCGTCAGTTTGTGTGACGCGTCATGTCTGAAACATGTTTTGTGAGGCTCCAAAACCATTCAATTCATCTCCTTCAAAAGAAGTGTTTGGTAACGTTTTCAATATGTTTTTTGGGCTTATTTGCTAGCTATATTCATCCTATCTTGCGTGAGGATAGGTCATCATTCGGGGACCAGTCGTTGAAAGCAAGAAACAACGACGAAGAGAAGGTCTTTAAAAGTCGCAGCGATTGCATTGAGCATTAAATGACGAAAATATTTTTACTCCCCCACCGCCTCAGGCGATCACATGCCGTCACCCACCTGATCCAATATCAGATGACGTCACACGAAGGGGCGGAGTTGGGGGCGGAGCCTAGCGCAACGGCCGCCATATTTGAATTAGTTTTATAAGAACGTGTTCCATATTGTGGGTTTCAGTCAATTATCGATAGTTTAATGAACGGTTACCTGTAATATGCGTGATTTGTATAGAAAAAAAAAACATTCTCCTTGCGATTTATGTCCGACCCGCGCCTAGATTCGAACGCACGATCTTTGGATTGCGGCGCATGCATCCTAACCACTACACTACCGCGGCGGCGCAGCGCCCGGCGGAGGGAAGGCTGCGGAAGCACGTTTTTTTTTTAAGGAAAAGGGCCACCTTCGTGAAATATGAAGATATCGTTGTTTTTCATTTTGACATTATTATTTTTCATTTTCTTTTTAAAACTGGTGCCAGAAGTGCACAATTCGCGAAAAAGTATTTAAAACTATTTAACATATTGGTACTATGTTGATACTCTACGGCACCTACTGTATGATGGCATAGCGATGACGTCACACTCAAGCCAATCAGCGTTCAGAAGACAGACTCGTCGGATTGTGTCAGATAAGCTGATTGGTTAAAGCTGAGCTGATTGGAGCTGATTGGTAAGAAACCAAAGCCTCGCCGCGGGTGGCTGTATTACAGGGTAAGGACGCATTCCTGGGATAAGGACGCATTCCTCTTTTAAAATTGCCGATACCTACGAATGGAAGCCGAAATCGGCCGTAAGGAGATAGACTGGAGGGTTTTCGGACACGGGCTACAAGATGGCTATCTCAGTTTCAATCCCCATGTTAAAGGTGGCCCTTTTCCTTTAACGCATTTTTGGGAAAACTAATGTGTTTAGTGAAAAACTGGTCTTCGATAATTTAAAGAAAAATGTCTCGTCTTTCCGAGGATGCACCTACTCCTAGTTTTGTACTATCTTAGCAGAGTTTGTTCTACAGCGCTTCAAAAATAGCCCATTTACATGGGACTCGAAGGGAGTTCAAGACGTGCCCCCGATGACGTCACGAGCTGACGTCACGATCAGGTAGAATCGCCGGACGACCCTACCTGGTGTATAGCAAGATTACTACTCAGGTTGGTTCACTAGGGAAAAAAGGCGCCGTGGTTACGTCACGGATTTGGTAGCAATCTGGTAGCAATTTTTGCAGACATCAATGGCGCACGTGTTGTTTGATCATTGCGAATCCTATTTTACTGCACTATTTTGGTATTTCACTGCCGTGTATTGTTAAATAAAGAAATATTCATGCGTAATAAATAAAAAGTAAAATAAAGAAATATTCGCAAGCCAGCAAGTCAGTTATTATTTGAGGCAGCACTGTCATTATTGAGCCTTCAGAATATGTCATTTTATAGATTTTCTCATGTTATCTACTCTTGTGGAAAGCTTTCTTACTCATGAAAATATATGTAGACATGAATAATTTGAACTTTATTTTCTGAGTTTAATAGAAATAAAATTTCACCTTACATTAGGTGTTCAAAAGGCTACCAGCCTATTTCGTCCAACCAATGAAATATTTGTCCAGCAGAAGGTAGGTACCGTAAACGGGGGTGACTGTCATGTTTTCAACTTTAGACGCTTGTATTCTTTACACTTCTTAACTTGTTGGGATGACTATGTTCAAACTTCAAAACACGGATGAAGATAAGCTCTGTTGGTTTTGCTATTATCGTAATTATATCTTGCCTAAAATATAATTTTTTAAGAAAAGAGTCGTGGCAAAGAAACTGAAAAAGGGGTGACTTTGCCACTATGTCAAAAAAATGGTTTTTTAACGCTTGCAAATAATTTTTAAGCATTTTTGTTCCATTGTATGGGGAAGAGCAACCATCTTTAATTGTTTTATAGGAAACAAATGAGCAATTTTAAGTTTTTGCTCTTAAAAATGCTCTTAAATGATGTACAAAAGAGGAGAGATACATTACTTTTATAATACAATATATTTGTTGAAAATTATTGACATTGATAGAAAATAGAAACTGAAAAATGGTTCAGAATAGATAAATAAGCAAAAATATGATTGTATTGGTACTCTAGGACCGTGTCCGTGCACGTTCCTCCAGCGGCATTGAGAGGAACAGAAAGAAGACGTTCTTGCGGCAACTTACCGGCACCCTTTTTGTCAGCGTTTTGATCTATAAAATGATACCGATTTCTTCAGCTAGTCTTACTGGCAAACTCAGGAGTTTTAGATGATCATGACTGTGCTGGAAAGTTGGGCCCAGCTTCCTCCATTTTGAGTTTGGTAATTTTTGCCTTTCTATACTCCCACTGTGCATTCCTGTGCTAATTTTACACGTATAAACTCTCACTTTTTTAAAAACCAGTTTGGAGGTCAAAATGATGCTACATCAAACATTAGTTTGAATTGCATTGGATAAGTATTCGATTTTTGCATAAATAACAAGGTGGCAAAGTCACCCCATGTGGCCTGCTATTCTCTTGGAAAAATCGCCACCAAAAATGTTAGCTAAATGAAGTGACAAATGCCAGTTTTGTTGGATATGCTAACTTAACAGCCTTGTCATGATCAACCATACCAAGCTTCAGCATCGCAGGTGGTCTAAGACATGGTTAGATAATAAAAAGTTTGGAACTCTTCAAATTTGACCATTTCAATGACTCCAATAAAATGGAGCCCAGTTAGGTATTTAGTGGTAACTCACCTATCAGTGTTAGTTATATTGGGAGGCCCATCAAATACCTTTCGTTTGTGCATAAAACATCACCACATTCCTCGTAAAATATCATGGGAGATCTCCCTAAAGCATTTTTCGAGAAGCATGGCAAAGTCACCCGGCGAGGCAGTCACCCCCCTTTACGGTACTTCTGAGAAGGTATTGACATCTCTTACCTACACCAATATTTCAGGAAAATGACAGGGAAACTGTTTTAAAAATTCTGCATATGATGAAAGGGCTCTTGTGCACATTGCAAAACATATCATCAGCTAATGCTTCCGAGCCATCTCATTCACCAGCACACATCAATCCGGCTCCTGGCTTCTGCCAAGGAAACATTCCAAAATAATGTATTATTTTATTTCATTGACCACCTTGCAAAATACAAATAGCAAACACACCACCACCAAAAACAGAAAAATAGTCAACAGGTAGGTAGGGTCAACCACCTAACGCCGCGTCAAAAGGTGAGGAAAAGTGCATGACCTTGAACGACCTTGAACTTAATAAGCTGCTCATCCTGAGAAAACTATGAGACGGCGTTTAATACAAATTAGTTTTTTTTTTGTTCAGCTTTTATGTTGACATCAAATTAGGAGTTTTCCAAAAATTTGGTAGGATCCGATTTTTCCAATAAGGGTTACGGTCCACAATATGTTGGCAGTAAAACAAATGTGAATATTTTGAGAACCACTTGACGGTGTGCTAAAAAACATGATTTTCGCCATCAGGAGCACAAAATCTATAAGCTGTGCAATTTAGAGCAAAATCTGAGGGGTCCACGAATGTGCACGCGAATCTGAATGTGAATATAATGCAACTTTATGCACGTGATTTTTTATCACGTGCATATTTACGTCTGGACAACGAGTTGCGTTGGAGAGGCCGGAAATAGTGGCGATTTCAGGACCGCAAGAATGGACCGTCATTGGAATGATTCTTTTTTAAACCGTGCACTGTTTTCGGCCGGAATTTAATAGTTACTACAAAATATTTTGTAATTACGTTTCCACCAAGAATGAATGCCATCAGGGCTAAATTTTTAATACTATGGCATTTTGTCAAGAAGCATATAGTGCTGTTATATGGCAGTTTTAGCGCGTTTGTTACAAAATATGAAGCGAATAGGGACCGTGTATATCACACCACGGTGAGATTTACACAATACCGGCCATTTGTGTAAATCACACCCACCCCGGTGTGATATACACAATTTTGACATATCTGTGTATTCCAAAAGGAGAGGGAACTATTTCATTTGTGCCTTCATGTCAGAATTGAAGGTGGATCATAAAATTTTCAACGCAGTTTACAAACAAGCATTTGGTCTTTCTCGTTTATAAGCAGTGGCTAAGAAAATGTTGATCAATCCTGAAGTTCAGTCATCGTACCTCAACTTGGCAGCAAGATCCCCAAAGGACAGAGGATATATTGTATACATTTTTTTTTTAATAAATTTAGGCCGAACCTTTTGATGGGAAGGATTCACAAGGACAGAGCCACCGCTAAGCGAAGCTTGTTGCAATGACCCTGCCCTCTACCCTCCGATCGCGCAATTCCGATTCTATGGCAGAATTTGGAGTCCAAAGTTTAACGTGCGCACAAAGCCGCGCACGGCCGGTCCCCTCGCTGACTTCGCCTAGCTACGGCCTGCCACCAACCGCAACCATACCTGTCAGGAGGCCCATAAATGTCGAGCGCCCGTCGCGCTTCGAACCCGGACTGTCATAACCGGGAACGCGTGCTCTCACCACGCGGAGTCCAACGCTCTAACCAACTGAGCTACGGGACCGGCAAAGTAATCCTGTAATCAAAACAAAAACAGTCCTGTAAAACAGTCCTGTCCCAAAACAGTCCTGTAAATCAAAACAAACAAGCATTTGGTCTTTCTCGTATATAAGCAGCTTAGCAGTGGCTAAGAAAAGGTTGATCAATCCTGAAGTTCAGTCATCATACCTCAACTTGGCAGCAAGATCCCCCAAGGACAGAGGATATATTGTAAACCTGTCCTGTTAATCAAAACATGTTTGTGCCTTCAAAGGCTTAAGTTACCTGTGGTGTGTTCGGAGTTAGGCTATATATGGCCGTTTTTGTTGTATGTTTATGTGGAGATTGAATATAACTGTGACCCTGTGCTTGTTTGTATACTTACGGTCAAACAGGGAACAGCACATTCACATAACATACTCACCTAGCACCTAACTCATAGCTGTACCCTGCAGGATCTGTACTTGTTCATGTCTCGAGCATTAACAAAGTACTAAAGTAGCTTAGTAATCATTTCCCACATTTTCTGAGCATCTAACATGACATACAGCAGTGCAGAGCAGCTTCAGAGAAGAAACACTTTAAATGGACAGACTCGTACACCAGCCACCCAATGAGCCAGTTCCTCAGTTGACTGTTTCCCTGGACACAGCTTGGCAATGTGAGCTAACTTTTGGCAAGTTGAAGGTTAGCAGGTAAGATTGAGTTAGGGTGAGTAGTGAGTACCTACCTATAAGTTGGGTGCTACTGCCATGCAGGTCTTGGGTAGGCTGCAAATATGTGTGATGATTGAGGTTAGGTCAGCTGTCAGGTTAGTCAGGTTCAGGAATCAGGTATGCTCATTGCTCAGGTCACATTTTTATGGACATTTGGCAAATTAAAAAACTAACAATCTGATCTAAGCTAACCTGATTAAACATACACAACTACTGACTATAGGAACTGAGCACCTACCTACTTGTGCCTACACTCATACCATGTCAAAGTAGAGTTCCTTGTGCCTTGTGGAAGATTACCCTCAGTACTTTTTATCCCAGCCCTGTGAAGAAAACTAATACTTCTAAGCTCTGAGTCACTGCTGGCCACAGGGGCGCGGGAACTACTTTCCAACTGGGGGGGCACACCATAATAGAGATCAACCTAGGGCAGGGGCGCGGGAACTACTTTCCGACTGGGGGGGCACACCATAATAGAGATTAACCTAGGGTACCCCCAAATCTAGTTTTCTCACTGGTTTTAGGCCACTTATTTTTCACCCCTCGGCTTTTTCAACAAAAAAAGAGAAAACATTTGCAAAAAAAGTGTGGTATTCCGTCTCAAAGCTGTGGGGGCACCGCCCCCACGGCCCCAGAGTTGGGGGGGCAAGCTGCCCCCACTGCCCCCCCGGCTCCCGCGCCTATGGCTGGCCATCCACAGGAAGAAACGCTGAGACTGAGAGCTTTGCCATTGTATATTGGACCAATAATGACTATCACGAATGACTATGAACACATAATATGATCACATCATTGCATGGATTGTCACATTGACAATTTTACTACAATCCTTTTTTCAAGAAATATAGTGATGATGATTAACATCAAAATCAACATAAAGTGGATTTAGTGATCCAAGCTTTCTCCTCCAGTAGTAATGGAATGATCGCGTTTCATTTGCCAGACACTGAGTAGGTACCCGATGCACATTACAATCTGCATAGCATCTAAGCATAGTAAAACTGCCCAAGTCCATTCATTCTAGATTTTAATTTGATAGTTAGCACTAATTTATCTTGCTGTTGTAAGTTATCATTCAATATTCATACCAATAGGTACATCAATTTGCGCTCATCAGTAAACATTTTCTGGCATGATCCTGCTCAGCGTGCTCTTCAGTATTGCTCCAAGGTCTGCCATATTATAGCTTGTTTTTGGACAAGAAGCTCTTTTAATTTTACTTTTTCTTGCTGATATATGAGCCCGATCAACTTGCGTTTATCAACCAAAATTTCATAACTTGTTCAACTTGATATTGATATTGCTCAGTAGTCAGGACCTCTGTCAGCCTCCTGGATACTTCAGATTGTTTTCAGTCGACATGCTTCTTAAATATGAAAGTCAATCTTAAGGGATTCAAAACATCCAACAAAACGACGTACAAGAGCAAGAAAACCACCAGATAAACTAAAAAATGGCCTTGGAACAGAGCCAAGTGGTGCTCCATTTGTTTGTTTACCATGATTGTAGTGCTGATGTATTTTTAGGACTCTGAACGTCGGCTTATAAAAAATGAAACGTTTTTACAAAAGTTGTAAGGTAAGTAATATTTATCTGAAACAACTAAAATATTCAAAAGCCAAACACTATGAAATACATGAATCGGAGCGAAAAAGTAACCCAAAAATCCAGCCTAATCACCGGCTCCTAAAACTGCAACACAATCAGCACTTTTCCCCGCAACTCGTTGTCCAGACGTAAATATGCAACATGGAAACCCTATGGGGTAGTAACAAGGCCGGTAGTAGTTTTCGAGCGCCCATTTGGCCTAATGCTACCAGGTACAGGGACCCGCAGTTGCTTCTGTACACACTAGTATTTCAGCGTATTCTTGGCCTGTGACACCGTTGGAGGCGAATTGGGAAATGATTGTGTGCTTATTAAAACCACCATCTGAAGGGCTTTGAACTGATGTGCTGCTCTCCTAATTCAGTGAACTTTTTATGGCTATATCAGCAAAACATTGTTTTCAGCGCCTTTTCCTGCCCCATTCCTTCTGAAACCTGGAACCGCTTATTCCATTTACTCCTGCCATCTGACGATGGTCGTGCTGACTACTAGTTCCGGCGCTAGTTACTGCTCCAGTTTTGCACCCGGCACAAACTCAGGCGGCACCGGGTCGTGGCTCGACCATGGGGAGGGTCGGACCGAGCCGACTGCCTGGGGCGCGGTTAGATCGGACGCCCTGCTGGGGAAGGGGACGGGAGTGAGGGGGAGTGGAGGAGGTGGTCACGTGGTCCGTCCAAGCTCGCAGACGACCTGTCCTGCGCCCAGCCATGTTCCGTGATCCAAAATGGCACGAGAGCTGTGGAATGCCTGAAGGAGACGCTTCGAAAGCAAACTTCAGCAGCACTAATTTACCATATTCTGTGGAGATGAATGAATATTATCTTAATGCAGAAAAAATTGTATGCCCAAGCTGTATAAGCTGTGTCTTTTTAAAAGTTGTAAATAGGATTATTTTTAGGGACTTGTAGGTTTCGTATACACAATGCATTGTGTTACAATAAGCCGTTTCGCTGTTATGGTTACTAACTGAAGATCATGTCAGGCCAGAATAGCAATTGAAAGTCAGCGCACATCTTCTGTGTGTTTCCATAGTCGTTTCGTGATTAGCAACGTGACAACATGTGAAATATACTATCTAATGTTTGTCTCATTGATTGTTGTTGGTGCCAAGGTCACGTGAAACTCAGGTTAAGGTCATTTACTTGAAATGATCTCTGTTAACTTCCTTAAATTTACACCTTTTTACTGTGGTTTTTAGGAAGTGTTGGTTTGAAATTTAGCACCCATTTTAGCATTTGAAAACTAGGCATACTTACTTAGGTATCAGTTATCCCTATTAGTGGCAGGCTCCTGGCTACCCCTATTAATGGCAGGGGGGCTGTTTACGACCCCCCTTGATATCTCGAGATCTAACGGGCCGATTTTCAAAATTCAAACGGCATTCGATTTCGCTCAACGTGATCTACATTTCTAAAAAATAAAAATTAAAAATGTCAATAGGGGGGTAGAGGGGGGTAAAAACGGGCAAATTGCAGATACATTTTAGACTGTTTATCACGGCCAGGTTTCTGAACCAATCTTAACGCAACTTTTGCCGATCGATAGAGAATGAACCAGGAATTCACATGGATCCTAAAAATATGCATTTTCAAAAATCATAGGCGGATACAGATCATTGAGATTGGGGGTACACAAAAAGTATAGTAAATAAGTTTTTGTTGGTACTGTTTCTAAAAAGGGTGGTAATGGTCTTGTTATGTAACAATTTTCTTATGAGAGAACGACTAAAATTGTATTGGTCATGCATAGGCGGTGTCAGGGCACCTATGTTGGGAGGTAAAACATACCCCCCTTTTTGGACGCCTGGATCCGCCTATTATAGCAAAAACGTGTCAAAAGAGGATGCACAATAACTGTATATGTTATCACATGATACCTTTCATTCACTGTTCGTAAAACTGGTGCAGCATCGTGATCTTCGCCCAAATGACTCGCTTCACGAATAGGACCCCCCAATTCCCAGTGCCCTGAAGCCGCCCCTGGTAAAGTTATGAACTTGAAATTTTCAGGGAATGTGCCCAATTTAGTTTTAGGAAAAGTCAGAAAATTTCAGCATCGTAGTTTCAGCGGTTTCGGAGATATTCCCGAAAAACCTTAGGGGTGGATAAAAACCACCCCCCTGCCACTAATAGGGATAATTATAGTGCCTATGCAATATGTTGCAAGGCTGTAAGTGCTGGTTAACATTCTATGGATAGCCGGCAGAACGCCTAATGGGTGATCTGGCGTGACCCGTCCTACCCCAAATGCTTTGATACATCATCTTTGATCAAAGCAAGTGCAAATTCGGAGTCAGAAGCAAGCCAAGTCCCAGCAAACTTCACTTGCAGAAATTCTAGCAGGACCCAATTTTCCTTGCTTTTGGGTTATTAACCTGATCTGGGAGGTCAACCAGTGACTATAGGATCTCAGCATTGACCAGGACATAAAAATAATTGGCTTTTTCTTGTCAGCGATGACCAGGACCCTCAAATCATCGGATTTCTCTCGTCACGAGCAGCTCGCTCTTTTTTATTTTTCAGCGAAGCTCTGGCTCTTTTTATCAAGGGCCGAATGGCTGAGGGTTTCTACGCCCCTCCGCTACATGTAAGACGCTGAAAAGAGATGCCTGAATGGGTGAGGGTTAAATATTGATTGGTTTTTAAGTGCCGAAGCCCGAAGCACTTTAATTTACTTCGATAGCAGTTTTTAAGACCAACGAGCTCGAATACTATAACTTCTTGAACAATGTAAGCACCACATAAAATGAATCGTGAGAGAAGCGGCTCAAGATTAAGGAGCTATGAGACACTTAATAAAAAACGGCATAGATTAGAAACTGCACCTAACTTGCACTGGTTTTTAAACATTTTCGTTGCAGACTGGTAGATTAAATTTTAGGATTGATTTCAGCTGATGCTCAAATGGAGCTATTCATTCGTTCATTCATGCGACCATTCAATTCCATTCATAAAAGAAGCCAGTGACAAAATTGTTCATTTTAGATAAGTGTGAAATACAAACTCAATAAAAGTTTAATGATACGGCAAATTTGACAGTTTTTATAATGAACAGACAAATAACTTTAACAAATCAAGGTTGAGAGCCCCAAATAGGGGAGAGTGAGGTAAGATGAGCCAAGGGGCAAGTTTAGCCACCCCATGTTTCTCAGCTCCTATGGCGCTAATTGACTTGAGCTTCCATGTGCCGTTCGCTTACGATGCTGCAGTCTTTCACGTGAGACGGCAACGTTCTCACGCTCAGCACCCGGTAACATGTGGTATCGCCCCTGATAACTAAGACATGTTTTGCCTTTAAAATGAGATGGTTGTTATCTGCGGTGCATGGTTATTTTCCTTAGCGGGTGTCATTAACCGAAAATGGCCACGGGTAGGGCAAGATGACCCATTTTCACCTGGGGGAAGATGAGCCGGATAAGCCATTGTTGTCTCCGCTGTCGAAAACCAAACTGAGCTGCGCTTGTTTCTGCTGAATAAAAATGGTAGGAAATTGTTTTTCTTTGTTGATTTCACAAGTTGTAAGTGATTTGCAGATTATCTGAAGGATAAAATGATTTCTTCCATGATAGAAAACTTGACGAGTTATTGGAAGGCTTAAAACAGTCACTTTTTGATGCAGAAAAAAAACTGCCGTAAGTATGTATGTCATGGAGTAAATAAAAGAGCCCTGCACTCTTCGCCGCGCCCGGGAAAAGAAGAGGTTCGCTTTTCTATCCATGCTCAGCTTTCCCCACGACGTGTCTCAACTTACCCCGCCCATGGGGTAAGATGAGCAACGTGCCAGATGATTTTTGACGTAGCCTTTCAGTACAAAAAGAAGTGGTATGAAACATTTCTGGCCACCATTACACTGAGAAAACAGTGTCCCGATTTTCGGGCTCAGAGACCAGTTTTCGGGCTAATGTACCATATTCAAAACAGACAGCACATTTCGAGAATACTTTCTGAGCTAGCGCCACATGGGCTCATACGATCCCTTAAATCGGTATCATTGATCGCAGAAACAGAGCTCAGTCAGTACCCATTATCGGTGTCAAGCTCTAAAACTAGTCTCACTATGATACCAGTTTTCAGCCTGATCCCCATTTTCGAGCTCACCTGATTCCAGTTTGAGGGCTCAAATTGTGTGGTGAAGCCAATATTAGGGCTCACGTCATCGCTTTTCGGGGCTTTGGTAAAAGCTGGATTGCGTCAGCTGGCTGGCCAGCTGGCGACGCACGAAAGGTATTTAATTTTAGATATACCTAAGCGCGGTAGTAGGATGGACATAAATATTTCAAATGGCTTTAAATGAAAAATTGATTGGTAAATATTCATTCTTTTATATCTAGCATTGATATGTAAGAAGCTCTGCTAGCGCCACCATACGGCGCCAGCTGGCAAAAAATCCAGTTAATACCAGAGCCCGCTTTTCGTCCGATGCAGCCCCTCCTCCCCCCTCCCCCGTGTCCAGCAGCTGCGAATAAGACGAAGCCGCGGACACTTTTTTTTTGCTCGGCCAGCCTAGCGCCAGTCTCGAGCGGTGGGACAGTTAACCGGCAATTTTGGCCGGGATGCAAAAGTTACGTTAAACCGGTTTATGTTAACCCGGGAGCAAATAACAACGTGGGAGCCTATCTTAGGTGTGGCAAAGCTAACGGATTACTTACTTGTTGCCGAGGTGTCCAAAGAAGGTACTGGAACCGAAAACACAACATTGGTTCATGTATTTATTAACATTCATACACACAGTCATACTTGTGCAAGGTGTCAGTGTTCGGTTGTGGGGTGTAATAGCCAGGGAAAAAGTTCTATGAACTGAAAAACCCGGCGCCTATTACTTCGCAACATGGTTGTGTATTCAACATGAACTGCAAGGAGTGCAGACGACATTGCCTGTGCTAACTTAACGTCTCACGGGCAGCGCCGCGCTCTGACACCTTGGTCCCAGAAGCGGCGGCGTTTCTGACCGCAAATCGCCGGAGAGCCGGTCGACGCCGTTGAGGGGACTGAGCAGGCCGCTGCCAGCTCCACCTTCACGTCCGCGCGGCGCAGCTCGGTGTGCGGCGGCGGCTCATCGCGCGGGCCGCACCCGTCCGTCCGCTGCACGAGCCGCTTTTCGATCCGACAGCGCAACACCGGCACGCCATTGTGCTGGCTGAGCGGCGGCAGCGGCACGTAGGCAACAAAACAGTAGAAATCGATGGGCCTGGATCGGCGTTGCCAGCAACGCCGGCAGCGGCGCGGCGGGAGGCGCCAGTGCCGCCGTCGGGGACGTGTGCCCTTCGCTGCGCTCATTCGAGTTGGCGGGCCGGCCGCGCGGCGTAGTCCTTTTGACACGGTGCGAGAAGAGCCGGATGAAGGTGGACTTTTTATTGGCGTTGCTGGTGCTCACGCCGCCGGCGTCCAGTTTGGGCGGCAAGTCCGAGTACCAGGAGTCGGACAAGTCCCGCGCGAACGCCGCCAGCCGGTCGTCGTCACTGCTGGCGGCGGCCCGCCGACCGCGCTGCCTCAGAATCGGACGAGTCGGTGGTACTGAGCACCTCGCGGGACGGGTAGCTGGGAGTGGGCCGGCCAAGGCTATAGAACTCCAGGTAAGGACACCAGCCGTTTGACCTTGAACGCCGCCGGCCGGCCGATGACGTCATTGGAGGCAAGCCGGCTCGGCGGACACACAAGGCGAATGCATAACGGAAGGGCGTTGGAACGTTGCGGGAGCCGGGGAGATATTTTAATGTGGTTGCATACCACCATTGTTATGTTGATTGATCTACAGACTGCATTCTTTTAAACCTCGATGCATCCTAGGCCTGGATGGTGCGTACATTCGTGGAACGATCACCCCGTCCGACGTCCGTGGTCGAAGCTGTCATAGTATTAAAGACACTAAGACGGGTGCAATAACGGCGATCCGATCCCGTCTCTGGCGAATCTAGAGGGGTCGTAAGGACCCAGGCCGAATCTGACCGTCTATTTTTAGGGAAACGGGGTGGGTGAATTGACAACCGATGGCTTAAGAGATGATGAGAAGGGATCCCGTCGTCGATTGTTGTTTGACAGACAACACATGTTGTACTGGGCGTATGACCATCAGAGGTAATGCCTGAACGTAGGCAAGCATAATTGTTCTGTCATACTGTTTAGGAATATAAAATGGTAATGGAGATTATTGAGGATATGATCTCTACATTACAGGAATTCGCTAATTACTACGGCCCATAGGGGCACCGCCGGAGCTGTTGTTTTGCCACCGGTCCCAGGCAACTCCAGGGAGCTGCAGTACCCGGCGGCCAAAGCGGCCATCTCGTCGACTCGCTGGTCCTGTGGGATTCCGTGATGCTTTAGTGCTTCTGGCTTCACCTACAGAAGCACGGGCATAGCAGTAGGATGCGGGGCTAGGTGTCTGTCCACCTCTTCATTGAAAGAACAACGTATACAGCACCTGGTCCCGCCGAAGCTCGGTATCGACCGTGACTTATTCACAACTGGCGGATCCAGGAAGCGGTCTTGGACCCTGCGGGGGCTTACCCCAAAAAGGTTTCTCGGAATTAATTAAAAAAAAACTCGGATTTCGATTCCTTGCGCACTGCTGTGCAGTGTGATTAACCAACATTTCCTCAGAAAAGTTGTGAAGTTTTCTTTGATTCTCGAAAAGCGATTTCGGGCGCTGCCAATGTGGGGGATGACATTTGCCCCAAATGCCTTCCCCTGGATCCGCCAGTGGGTTGCCCCACTCCGAGCTTGACTAAAAACGTCTTCAAACCCCACCAGAAACCGATGGTAAGGTGAATTTAAATCCAATAACTCATCTCTGTCTGCCCGCCTAAATATACAACACATGGTACGGCACCAGGCCCTGTCTGAGCTATGAGCCGATCGCGATATTTTCGGCTTTCCCCATCCCAAGCTCGATTAGAAACGTTCTCCTTCCCCACCCGATTGCTGATGTCAATTCAAATTCAATACCTCATCTCTGTCTGCCCGACAATAACCCATTCATTGCACACCGTTCAGCGCCCCGCCCCGCCAAAAGTATCCTAGCGCGCTGAGCAGTTGCCTCCAGCCGCGTCATCGCGAGGCCCCGCGCGGCCCATAAATTAATACATTGCGCGAATAGCCGTGTCGCCCCCCTGGGGCCGGCCGCGGCCCCTGCCAGGCCGCGCCACCTTCACCGGCGCAGCCGCCTTCAAACTGCCCTTGCTGGGCGGCTGGTTGGTCGGCGGAGGCGGCAGCGGTGCCTCGACGTCAGTCCGAGTCGCTGTCACTGGGCGGCCGCCGCGGAGACGGCTTCTGTTTGACCCGCAGCCGGCCTGGGCCGGCTCGGCGCCCTCGGCCGGCGGCGCGCGCCGTTTCGAGCGTTTCACCTTTTCACTGTTACTCTCGCCTGGTCCTCAGCGTCGAGCGGCTCGGCGCTGTTCGGTTTCATGTGGCCCATGCTGCTGGGAAACTCGGGTGGGGACAGCTTTCTGACTGGAGTGCCGTCGAAGATGGAGGAGACGGGGGTGCTCGCAGAGTCCTTGCCCAATGCCCATGATAGAGCCGAGGCTCCACTGGACGCCCAGCTTAATCGGGCTATCGCCGCCCTCCTTCTATGGTGGATTCTTCGGCCCCCTACAGCCACTAGGGCCATCATATACTCCCAGATGGCGGCACCTAGGGGATGAGGGGGGGGGGGGTGTCTGGGCCACTTGTCCACCTCGTGGCGTCGCCAGCGACGCCTGCGAGTCGGAGCAAATGATTATGGGGTCTTCCTCGAAGGACGGGTGCTTCAGGAGATGTTGCTTTGCCGTTTTGGGCGCCACCATCTCAGATCGGTAAATGGAGCAAATCCTCCCCGCCGCCTCCCGCAGTACCAATGTTGTACTGTCTGGGTGCTCGGTGAGGACCCCAGCGCCGCCTTCCTATTACTCCCCCGGTCGCAGACCCGTCGACCCAGGCCCACGTCGCACGCTGGGGGAGCGCTCCCAGTCACGCCTCCGCAGCACTCCTCCTCGCTGTCGCGGACGCCCCGATCGGCAGCAGGTCCAGGTGGACCGTGACGCCGTCTGTTGGCGTCTACGGGGGCAGTCTCGTGGATAAGCGCGCCTCGGCGGGCAGCGCCACTCCAGTGGTCCCACACCGCTCCCCCGCGCTCTCTCCAGCCGGTCACTGACTTCAGTCACGGTTGGGGGGGGGGGGGGGCTTCCGCCACGACGCGGCGGGTCCTCCGACGGGAGGGAGAGCGCCTTCGCCAGTAGGCGCGATGCCAGCGCATCCCTCCTCATCTCTCCATCGGCACGACGCCCGCCTCGGCCCTCACGGCGAGTCTTGGAGCATGGAAATCGGGCAGCCAGTGATGACTCATGCCACCATCAGCATCTCCGCCTCCAGGACGCCAAGATGTGTGGCCGCAGCCGCAGGCAGCCACGCCGACCCCGCTGCCCGCATGCCCAAGTAGTCTCGAATCGCTGACACCTCTCCTGAAACAAGAGTGGTGTCGTAAACTTAAACCCCTTGCTGGAGCCCGCCAGCCGCGACAACACCGCCACACCAATTTTTGTGACCCCGGAACTTCCGTCCCGAGCCTTATTTCACGGCACGATGATACAGTGCGCTACACGTATTGTGGTATTCAGCTTCCATGGAAACATCAACTAATTTGGACGCTCAAACATGGGAGTCAGGAGTGGTTAAGGCCCAGAGCGTTCTGTCTGGTTTATAAAACCTTGGCCAGCAGATGTAAACGTGCTTTTTGTATAAGTGGCTTAATTTTGACGCAAAAGGGCACTAACCTTCGGCGCAAATAATGCAGAAATTTCAGCGCAAATTGCAAAATAGCTTGCGCCGAACTTCGGCGCATGACGGCTTCACGGGCGTCCGGCGTACCATATGGATGTTTTCCAGTTTGGGCTGCAGGTTTTAGCTCTAGGTTTTAGACTGTAGGTTTTGGGTTGGGTTGGGCTGGGCTGGGCTGGGCTGGGCTGGGCTGGGCTGGTTGGGGTGGTTGGGTTGGGTTGGATTAGGTTAGGTAAGTTTAGGTTAGTTTAGTTTAGGATAGATATGAATACCTATTTTTTGTAAGTTGAATTATTTTTTTCATTTTGTAGCATCATATGCCTTCCATCTTTGAACTGCCATATTCAAGCACCAGAATAAGTATGGACTTGAACCTTTTCCAGTCTGGATGCCTGTATGGAAGTTGTGCAAAATCATGCAGTTGAAGGTATTGTAACCACAAATAAGAGCTCATGACTCAAGTCTCAACTTGTCCATAATTGGTTATCTTGATGTATACTTGTAGACCCTTCCTCTTACTTGGCACACAGGCATGGTGTCACAGTGTTCTAAAATTGGATTTCAATTGGGTGTCCCAATAAAAAAATCTGAAGACAAAATGAGATAGATTTAGTCTTTCCGCAAAACTGCATAATGCCATTTTTACCTCAGATTTTGTCAGAACCTTCACAGGATCTGAAATGAAATGATGTAGAGTAGATGCATCAACTGTCAAGTCATGCGTAACCTGGCAGCTGGCTGTTGAATCAAACTTTTGACATATTTTTTTAGCAAAGATGAAATAAAGCCACTTGTCATATTTTTAGGATGAAAACATTTTCCCCATCATGTGTGGTTATTCACCTAAAATTCTGAAACATGGAACACTGTCATACCAGCATTCCATCATGTCAACCAGCATTCCGCAGCATGTTAGCAGAAGCAGCAGCATGTTATAAGTATATGAAAGATCCAAATAGGTTGTAGGTTGGTAGGTATTGGTACTAAGTTTAACTTAATAGGTTAGTAGGCAAGGTTAGGATTAATTTTAGTTGAGCATCAAGATAACCATTACGAACAAGTAACAAAATCCTTACCTACCCTTGAAAGCATTGCTTCAATCACATCATCACGAAGAACCAGACAAAATTTTTGCACATTCTTACACTATTTGACATCCTGAATCCAGATATGATGCTTTCATGTGGCGCAAATACAAGAAAAACGAATAATCAAACCCGTGCGTATTCGTATCAACGGCGCCACAATTGTAGATCAGACCTTTTCTTAACAAATGCCACCACAATTTTAATTGATAAGGGATTAAAATGGCTAGCGATAACTGATAACTAATAACTTACCATTCATTTTGAAATCACGGACACGGCGGTAGGTACACCAACACATGGCACTGAAAACAGCAAAAGACGGAATGGCGGAATGTCGTATGGAGCCCTAAAACGCAGCTCGAATTGAGCCCGAAAAGGAAGACGAGCTGATGCCGCTTTCGGGGCTAATGTACTTTGAGCCCGAAAAGGGCGCCTAACTGATCCCGATTTTAAAATCATACAGATTTGAGCCCTGTTTTGGCACTCATATGAGCCCTTATTCAAAAATGTTCTCAAGTGTTTTCTGAGTGTACATGCGCCAATTACCACTCTGTCCGTCCAACCCGTAAACGCAGAAAAATGATCAATAAGTTAGCCTGTAGCTTACGAAAAACAAAAAGCGGCTCAACTTACCTCATTCTTCCCTACGTAACACAATTGAGGGCATTTTTAGGCCATCACAGTATTTGTCAACAATTGTTGTTTGGGGGACTGGGGAGGGTGGTTACTGGCTCATGAACTGCCCCCCCCCCCCCCCAAGAAAAAGAAAACGAAACCGATCATCCGCGAAAAGAACTATTGAGCTCGAACCAAGGTGACGAATCGATTTATAGGTATGCAGGATGACTAACGATGCCACTTTTTGACTTCTTGTGTCAAATAAATTCCATCATCTGGATAGCACGTCAACATTCTATTTGACATTTTACAACAAACGTATACTATTTGGCGCGATTAGCCTCATAAATGTTCTGAAACTAAAACCGTTTCTTCGCAATTAACTTGGACCACGTCATCCCAGCTTATGCACGACAAAAATAAAATAATGCTTCAGGATCACTGGCCTGAATTCCAGCTTGAAGTTTACTCAAAACCGGTGTAGCTGAGGCACTCTTCGCTACATCTCGTGACGGCCACCATTGTGTTGCATTTTTTCGGTAAGCTATAAGTTAATGAGGAAAGGATTGGTGAGTGGGTTGAAAACAGCCCTCACCCTCCACCCCCCCCCCCTCCTTCTTCTGGAAACATAAGTAACCGAAAGATCTGGCGATGGTTTATCCACCTCCTCTGCCGCCGCGCTGCGAGGCCTCGATTCGTTCGGTATGTGGCTTCCTGAGCGGTCCTCCCCGGAGGCGTATTCGCCAATTGTATTACACGAATCGGCCAACCAATAGCTTGCCTCCTGAGTGACGTCAGCGTGGCGTCATACTTTCGGTCCTCGCCCTGGTGGCGTCTATTGAAGCTAGGTTTTAAGTTATTGACATTTAAGCTATGTAGGGTACATTATCGCCGTGGCGAAGTGGTTAGAGTATCGGACTGGTGATTCTGAGGTAGGTGGTTCGAATCCACTCGGCGACTTCGATTTTCGTGTCATCTGTCATTGTGCGTTTTTTATACATTTGTAACGGCGTGCACCTAAGAAATCAGACGTAGGCATTCTTCTAATGAATATGTTGCATAAGATAGATATTTGCAGTCCAACCGATTGGTTCGGTTTCGGTATTTTCCAATGGTCTTTGTTTGTATTTGGTTTGGTAGCGGTGTTCTGATTTTCTGTGATTGACATCACTAATGCATAGTGCATACTATGCGAACGTAGCCAATGGAAAGACAAATGGTGCTGGGCGATGGCCATTCATTGATCAATATTTCTCACTGCCAATGGGTGATAACACGCAGCATTGACAGGGGCGGCGCTGACCTTTTGAAAGTAGGTGGGCACTTGGCAAGGTAAAGTACCTAAAAGTAGCGAAACCTAAGATGAAAAGTAAAAATCGCACGCTGGTAAGCAGGCTATTAGATAGCTTTTCGTGTAAGAATCACCATGCACAAAAAAAGTTCGGCATAGCTGTTAGCGCAATCACGGGACGAGATAATCAGTTTCCAGCCGTCAGAGCGTCATCTATAGGAGCTATGCCCTAACTATAACTTTTACATTTCAGCCGCCAGGGGGATACCTAAGTCCTCTTACTTGGAATCTGGTTAAAGTCAAAAGATTTATATTAGACGTTTATGAAGATAACTTGGGACTGGTTGTTAAGTTGCATGCTCACGGCGGGCTGTCATCAATTTATCTCTATACATGTCTTATCTGATCGATGAAATAATACAGGAATCCGTTGTCATTCGAGTGTGTTTCATAATAGCTCTTCCGACTTTGACGAATATCGACAGTGCCGTAACAAAATTGTTAGTTCAGGTATAGACTGCAACTGCAGTTCTTTTGCAACTTATTCCTTAATCAGATGAACACTTGTCAGAGATTTATTGGGCGTACGATATTGGCGTGCGAACGTAGGGGCCAAAAATGCGCGTCTACGACCGACTTCTTTTTAAGAGAAAAGAACCGCTGAAGCAAGAATCTATCCACCGACCTGTCGTCCATCACACCAAGACTCTAACCACTCGGCTACGGCGACACATACATGTTTCAAAGCCATATACAATGCAAAAATAGTCTCAACTCAAATCTAGCCTCAATGCATGCATTGTCGCGGCGGATGGCTATGACGTCGCACTAGAGATGTCGCTAGTTGATGGGCCGATTCGTGTAATACAATTGGCGAATACGCTCCCCGGAGGCAAGGTGAAAGGTCATGGCCTGTATCAGAAATTTATACGTTGCTGAATATGTTTTATAGTTCTTCCAAAGCCTTGGACACCGTTTTATTATATTGGATAAGCATTACACTTTCTTATCAATCAATACATTTAAAGAAAACTTGATCATAATCTTATACTGCGGCAATTGTAGTTCTGCTCACGGCTGCCTCTTTATGATACGGGCCACCACCACCTCCACTGCGCTGGAGCTCAGGCGTTCTACCCCTCCCCGCTACGGACCGGCCCTCGGGCTAGGTGTGTTAGTACTGAGCGCAAACCTGTAGTAGTCACGTGACTTTCATTCACGTAGCGGGAACGGAAGCTATAGGCGATACCAAGGACGGGCTCTGGGGAGGCAACCGGCGCGGAAAAATAGCACGATTGTAGTTTTGGAAGAATATCTGTTGCGGTAAGAGGAATTATACAAACATACGTCCTAGGAGCAAACATGTGTTATTCCTCCATACTTTGCGCTACATTTCCTTTCTCCAATGGCCAGCACTTAGCAAATAATAGCACAATTCTAAATTGGTAATATATGTGTACAGTAGCAACTGCGGGTCCCTGTACCAACTGTTACTGGCTAGTCATACATTCATAATTAAAACTGTTATTAGCAAGCAGGTCACCACAATTGATGACATTACGCGATGTGTGTGATAGAGGTGGCAAAATGTGGACCCGAGGACCCGGTCCAAAGAACCAGTCTGGACCCATATGGGTCCAGACCGGTTCCAGGAAATTTTCTGTCGGGTCCAACCGGGTCCTTCCATAAACTATACATATTGCACACTACACATTGTTGCAAAATATGAAGTGAATGAAGTGAATGTTTCTTTGCACACAATAGCTCGTGAGTATTCCCAGTGGGAAATAGGCTGTTTTACTTGATGCAACTAACGATACCTACAAGTAGTTTGTATTAATTGACTTTTGGGGAACGGGTCCAACTGGTTCCGATTCCAACTAAGACCGGGTCTGACTGGTTCCAGAAATATCCAGCCGGGTCTGGTTCGAGTCTGGTTCCCAAAATTTTACTAACGATACCTACAAGTAGTTTGTATTAATTGACTTTTGGGGAACGGGTCCAACTGGTTCCGATTCCAACTAAGACCGGGTCTGACTGGTTCCAGAAATATCCAGCCGGGTCTGGTTCGAGTCTGGTTCCCAAAATTTTCATCTTTTGCCACCTCTAGTGTGTGATATGTGTACATGCCTATTGATATGTGAAGTGGTCTTTTTTATCAATTCAATGACATAATTAACCCGCGCCCTGCTGGGGGGGGGGGTGTTTGAACACCCCCCCTTGTGGCCGCCCCCACCAATGTTGAAACAGTAATGTGCAATTCGTGACTGATGTTGTTTTTAACGTTTCAGATTCCCGACTCATTCGCTGCGGCGACAGACATTCTGCAGGGCGAGCGGATTGTAACATCCTCGCACATCATACCAGCGATAAAAAATATAAATGAGGTCCAACTACATCAAAAACGGCGGGCCAGTTCAGGGCGGCCCTTTTGGAGTCGCTTGACCGCAGGTTCGCTGCCACGGAGACGAACAGCTCCTTCGTCACTGCAACCATCCTCGATCCACGCTTCAAGCTCTTGCCGTGGAGCAACGAGGGCCAGACTGTCGAATCTGAGGTACGTAAGACAGAACTTCGCTTCATATGCAGCAGGGCATTGTGAATTGTGATTATCCTAATCAGGTCGAGTCAAATTGGACTTGAGCTTGTAATGGGTTGTGGGACTGTGATGTCGCGAGTTGAGACTTTGTCTCCCCTCCCCTTCGCGGGTCGCTGACCGCGCGGCGACTGCTGCGGCCGGTGCGTGACCCCTGGGCCCGACCGGTCAAGGTCACCGGGCGCCCGCGGGCTGAGCGGCAGACGGCTCGGGGCCTGACCGTCGCACAGTGTGGCCAAACGTCAGATTAGCGCGAATTTTATCAAAAAACGAATTTTGGAATTTTGACTTTTTATACCTATCAGTCGATAGGAAATTGTCCAAAGTATGTCAACATCACAATACTTTGGTTCAATGTCTTCCTTTCGGTGTTCAAAAAGCTAGCTAAAGTGGACATACGCAATGCCGGTCCCGGCTGTGCTGAAATCGTCGAAAACCCGCGTCAGGTTTACAACACATTTTGGCGTAATTGTCGGAGAGGTTTGGAAATAATGGACTGGCATATGACTACTGAGCCTATATTTGATAGTATACCCGAATTCTATAGGTATCCTTGGACTAACCGATGAGTTATACTCATTTTAAATTACCTTTTCAGACATCCCCTGAAAACACTGTCCATCGTAAAAACGTAGAGATAAGAAAATGGCCAAAAAAAAAACTCCACGCTTGGGCTTGAACTTTCATCCCAAAAATGGAAACAAAAGGTTGTAGCTATCTTTTAACATACTTTATATGAGGATGCCCACACTACGAGACCTTGAAACCGAGTGCGAAAAGTCGCATTTTAAACGCAACCCAGAACCCTATGGGCTAGTAGGAAAGGTCACGCCCATGCTGCCATATGACTTTGGAGTTTGGGGGGGCTGAGGTGTGCAAAGCTGCAGTCTTTGTTTTTAAACGTGGCATTTTATTACACCCGACCGTTTTGAAGGTCCCAATCTAGAGGATTGCGCACAGGGTTTGTAATGGAATTTGGAGGAATCTGGAGGATTACCGTCTTCCCCATCTGACAGCACTGAGTGCCCGAGATAGCGTGCACGTTTGGGGTTGGGTTGATCGGCATGGATGTGGCGAACTGTATCGGATAACGGGCCCACATGCGGCCGCATCTTAGAGAGCTTAGCTCCTCGAAGATGTGCTGCTGCCTTCCCTGGAAGCAATGAGACCGGGCGGCGCACCCTACGCAGACCCACGTCACTCCACTTTTGATGACATGAGGGGGCCTCAGGACAATAATGGCGCGGTGCGCCACAATCGCTTCAAAGCTAATTGCCAACAGATGCCATTTTTGAAAATATTATTATTTTGTAAGTTAAAAGTAATAAAAATATTGTAATAAAGTTGTTGATTAGATCGATATCATATCTAAAAACTTACTGAAAAATGATTTATTCATAGTAAAATTATAAGCTCGATGCGTTTTTACGTTGCTTTCCTGCACCTGCAGAGAATTTTTAATTCGTTTATATGTTCAAAACCGGCCATTTCTTAGCATATTGCTGCTCTTTTTTATCGCTAGAAAATCAGTTTTTTGTGTGCTCACGCCGGGCCGTGAGCACACGGCACACGGCCGGGCCGGTGCTGTGGAGGCTTGGAGCTTTATCTTGCTGGAAGACGTAGGGTCAAGGCCATCTATAGAAGGTACTGTCACTCCCCCGCCGACCAATCAGAGACAGATCCTGAGTAACGTCACCCCTGATGCTCGCAAGGGGTACTCCATTCCTTTACAACGTAATAATGACTAACTTTATTTGAAGGCTGTTGGTGACACTCTACACATATCGCTCAACCGTTGATGTCATTGGAAAGTCCAACTAATTTTCTAGCGATAAAAAAGAGCAGCAATATGCTAAGGAATGGCCGGTTTTGAAGATATAAACGAATTAAAAGCTCTCTGCAGGTGCAGGAAAGCAACGTAAAAACGCATCGAGCTTATAATTTTACTATGAATAAATCATTTTTCAGTAAGTTTTTAGATATGATATCGATCTAATCAACAACTTTATTACAATATTATTATTACTTGTAACTTTATTTCAAAATAATAATATTTTCAAAATGACATGTGTTGGCAATTAGCTTTGAAGCGATTGTGGCGCACCGCGCCATTATTGTCCTGAGGCCCTGTAACGTAAACGAACGTTGGCACCGTGATGTATAATTTGCGTTCAATTTTCAGTACAAATTTCATCCTGAAACATAATACAAAATTAAGAACACTACATATTCTCGCTTATAACAAATACTTTCGATCGAATACATGGCGTTTAGGTAGGCGTACAATAGCAAACAAATCCGAATAAGGAAACTAGATACAAACATATATGAAACGTATAAATGGTACTTACTACGGTGCGCGTAGTCCTGGTCATAATCATGATAAATACAAATTACCAACTATCAAGATAAAAGAAATCAAGGATAAACATAAATAAGATATGAAATCATGACATGTTCAAATTTCAAAATTAACTATGCCTGGGCCCTGTTCATGAACCCCGGCGGTCGCTGCGGCCGCTGCGGTCGCTGCGGCCAGCCGGTTGTTACGGTCGCAAAAAGGGGGGGGCTCATGTAGTATGATGAATGTATGACGTCATCTTGCCGGCCGCTGCGATCTCTGCGGCCGCAATCCAGCGACCGCCGAGCCTCAAGGAAACTAATTGCACTGAACTTGGCGCACTGAAGTCAAATAGGCGCAAGCCGTGTTGTCATGGAGACGTTTGTAAACAAATTATCTACCGGTGTGCTTCAGTTGTAAACAATTATCGGAAAGTATTTCGACAGCAGACGCTGTTCATGGAGCAGGGGCGGATCCAGAAAATCTCCAAGGGGGGGCCATTAGAAACCAGGAGGCCCCCCCCATAATCCCACCTGTTGGAGGCCCCATCTTCCCACTTGTTGGCCCCCCAAAAAAACTGCGTCTATTGAGCTTATCTAGCCGTTCAGGCAACATCTCAACATCTGTGCAGGCTTGGAGGCCCTCTGTGCAGGTTAGGAGGCCCTGTAAAAGTGGTCATCTCTTTGAGTATAAGAGACCTCCAAGTTATGAAAAGCTTTACCAATCTTCTAAAAAGAAGTCTTCTCAGCTAGTCTTCTAAGAAATAACTAATTGGGTAGGTTAAAAAAACTCATCGGATTTCGGCCACTTTATTTTCAGGAGGCCCCCTTTTCAGCTTTTTAACTTTTTAACTTTTTATTTTATTTTTGAAAAAAAATCGGCCAAGGGGGGGGGCCATGGCCCCCATGGCCCCCCCCCTTGTATCCGCGCCTGTCATGGAGCGCTGCTGCGGCCGAGTGAGTGATGACATTTCAAAAATGGGCGGAGCTTAGAGCCTGCGGCCGGCCGCAGCGGCCGCAGACTTCATGAACAGGCCCAGGTTAAACGATCATTCAAAAAATCGCGTCCCGAATTTAAGCATGATACAAAAAGACCACAGCACTTCCGCCGTACATATCGCCGTTGCCTTTCTGGCCAGGGGGGTCGAAGTCTAGTTCATACTAGACTGGCAACCCCACGGCTGACGTCACGATCCCCAGCGTGACGTCACAGCCCCAGGGCATTGACCCTTTGAAGCTTGCGATATTTGATGGTGCTTACAGACAAACTGAACAACGCTTGTACGTAACATAAGAGTCATGCTTCTACGCTCGATAATGTGTTTATGTGTTTTTTAATTTTAATGTGTTATTGTCGTCATTAAAAGTTTTTTGACGCGATTGACGAGAGGAGCACGTTTATCTACATTTTGCCGGCGTAAGTCTCATGGAAATCCGTTGAACAAAGTTTTGGTCTGCGGAGTCGGAGTCGGAGTCGATCGGCGTCGACAGTTTTGCCCGGATTCAGAGTCTTAATCGACATGTCATTGCTCAAATTTGTGGTCTTCGTCTGTTTGCGGAAAAAATATTACGTTCGGTGACCTTTCCAAGACCGATGTTTAAGCTAAGTTCCTGTTCATCTTCCTGTTTTGGACGAGCTTTTGAGAGTGAAAAGCAAAAGGGGGTGGCTGCACCCGAAACTGCTTTTATTCACAGACATGTTATTTATAACCACATTCTGACCGGGGTCGAGTCGGAGTCGATTTTGGAAACCAGAGCCGGAGTCAGTCGGAGTCACCGAAAACCAATCGACTCCGCAGACCTGGCAGGGTTGCGGAGTCGAAGTCGGAAATAGAGTCGGCTGGAGTCGATAGGTAATGTATGCCCACAGTCGGAGTCGAAGTTGGTTTTTGGAAGCCGGAGTCGGAGTTGGAGTCAGAGTCACCGAATATCCATCGACTGCGCAGCCTTGGACTTATAACGATACCGAAATGAGCTGCTGTTGGAATGTCAAGTGTGTTCACACGATTTTCAGGCACCAGAATCTGCATCTTAGATCGTGAAATGGTATTTCATGGCTTCTGGTTCTAGTCAAGATCTGGTAGCCAGCGGTTCCTTAAAGTTCCCAGGCATTCTCTGGTTCTCTGGCGCCTCAGTCTCTTGATTTCTCAACCTGTCGGCTATCTCAACCGTTCACGGTTTCTGAAAGCTTCTGAGTGGCGGCTCTTCCACCAGCTATAAGCTGGTTGTTTCGTGGTTCTTGACTTATAGCTAAACTTCTGATTCTCAGACAATTTATGATCGATCACACTTAGATCACAAGGTCCAAGGATGCAGGGAGACACCGGTTGGTCACGTGACTCGGAAACAAAAATCAGCTGATAGAGTGGCGGAATCACCGTAATAAAACACGAATAATTCCGGACGATAGAGCGGCAGTATAGGAGTTTTCTTTACAACAGGTAATCATTGCAATGTATTATCATTCTATGACCAAGAAACGTTCATAAATCATATATTTATTCGATGATTACTGCCGCAACCGACGCGCATATATTGTAGCCAGCGCATAAAGCTGTGCTTTGCGATATTATATGTAGTGAAACGGCCAATACTAATAATTTGTAACAAAGCTCGAAAAAAGATGGCATTCTATCTTGCTTCAACCTTCTACTTACGCTTTTATAATAACGAGCGACACCATACGGCCTATCCACGCTATGCAACTCCATGGCGTGTCCGGCCGCACTCTGCCGAGTGTGCCGAGATCAGAGGGGGACCATCCGCGGCAAGTCCAGCTGCACTGCCCGTACCTGGGAGGGCGACGCCTAGCCCCGCTCTGGCCGCTCGCTTCCGCGCACAACTAAGCTACCTGGCTAGGGCTGTGGGAGGGGAGGGAGAAAACCAACAACAGTCTGATGAGCCAATGGAGTCTGTGAGCCGCGCCAATCAGCGCCCTTCCGCGCGCAGACGGGAGCTAGAGCTTTTTATCTCCTTTCCTGTTTTCGCTGGTCCGCCAGTCACCAGCATCGTTCCGTGCTCTCCATCTTGGCCGATTCGGCCGTGTGCGTCAGCAACAACAGTGAGAGAGAGAGAGAGAGGGGGGAGAGGAGAGAGAGAGGGAGAGAGAGAGAGAGAGAGAGTCTCGGATCACGCTAGGGGCAGCCACATGGGTATCTATTGTTTATTTATTTTCCAGTGATCGCAAGCGTTTTTGTTTGGAACCGGGTGTGATCAGTATTTGACGCATTTCTGTGATCTGTATGATAAAACTGAAAAATAGTGAAATATATTCACTTTAATTCACATATCGCTTTTGATTCATGGTACGGCTGCTTGATTTTGCCACAACATACAAACACAGCCGATCTCGGCATGTTTCTGTTCCAGAACAGCAGCTGCAGTGGACACCAAAAATGCATTCATGTTCTGACAACTTACTCCAAAGATACAAATATTTCACGACGAACTGCTTACTGCTAAGTTCCAAAGAAAGTATTTTCTCGCTCACAGATGCTCAACAAGAAGCGCACGATTGATTGAAACTAGCACGCTCACGATTTCTAAAATAGCGCTGGCCCAAACCTGCCCCTTACATCCAAATATAATATCTTAATTCCAGCCTCTGTCCTATTTATTATTTATTAGCGCACCGAGAGTGAATGATACCACGGCATAGCCGTCATATTACAGAGCACAAATTGCGAGACGACGTTCGAGACCCGTATCGGCGTATTCTTTACAGATCCGGGTGTCTCGCTTTCACTCTCAATCAACCCTGCCACACCATCAACCGAGCCACATCGGCTCCGACCATCTTGATCCCCGCACTGAAATCTGATGGCCGGCCCGTCATTTCATCCTATCCGTCGGCGCGCACTACACCCGAGCTCACCCTAAAGTGCACTGTGCGGCCTTCTTCGGATGACTCCTCTGAGCATGGCGCTTGCCTTGCACCTGGATGCTTTGAGCCTCTTGTTCGTGCACGGCCGTTAGCATTTCAGGAGTCGGATGGTCTCGGCGGTGGCGGCGCTGGTCACCGTGGAGCCGTCGGAAGACACCGTCAGCTCGAGCGCCCTCGACCAGTGACCTGTAAAGCAGCGAGTCGCGGCATGTCAAGACGACCGTCACGTTTCAGTCACGAAGGCCGTTATAGAAGTCACGGCGGCCGTCATATGCCAGCCGCGGCGACCATCACATAGCAGTCACGGTGACCGTCACAGGTCACGACGGTCGTCAAATACCACTACGAGCCACGGCGACCACGACTCATAGCTCATAACGTTTCCTGACGCACACTCAGCTATAATAACAGTACATAAGCCTGTACACACATTTCTCACTCGAGAAATCGAAACCCGAACCTGAGACCCATCATACGTCACGACACTAAGTTGCAGCGGCACCTGCATTAGCAGACATCCCATCCCGGCAACACAAAAGTTCTCCCGAGCCACCCACCTAAGGACGCGGTTGACGGGTCACAGAATTGCCATCACGTCGCTGATCTAGTGACGAAAGGGACACAGCTGACCTGTGGACGCGTTGGTTCACACAATTAGGTACTGACCTCGAGAAGATGTGATCAGTGTTGCCGCTATGGTACGATTGTACCAGATCTGGTACATTTCAACACTTTCTGGTACGCTGGTACACTGAGGCCCAAATCTGGTACATTTCACGGTTTCGCGCAAGCATTTCTTTTTTGCGTTAAATTATATAATTCTGCCACCAAAATCAATCAGAATCAATATGAAAACGAATATGCTGTAACAGGAAGACCACTATATAAGCATCTTCCTAAGCATATTCCTATAGTTCGTTTTTTTTCAAAACCGGTTGAATCCAAATACATTTTTCGACTAAGCACGCGTTTTACCCAGCGAAACGACCAAAAACTGAGCTTGAGAAAATCGAACGTCGCCTTTCCATGCATACCTTTTAGAACTAAACATTGGAACAGTGATGCTGTCGAACTTGCATTGCAATGTAATGTACGAGGGGGTATCGAAAAGTTCTGATCATTACCATGAATTAGATGTGATAGAAATTTTATTTTTTTTACATGATATTCATTACTCCTTCGCAAGTCACCACACACGACCGCAAACTTATTGCATCGTTTCTTGAGCTGCCTCAGGCGGTCATTGTAGGACCTTCGCACTGTCCCGTAAATCACTGCTCCACCTCATCAATGACGTCATTTCTGTCCTTAAATCACCGGCCATACTGTGGATTCCTCATCTCCCGTAACAATCAAGAGTCAGTTAATACCCGGTCAGATGAATTTGTTAGATGCAGTAGGATTTAATGTCCACATCATGTTGTTTCTTCAACCGCAGCTCAGGACGAATGGGCGGGGGCGCTGTCGGTGAGGATAAAACATCTTTCTTGGGCTTTTTTGCGGCGATTCTGCTTGAGGCCATCTCGCAACTTCTTCAAAAGTGTGCAGCAGTGCTTGTTTATCATTATCCAACCATCATCAAGACAGCCAGTACTGACTATCCTACGCCATATCCAGAACACTGATAGCATTGACCTTCCATATCGGCTTCTGCATCTTCGCCTTTTAAGAAGGACAGATGTGCCGTGCTTAAACTTCTTGATCATCTTTTAGTCTCTGGATCATACACATAGATCTAGCATTCGTCACAAGTCATCAAATGATCGAAGATGTCTTCAAATTCCTAAAAAAAAGAAGGGTTTTCGTTTCGAAAGGCCAAGATGCATTTTTCTCTTCAACAAAGTAGGCAAACGAACTTCTAAGCGGGCTGACTCATTTATCGTCTGTAGTTCTTTGCTGATAATATTTTCAGGCACTGCCAGCATTGAGACCTTTCTGTTGCATGACCATCTGAAAGGTCACACGACGATCTGTAAGGATGAGGTCCTCCACTTCCTTCACAGTCACCACCTTGTCAGTCACTGGTTGTCACTCACTTCTTGACTCCCCTGCAAAGGCCATGCAACCAAGTTGAAAATTATTTTTTTCATTTTCGGTAAGTGCATGAGATGGTCTTTCCTCGCCATAAACTAATTTCGCGTGTTTGATGTATTATATCAGTGTGATACCGTTTCATATGCTATAGTTGAATGACGGTTCGGTCCTCAATGGGCCCAATACTCATCTTTTTTACTTCTAAGTCTCTCCTACATACGATAAAACCACTTCTCAGGATTTTCCTTACGGGAACATTGTTCTTGAGAACCAAATATAATACCAACAAAAAATCATCAAAATAGGTCTATATCTTCTATGTGATGATCAGAACTTTTCGATACCCCCTCGTATAACTCAAGATTCCTTTACTACGTATAACCAGTACCTATTACTATTTACTACCATGGACAGAATTGTTTACTCCGTTCTGACCTCGGTAACAATGAAACTGAAATTTTCATTAATTCGTCGACACATTAAGCCACCGTAGGAATATTAGCTGCCAGCTGCCACCAGTGACGTCATCATAATGTGATAATTTTTGAAGATACAATTTGCATGTATTTGACGAGCATAATTTGAAATTGAATATTTTACCGGTAATAAATTATAATTGGCCAGACGCTGAGGTTGCCAAAACTAACGTGAAAGCTTCGATAATGAACTTGGAATCAAACCGGTGTTGAAAAAAAAAACGAACTATAACTATATTCCTTAGCAATATATATAGTAGGTATGAGAAGTAACAATTATTGTTAGCCTGATTTACGTAACATCAATGCGGTTAAAGCAAATCATATTATGAAGTGGATACGGACAGCAGATGTCACATATATCCAAATATGAGCACCAAACACAGGAATTGACCGGAATTGATGTAGAATCTTGCTCATCTATGACGTTTTGGTGTATTTTATACAATGGTACATAACTTGGTACATTGGCATACCCCATATGGTACGAAATAGGTCCGTTTTGGTACATTTTCACTCAGAATCTGGTACGTATCGAAAATTCCCAACGGCAACACTGGATGTGATAGTTTCTGGTCAATGTCGATACGCGCGCCGCGTGGCTGACCATCACACTCTGCCACCTCCGGATGACGTTCAACAGCTGGATCGACACGCTGTCTCCAGAACCACCGCCAGAAACAAGCCTGATGGAGGATGATATGATCAAAACTAAAAAAACCACAAAGCACACAATGAAGACGACAAAAGCGGCGGCAGGCACATAATGACGATTGACGACCTATAACTAAATCAGCTTATTCAACGTCAAAAAAAGGCTGCAAATGTCTATATTTTACTAGTCAAACGCCCGTGATAGGCTGATGTGCCTAGCTAGATGTAGCTTGACTTTCCGAATGTGGCCTAACCCTCGCCCGTATGGGGGGGGGGGTCGAACGGACCCCTCCTCGGTTTTTCGCGGATAACTCATAACTCGCATAAAAAGACGCCGATTGCGACGAAACTTTCAGTACCCTCCAGTTGATCAATTTTACACATGTCCTTGACATTTTATGAACCTGACCCAAATTAACTTTGACCTGTGACCTATTAAGCCCAGCTGTCGAGAGCCATGGCAGCTAGTTGGGGAAGCTTCAGTCCAGATAGCATATGCAAGTAGTAGCCATTCAGCAAGTCTGGTGGGAGGCACTTTCAGCAACTGTTCAGGCGTTAATTGGATGGAGAGTCTGGGGTGTGTGCGCACCGAAAAGTAGCAACTGCACACTCAGAACATTGGCAAAACCTGGGTAAAGCGAATGAGAGAGGGAGTCAGGAATAAGGCGTGCAGGGGTAGACAGCTGAAACAGGCGAGGAGAGCAGTGGAGACCTGGAGACTTGATGAGGAAACATTGGTCTGGGCAGACACCCAGGTTGAGGTGAGTTGTCAAGACTCCCAGACTCACCCAGACTCAGCACTGACAGCACTGACATCACCATAAATGTTACCAAATGTCGTGAATAGAATAGTAAGACATTTTATAAGATTGGACCCTGGGGGAACCTCCAGGCTTCCCCCATCGGATAGTTGTCTGTCCAACCCTTAGCAGGGTGGATGTTTGGGAGAGGTGGACAAAGCCCGCAGAGGGCATGTATTTCATGATCGCTACACACATTGCAAGACTTTAATGATATAACAACTCAAACTTATCCATGTAACTTGTCAATTACAGGACTTTGTGGGCTTTTGCTTATTAATTCTCAGAGCATCATCTTTTCTGGTGAGTTACTTGCAACACGCATTGCTGCAAGCTCCAAAAGCACAACTCGAAATGGCCAACCACAGCAGGGTCTCAACCTGAAGCAGGAGATTGAGACGCAGAAGAGAAAGAGAGGATCAGGATCATGGAAAGAAGAGAGCAGAGGACCAAAACAAATCTGGGTGAGGGGTTTATATAGACTTGACTTCAGGTAGACTACATACTTCGTAGGAGAGGTACCTACCTAATAATCCCGATGGCAAATCAATATAAAAACTATTTTGATTTGTATCTCAGCTAACCACAGAAAAGAAACTTGACACAAATCCACCCCACCCGGCACAGATAAACTCACAATAAAAATACATTTCAAAATCCGTTTCCTGTTCCGTGGCCTATCAAAAACAAATCCAACAAGAAAATTCATTAAATTTGAAAATGTTTATAGCCTTGAGCGCCTTGAATTGAATCCAAAGCCATGCTGAATAGCTTGAAACTTAAAAGTGTTCTCAATCAGTAAAAGAAACGCCGTTAAACCAATCAAATACAAAAGCTAGCGTTTGCTAGCGATAGCAGTACAGAAAACTGCGCGCAACTGCGGGTGATAATTATGGTCGGCAGTTTTCAATACCACGTTTCGTAAAGTTCCCGCGTATATGTTGTTTAAAAACCTATACCAATAGATACAAAATTCAATTTTGTTTACTATCATGCTTTAAATAGACCCCACATCGGTCTTGTTTTCTATTAATATGCCATTAACTCTCACCGTGTGACCTTGGGCGGCAAGGAAGCCAACGCATACCAGACCAAAATAATGCATCTTTTAATTCTTAAACTGCAATAAATCATACATATTTTGGAAGAAAATTGAATTTTTATTTCAATAAAGAGTCTTTGTGAGCCCAATAATGACTAGTTCGCCATCTAGCTATGTTTTCGTCCAGAACTGTTTTGTATTCAAAATTCGAAGTTTTATAATTAGACGTAAATATTTTAAAGTTCCCGCGTTTCTTACGTTTTGACATTTTAATATGTTATAATGTAAGCGATTTTGTTAATTTTAGTGAAATATTTAGACCCCACATCGATCTAGTTTTTGAGAATCATTACATATAGTGGAACAGGGTGACCATGGACAGCAATGGTGGTTATGTATTGAACATCAACTAAACACAGTTTCCAACCTTTAAAAGGCAACAAAAGGCACAGAATCTGATAGATAATTCAATTTTGATATTTTTTGACCATGTTGTAAGCCCCAATCACTGAAGTTACTCGACAATTCATGGTAGAGCATTGGCAGGTCCGGTAGGCTGAACAGCTCAGAACCATGGTAATTTCGAAATTCAACAAAAGGGAGTTGGCCTTTGATATTACTTTTTGTCCTTCAATTTTTAATTTTGATTGTGAAAAATTAATTTTGTCCATGAACAATCCTTGCAACTTAAGATATATAATTTTTGAAATGGCGGAGATACCCAACAATTTATTTTCGTTAATGCTTCACAGATTCATACATGGCGTGGTCTCTGATCATAAATCAAAAATATATATACAAATAATAAAACTCATTGAAATTTGTTGCTTAGTTCTCTTTTTTAGACTTAAAGGGTCAGCTGAAAATAGTGGTCAAAATACCTTAGTGTTGTAATTTCGAACCGGTTTTACCTAGTACTCTATATACCGTGCAAGGATGCTTCTACCGGGATAACAACAGATATCTCTGTGTATCATTCACTTTACCGCCAGGGACTGGCGACTTGCATTCTGTATAACATAATAAGTCTTTATTCTTATTTCTTTACGCGCTGAAATTAACCACCTGTGTCTGGAACCATGATATGATAAAGTAAAAATATTATGCCAAAGCTAGATAAATTAGATGAGCCCCGAAATACAGGAAAATATCCAAAGAGCTTGTTTTACCCTATTTCATAACAACAAAACTATCTGCAAATACGAGATAGCGTCCTTAGCAACCGCCCATAGCAATGTGTTTGTCTGAACCACGCATCTGGAAAATTAAGTAGATACTGGATAAGTCGACTAGAGTTTGGTCAAAACTACACTGAATTTGATTTCGAAATGACTTTTTGTGAATCAAATGTAAAGTGACTTATTATTTCCTTTCAAATTTTCATACTATTAGAAAACATGCTTGTTTGCTCTATATTTGTAAAGAAACAACTGCAAGGACGAAATATCACGACAAATTCTAGTACCTCGTTGGTAGGAAACTTCGTCCAACCTTATGTTTTAGGGCCTTGTTTCTGGCGATACACTCCCAGCCCCTATCTTGAGTCAGCTTCGATGAGGAGGACGAGCCGATGGACTGACCGTTTTATGATGATATCGGGTTGGCCGAACCATCGTTAACACGTGGTGGTATACGCTGCTTTGCGCGCAACGTCTGCCGCACTTAAAGGCTGCCAAATTATTGCTTCCAAATAAAGTCGCTAGTAACAGGGGAGATCCCAAAAAGTAAACAAAAGTAAAAGCCTAATATCTTGAAAACCAGTGAATATTTTTCGGTGAAATTTGGTAGATATTCGTTTTCGCTCTTTCTGATCCAAGGGACATCACTTTCATGCCAATTCATTAACTTTTTTGAAGGTGGGAGGGTCCCTTTAATTTCCATGTACCCCGTAGTGGCTTGTTTTCCTGTACAAGGACAATATCTCCTGGTCGAAGGTCGCAGTTCTTGTTATGCCATTTCTGTCGTATCAACAACAATGCAAAATTATCCCGGTACCACCTTTTCCAAAAGGACGTAACGATTCGTTGAAGAAATAAAAATCTGTCGGCCAGCCTAGAAGTATCAGCCCACTGTCCCTGTGGTGGCGCGATTTCTGTTCGTCCGAAGGAGGTCATTGGGTGATAGATAGACGCCCGCCGTGGGATCAGCCCCGGGTTTTCTGCCGATCGGTCGTTCGTTTAACCCTATTAGTGGCAGGGGGGGGGTTGTTTTTATCCACCCCTCAGGTTTTTCGGGAATATCTCCGAAACCGCTGAAGCTACGATGCTGAAATTTTCTGACTTTTCCTAAAACTAAATTGGGCACATTCCCTGAAAATTTCAAGTTCATAACTTTACCAGGGGCGGCTCCAGAGCACTGGGGATTGGGGGGTACTATTCGTGAAGCGAGTTATTTGGGCGTAGATCACGATGCTGCACCAGTTTTACGAACAGTGAATGAAAGGTATCATGTGATAACATATACAGTTATTGTGCATCCTCTTTTGACACGTTTTTGCTATAATAGGCGGATCCAGGCGTCCAAAAAGGGGGGTTATGTTTTACCTCCCAACATAGGTGCCCTGACACCGCCTATGCATGACCAATACAATTGTAGTCGTTCTCTCATAAGAAAATTGTAACATAACAAGACCATTACCACCCTTTTTAGAAACAGTACCAACAAAAACCTTATTTACTATACTTTTTGTGTACCCCCAATCTCAATGATCTGTATCCGCCTATGATTTTTTGAAAATGCATATTTTTAGGATCCATGTGAATTCCTGGTTCATTCTCTATCGATCGGCAAAAGTTGCGTTAAGATTGGTTCAGAAACCTGGACGTGATAAACAGTCTAAAATGTATCTGCAATTTGCCTGTTTTTACCCCCCTCTACCCCCCTATTGACATTTTTTAAATTTTTATTTTTTAGAAATGTAGATCACGTTGAGCGAAATCGAATGCCGTTTGAATTTTGAAAATCGGCCCGTTAGATCTCGAGATATCAAGGGGGGGTCGTAAACAGCCCCCCCCCCCCCTGCCACTAATAGGGGGTAGCCAGGAGCCTGCCACTAATAGGGTTAAAGGGACAGTATCATCGAAAAAAATCAATGTATGGAGCTGATTTTCTTACTAGCATTTCTTATTTTTCTGAATCAGAAAAACATAGTTTGGGGACCGAACTCTGTGAAAAATATTTTTTCATGAGCGAGTCATTTTCATGAGCGAACCACCACTACAAGCATGGCCGCCACTTTGGAAGCCTGCGAAATTACTACAGAACTGGCGCAGATAATACATTATTGACGCTACGCTTACGCGGCCGCTCTTCTGATTGAGTTGTCGTTAGGGAAAGGCAGCATTAGGTATCAGGGTATATTGAGTGAAGGGTAGGACGAACTTTGGTAGGAATTTCTAGTATAACTACTAGAAAGCCTTCTATATGTGGTCGGGACTAGCAAAAAGTTAGTTCAATCTAGAATATGGTAGCGCTTATGGTTGGCAGTCGTGACGCGCACGTGACAATCATTTCTTAAATTTCTTAAATAACAGGTTTTAAGGGCCAATTAGTGGGCAGATACATTCAATTAGCTATTAATCTTGGCTCGCTCCGCGTCGCTTTGGCCATAAAAAGATTCGGGAGAAAATTTGGGATGGAATGGTGTTTTTCCGGTGACGATCGGACGTCTAGAAGCTTTGATATTGGCGAAAAACTTGCTGAACTTGCAAAAGTACTTGGTACTTACTTGCCAAAGTACTCGGTACTTGCCAAAGTACTTGGTACTTGCTTGGTATTTGCATAAGTACTCGGTATTTGCCAAAGTACTTGGTACTTGCTTGGTATTTGCATAAGTACTTGGTACTTGCTTGGTACTTGTAAAAGTACTTGGTACTTGCTTGGTACTTGCGAAAGTACTTGGTACTTGCTTGGTACTTGTACTCGCCCCCCCGTTCCCCCGTCTCTACTCCCACCCCTACCCCCTCGGGATAATTCCGGGTTCGTCGGGTAGGAAAACTTGCCACTCTATCCCCCCCCCCAGAGCCATTTGGTATCGATCGGTGTTTGTCCCGTGTCAATCGGTCGTCAATAAGCCGAGAAATGCACGGCGAATTATTTCAATCGGCGCCGATCAGAATCTTCAGGACGGAGGTACCCACACTCATTCCTGGCCGTATCTCACTTTTCCGAGATTTACGTCAAACTACGTATTTAAAACTACATATTCTACAGCCGAATCTTCAAACTAAGGGTACCTCACTCACAATCGCACGTGAATCAGCCGCATTCCTGTGAGGCGCGCAATGTTGAAGAGATATGTGTGCACGCAGATATCTCGCAAGCCCTAAGAGAAAAAGCTCGCTGCAAAAACTGAGCGTTTCAAAAAACCCGAAATCCTACTCAAATGAATAATTAAACAAGATATCTTGGCTCGCTCCGCGTCGCGTTGGCCATAAAATGATTAAGGAGAAAATTTGGGATCGAATGGTGTTTTTCCGGTGACGATCGGACGTCTAGAAGCTTCGATATTGGCGAAAAACTTGCTGAACTTGCAAAAGTACTTGGTACTTGCTTGGTACTTGCCAAAGTACTCGGTACTTGCCAAAGTACTTGGTACTTGCTTGGTATTTGCATAAGTACTCGGTATTTGCCAAAGTACTTGGTACTTGCTTGGTATTTGCATAAGTACTTGGTACTTGTAAAAGTACTTGGTACTTGCTTGGTACTTGCGAAAGTACTTGGTACTTGCTTGGTACTTGCACTCGCCCCCCCCCCCCCCCGTTCCCCTACTCTACTCCCACCCCTACCCCTCGGGATAATTCCGGGTTCGTCGGGTAGGAAAACTTGCCACTCTATCCCCCCCCCCCCCCAGAGCCATTTGGTATCGATCGGTGTTTGTCCCGTGTCAATCGGTCGTCAATAAGCCGAGATATGCACGGCGAATTATTTCAATCGGCGCCGACCAGAATCTTCAGGACGGAGGTACCCACACTCATTCCTGGCCGTATCTCACTTTTCCGAGATCTACGTCAAACTACGTATTCAAAACTACATATTCTACAGCCGAATCTTCCAACTGGGGGTACCTCACTCACAATCGCACGTGAATTCAGCCGCATTCCATGTCACGCGCAATGCTGAAGAGATATGTGTGCACGCAGATATCTCGCAAGCCCTAAGAGAAAAAGCTCGCTGCAAAAACTGAGCGTTTCAAAAAACCCGAAATCCTACTCAAATGGATAATTAAACAAGATATCTTGGCTCGCTCCGCGTCGCTTTGGCCATAAAAAGATTCGGGAGAAAATTTGGGATCGAATGGTGTTTTTCCGGTGACGATCGGACGTCTAGAAGCTTCGATATTGGCGAAAAACTTGCTGAAGTTGCATAAGTACTTGGTACTTGCTTGGTACTTGCCAAAGTACTCGGTACTTGCCAAAGTACTTGGTACTTGCTTGGTATTTCCATAAGTACTTGGTACTTGCTTGGTACTTGTAAAAGTACTTGGTACTTGCTTGGTACTTGCGAAAGTACTTGGTACTTGCACTCGCCCCCCCCCGTTCCCCCGACTCTACTCCCACACCTACCCCTCGGGATAATTCCGGGTTCGTCGGGTAGGAAAACTTGCCACTCTACTCCCCCCCCCCACAGAGCCATTTGGTATCGATCGGTGTTTATCCCGTGTCAATCGGTCGTCAATAAGCCGAGATATGCACGGCGAATTATTTCAATCGGCGTCGATCAGAATCTTCAGAACGGAGGGACCCACACTCATTTCTGGCCGTATCTCACTTTTCCGAGATGTACGTCAAACTACGTATTTAAAACTACATATTCTACAGCCGAATCTTCCAACTGGGGGTACCTCAGACCGTGGGAACGACTCGGCTCAGCACTGCCGCACGCGCATTCAGCGGCGGCTTGTCGATTTTTCGAGTGTCGGCTGCCGATCTCCCGAGAGCCGGCCACCTGTCAGCCGCCGCTCGGCTCTGTGTTAAGCATATGGGGACGGCGAATTTCTCCCGGAGGGAAGCACCTCGCTCACAAAAGCACGTGAATCAGCCGCATTCCTTGTTATCGTCTAATGCTGAAGAGATATGTGTGTACGCAGCTATCTCGCAAGCCCTAACAGGAAAAGCTCGCTGCAAAAACTGAGCGTTTCAAAAAACCCGAAATCCTACTCAAATGGATATTTAAACAAGATATCTTGGCTCGCTCCGCGTCGCTTTGGCCATAAAAAGATTCGGGAGAAAATTTGGGATCGAATGGTGTTTTTCCGGTGACGATCGGACGTCTAGAAGCTTCGATATTGGCGAAAAACTTGCTGAAGTTGCATAAGTACTTGGTACTTGCTTGGTACTTGCCAAAGTACTCGGTACTTGCCAAAGTACTTGGTACTTGCTTGGTATTTCCATAAGTACTTGGTACTTGCTTGGTACTTGTAAAAGTACTTGGTACTTGCTTGGTACTTGCGAAAGTACTTGGTACTTGCACTCGCCCCCCCCCCGTTCCCCCGACTCTACTCCCACACCTACCCCTCGGGATAATTCCGGGTTCGTCGGGTAGGAAAACTTGCCACTCTACTCCCCCCCCCCACAGAGCCATTTGGTATCGATCGGTGTTTATCCCGTGTCAATCGGTCGTCAATAAGCCGAGATATGCACGGCGAATTATTTCAATCGGCGTCGATCAGAATCTTCAGAACGGAGGGACCCACACTCATTTCTGGCCGTATCTCACTTTTCCGAGATGTACGTCAAACTACGTATTTAAAACTACATATTCTACAGCCGAATCTTCCAACTGGGGGTACCTCAGACCGTGGGAACGACTCGGCTCAGCACTGCCGCACGCGCATTCAGCGGCGGCTTGTCGATTTTTCGAGTGTCGGCTGCCGATCTCCCGAGAGCCGGCCACCTGTCAGCCGCCGCTCGGCTCTGTGTTAAGCATATGGGGACGGCGAATTTCTCCCGGAGGGAAGCACCTCGCTCACAAAAGCACGTGAATCAGCCGCATTCCTTGTTATCGTCTAATGCTGAAGAGATATGTGTGTACGCAGCTATCTCGCAAGCCCTAACAGGAAAAGCTCGCTGCAAAAACTGAGCGTTTCAAAAAACCCGAAATCCTACTCAAATGGATATTTAAACAAGATATCTTGGCTCGCTCCGCGTCGCGTTGGCCATAAAATGATTAAGGAGAAAATTTGGGACCGATTGGTGTTCGTCCCGTGTTGATCGGACGTCTAGAAGCTTCGATATTGGCGAAAAACTTGTTGAACTTGCCAAAGTACCTGCCAGCTTGCTTGTATCACCTGCTACTTGGTAATGTACTGGAAACTTGCTAATGTACTGAAAACCTGCCAAAGGTATTTACTTGCCTAAATACCGCAAAGAACTTGTTCTAAAATAAATACTTGGTATTTACTTGCCTAAATACCCCAAAGAACTTGTTCCTTTCCGACGTTTAAATCAGACGTGTTAAGACGACCAGAGTTTCCATATTTTCCTTGGTCTCAGTTCGTTTTGATTTGTTTTCAACGAATTGTTTGCAATTTGAGCTATGTTTAATTTCAATTCGTAATTTGTTTCACCTACCTACCATTTCTCATTTGCTTTTTGCGTCCTACTTATTATGCGATTACACTTACGTTGAAAGAGCCGGTGGGTGGTTATAATGCAATACCCTGCACGGTGAACAGCTTGCGAGTTTTGCAGCGGTGCGATTGCTGGAGCTTATCGCTGACTGAAAAGGGTAAATACAGTAAATACAGATGGCTGTGTTGGATCCCTTTGCTTTTGCCCAACATTCAGCGTTGGAATTGTGGCTTTACCGTCCCTCTTATTAAAGTTATCTAACTTTTTGTAGCTTCGTCAGGTTAGACACGACGCGCGCGGCGGTATCCATCTGGCGGCCGCTGGCGGAACTACCGCGCACGGCCCGCTTGCCGCACGGGCCTGGCGGCCGCCAGTGGAACTACTGCGCAGGTGGCAGCACCTGCCCGTGGAGAAGCGGCTGGCAATCGGCCGCCCCACTCCCCACCCCGCCCCCACCCAGCTGGCCGCCAGACCGTGGGAACGACTCGGCTCAGCACTGCCGCACGCGCATTCAGCGGCGGCTTGTCGATTTTTCGAGTGTCGGCTGCCGATCTCCCGAGAGCCGGCCACCTGTCAGCCGCCGCTCGGCTCTGTGTTAAGCATATGGGGTATCTCACTTTTCCGAGATGTACGTCAAACTACGTATTTAAAACTACATATTCTACAGCCGAATCTTCCAACTGGGGGTACCTCACTCACAATCGCACGTGAATCAGCCGCATTCCTTGTTATCGTCTAATGCTGAAGAGATATGTGTGTACGCAGCTATCTCGCAAGCCCTAACAGGAAAAGCTCGCTGCAAAAACTGAGCACTTCAAAAAACCCGAAATCCTACTCAAATGGATATTTAAACAAGATATCTTGGCTCGCTCCGCGTCGCTTTGGCCATAAAAAGATTCGGGAGAAAATTTGGGATCGAATGGTGTTTTTCCGGTGACGATCGGACGTCTAGAAGCTTCGATATTGGCGAAAAACTTGCTGAAGTTGCAAAAGTACTTGGTACTTGCTTGGTACTTGCCAAAGTACTCGGTACTTGCCAAAGTACTTGGTACTTGCTTGGTATTTCCATAAGTACTTGGTACTTGCTTGGTACTTGTAAAAGTACTTGGTACTTGCTTGGTACTTGCGAAAGTACTTGGTACTTGCACTCGCCCCCCCCGTTCCCCCGACTCTACTCCCACACCTACCCCTCGGGATAATTCCGGGTTCGTCGGGTAGGAAAACTTGCCACTCTACTCCCCCCCCCCCCCCCCACAGAGCCATTTGGTATCGATCGGTGTTTATCCCGTGTCAATCGGTCGTCAATAAGCCGAGATATGCACGGCGAATTATTTCAATCGGCGTCGATCAGAATCTTCAGAACGGAGGGACCCACACTCATTTCTGGCCGTATCTCACTTTTCCGAGATTTACGTCAAACTACGTATTTAAAACTACATATTCTACAGCCGAATCTTCAAACTGGGGGTACCTCAGACCGTGGGAACGACTCGGCTCAGCACTGCCGCACGCGCATTCAGCGGCGGCTTGTCGATTTTTCGAGTGTCGGCTGCCGATCTCCCGAGAGCCGGCCACCTGTCAGCCGCCGCTCGGCTCTGTGTTAAGCATATGGGGACGGCGAATTTCTCCCGGAGGGAAGCACCTCGCTCACAAAAGCACGTGAATCAGCCGCATTCCTGTGAGGCGCGCAATGTTGAAGAGATATGTGTGCACGCAGCTATCTCGCAAGCCCTAAGAGAAAAAGCTCGCTGCAAAAACTCAACGTTTCAAAAAACCCGCAATCCTACTCAAATGAATAACTAAATAATTGATTATGCAAACATTCAAGAATCTACATCATTTAATTCTAGCCAAAATCACGCGGCGTTACCAGGATTCGAACTCACGACCCTCTGATATGTAGCCCGATACGCTACCGACTGCGCTACCGAGGACCGCGAACCGACGATCGGAGAGGCGGATCGCGGGTGCTGGCGTGCAGAGAAATCTTTACCCTGTACGCCGTAGAAGATCGGCTGGGTTTCGTGAAAAATGGTAGAGGAATTGTCTCAAGAAAATTCATCGATCTATCATTTGAGACTAAGAACCACTGATTCCTTCAAAGGTTGACCGAGATATCGCTCGCCGAAAACAGGCCATTTAACATGTAAACCCTATGGGCTGGTAGGAAATGTACGCCGTGGAGCAGCAGTGCTACCAACTAACTTCGGCGGGGGCCGATTAGGTATTGCCCGGAAGATATCACGTGACAATATTCTCGTACTTCAAGCAAATGTGAAGTACTTTTAGCAGATCAGATGACGTCATACATATACGTCATACATTGGAGGGAGATTGTGATTCAGGCTGGAGGAATTCCTTTGTTGAGCCGCTAGAATCCGAAGGAAACAGCGGAAATTGCCTACGACTATTTAATGAATTTAACGGTGATGAATAAGTGCGAAAAACGTTTTGGCTTTATAAAATTTTATGAAATGACCAGGGTAAAAGTTTTATTACTGGCGGTCAATTCAAAACGGCGCAAACATTTAAACAGTGAAGCACGATTCAAAGTGTAGTACACCTTTCGTACTTTGAGCGGCGATAGCGGGATAACGGTGTGGAGCTTCGAGGATCGGTCTTCAGTTCCCGGACCAGAAAGGTGGGGCCTATGCAATGTCAAATTTCATCAAAATGGTGGTACTGTCCCTTTAACCCGCGCCCTGCTGGGGGGGGGGGTGTTTGAACACACCCCCCCACCCTTGTGGTTTTTCGCTAATATCTCAAAAACGGCGGCGCGGAGCGCCACCGTTTTTTGTACACCTTATCATACATCAATTTTACACATGTTGTGAAAATTTCAGACCAAGGTCATTCAAGGTCAGGTCACCAGGTCACTTGAAGTGACCTCACCTCATAAAAAGTTTCAATGTCTGTCATAGCTACACCGAGTGACTGATCGCTTTGAAACTTTCAGTGATTGCTAAGAGCAATAGCATGTACAGTGTGTCTAAAAAGAATGTACCGTCGCCACTACGTGGCGCTGGTGTCGCGAGCCGGTAGTTGGCTGAATCCGCACCAGACCACACATTCCCAAGCGCTAGGTGACAGCTGCGCAGCGGCCGGTAGTAGCGTAAGCCCGAACCTTCGTGACACGACCCCGGGGGGGGGGGGGAGGGAGGGGAGCGGGCGGGGCAGCGCGTGTAGGGAGGGGTACTCCAGCAAGCAGGCAGTTGTCGCGGCCAAAGGTCAAGGGGTCACACACCAAGCGAACGGACGCTGATGTGGGTTCGTGGGGATCATGAACTTGTGTGTCTTGCGATGCACGGGTGATACGCCAGGTCTAAGCCAAAGGATTCAGGGGAGAGCTGAAGAAAAACACCTGGTCAACTACGGCGAATAATAGTGCTGAAAAATGGAAAGTATGGGTCAATGCAAGCCTTCATGACTATAAACAACTTTCTGAGGACGCAAAGGCCAGCATTGAATAACGATATCCGGATCGAAATTAGCAATGATTTATAATTAAATGCCGAACTAATAGCGCTGCAAAACCCTCCTAGTAAATTGTCAAGTCGGATTATACCCACTTGAATTAAACTATCCTAAATAAAATTGTTAATTAACTTTCTAACACTGACGTTCTTTATCATACGATAAGTATGGGGTTAACCAAGATTCAGCATCTTCCGCGTTCAAACAATCACCTGTAAGGCTAGAACATTAATGGCCATGTAAAAACATGATCGGGATTTGATTAACCGGATTATAAGTCGTTTTTTTTTTTAGTCGGGATTTGATAAGTCGGATTTTTTTACGCCAACCGCATTTTTAAGTCAAGTCAGGTCACTGATCTATGACGTCATAAATGAGCAGTCCTAAAATGAACTGTGTGAAACTATCCTAAACTGCCCTCAACATTTAAGGACTGTGTGCACAGTCCTAAAATGTTCCAACTTCGCAACACCCTCAGTGCAGAGCTTTCATAGGGAGATGAAACTTACAGGATCTTATAGTATGATCGAGAGGTCTCACAGCTTGTATAAATGTATATCTCGGATTTTCTGAAGGGTCGCCTGAGATCAGGTCAGTCTCTCACCATTAAAAGTCAGGGGAATATGGAAATTGCTAGTTTGGTCCGGAAATGATATACAACTATCTCAAATTCTCAAGCGCACGGAATCGTGATTTCATGCGCTCCTTGCAAGGTCTGATGCTTCAATTTTGCTTTGTTGATCTTGCGTGACGTCATTGATCACGTAACTAAGGCTATCAGTTTTTCGTCAATAACTCCCGATCAACTAAAGCTACCGAGTCGATAAAGCCACTAATGGACATGAAAAGACCTGCCGAATCGATTGATATGCAATATGACCTCCTTTGACCAGCTTCGTGACCTGACGGGCTGTGACCTGACCTTGACCCGAGGTTAACACCTTAACTCTCGCCCGTATTGGTGTTTTTCCAGCCGCAAACGTATAAGGGGGGGGGTCCTTTGGACCCCCCTTGCCGTTTCGCCCCTGATCGAGCTAGAGCTTCGCGGAAAAACGAGCGTGTTGGCCGTGACGAGAGGAAGTCGATGATACCCAATTTTAAGGTCCTAGGTCATCGGTTGACTTTCCAGGTCAGGTCAATGACCCAAAAGTCGGGAAAATCGGGACCTGTTAGAAAGTCGTAAAGCGTGGCTGCTATGGGGTTTTCGGGGTACTGATCACGAATATCATGTTAGTTTTGATCCCCAGATGATGTCTTCATGCATTTAGGCCAGGTCGGGTCAGGTCAGGTCTGGTCAACCAGTAAGGGTATTCGTAGTAGGTGGCAACCGCCTCTGACAGCTTCGCAACATGTTACGAGGGCACCAAAACTACTTCGTAAATGTTCATATGGCTGCTAAATTCGAATACAGCCCCTAAAACTGGCCTAGAAACATGTAAAACTCGAAAAAGTGAACCGAGGTCATCAAAGGTCAATGACCTGACCTGACTTTCCGGTGACCTTGACACCCACCCTAATGCATGGAAGCAACATCATATCCCATGTTTGAACGCTTAAAGCCACGAAAAGACTGCAAACGCGCCGCTAATGCGAGCCGACATACGCCGAATCGCGATTCCGGCCAAACATGGTCTCGAAAAGTAGGTCGCAGGTCAAAGGTCATTAAGGTCAGGGTCATGACAATTTCAGGGTGGGTGTAAAATTGATTAACGCGAGGGTACTGAAAGTTTCGTCGCGATCGGCCGTTTTTTACGCGAGTTATTCGCAAAAAAACGAGGGAGGGGGTCCGTTCGACCCCCCCCCTCTATACGGGCGAGGGTTAAGTTGAACTCACCCAAGATTACTTTCTCACCCGAAGAAAAAGTATACCATTCGACACGCCTGAGCTAGACAAACACGATGCTGCTAAAATCGCGGATCTGCGATCATTTTTAGCGAAGTTATTTACCAAAAACCGAACCTGTGCCTTGGGCCACTTGACCTGACCTCCGAAGTCATCGGCTGACCCTGGTCCTTAAATCGGAGACCAATCGCTGCATTTCGTAACGACGCACACGATCGTTTCTTTCGTGAGGCTCTAGCTCAATTAGGGGCGAATCGGCGAAGGGGGTTGTTTCCTCACTTCCAACCCCCAACGTCCCCTCGGTATTCAGAAAACCTGAAGGTCCGGTGAGGGTTAAAACGTTTCTCCTGAACGAGGAAGAAATGTAAAAGTCAAAGCTCTATAGACGTCCTGTAAAAGTGGCCATAATAATAAATTCGTTAGAAATAAGATGCTTTTTAAACGACTTCCTCATATAAAATCGGGTGCTGGGACCAATCTTATAAACGCTTTAGAATGGACAGGGCGTCATTGGCTAAAGTTTGGGTGCAGAAAACGGCTATTACCTAAATGCAAAATGGTTTTCATGCATTTCAGTCAATTGTATATTGTCGGTCCCAGTGGCCGAGCTAAAAAAAAAAAAAATCGGTAGAGTTTTGCATCTTTTACGCCCTAAGAAAATACACCATCTATCGAAGTGGGCGGGCTTATTTGAATGGGAGGGCGCATTATGCACGAATCGTGTGCTTTCGTTTATTTTGGACTGTATTTTACCACATCCACTGCTGGTATCACTATTAATATTATCTAATGCCGTGAATACGACAGCATTCCATTTATAAGATTGGGCCAATGGAGTCGCGCCCCGCGAGCTCGGTTTTCCGCTCGGCCGCTACAGGCCAGGAAGTCGGGCTTCGCCTGAGGGCAGGACAAAGGTCAGCGAGGGAGCGCGGGGTCAGCCAGGTATCGCCCAGTGCCGAGCGGATGCCGCTCCCTCCCCTCTCTTCCCCTCCTCTCCTCTCCCCACCTCGGTATAGATGGGGAGGGACCGAACTGCCAATGACATGCGAGCGGTCAAGGCCGCTCGCGCGGCAGCGACCCTGGCGGCCGGGTACCGCAACTGGGATTCAGCCAAGTTACCGATTCGCCTCCTGTGGGAGAGCCAAACCAGGGGACATACTTTTTAGATATACTGTACAAAATGTATATCTCAGAATTTTGATATCGATGACCTAAGGTCAGGTCAATTTTGCGACCTCCCCATTATAAGTCAATGGGAGAAAATTGAAATGCGCCCCTTTTGGACGAAAGACATTACAAACACTCCCAAACACTGAATTACAAGTGGTTTAGACACACTGAACATGAAAATGGTGTCCGTGACCCCTGTTTATGCCCTGAGGTCATGTTAGGTCACGAATGGTATCTAACAGTTTTTCGCAAATAACTTTTGATAGAGGCATGCTAGAGCGATGAAAACGCCTTAGATGTGTTCAGCTCGACGATACGGATCGACTGATATGCAACATGACCCTTTCCGGTCAGGTCATGACCTTGACCTGAGGTCAAATTTTCAAGTTGACCTTTCAAGGTCAAGTTATAGTTCATTCGATGCGTCTTGACGAGAGGAACACGATGCCGGTAAAAGTAAGCTCGTACAAGGCTTGGGTCAAAAGTTATTGCAGAAAAACTGTTTCCAAAAAAAATCGGCTATTTTTTTCAGTTTTTGCCCCCTGCAGTCAAAACCGTTGACGTTAGGTCAAATCTGAGAATATTACTCAGAAAGGGCGTTAATATGGCTATCGAATGCGCTTTTCCGCGGCGCTGTAGCTCTATTGGTTCCCGAGTTATGCGTTGGCTTCTTGGAAATTGTCGACATTCGACCTGGAAATCGGCGAAATTTTGCCTTCAATGACCTCTGGTGACCTGACCTTTGACCTGACCAAAAAAATGACTGAAGTGATTTCGTCATTATTTTTGACGCTCTTTCGAACGCCGCCTTCCGCGTATCGCTACGTGGCCCAGGAGCCGAGTTAGAAGGGGGGGTGTTCAAACACCCCCCCCCCCAGCAGGGCGTGGAAATCCAGGACCCCCAGCAGGGCGCGGGTTAAAGGGACCCTCCCACCTTAACATTAGATTTGAGTTAAAATAGCCAAAATGGGGTCCCTGGCTCACAATTACCGGTTTCTGCACTCACAACATCGAGAAATGCCTTAAATCGGAAATATTGAATTTCAAAATTGCAGCATTTTGATTCAGAGGGGCTAATGCATAGGAATACCCCTCTGAATTTGTGACGTCAGCGCAGATATCTAACGATTTTTAAATGTTTGACTAAAACGTTTTGTAGCACGCGGTGGTATATGCTGCTTTGTGCGCAACAAGTGCCGCACTTTCAGCTGCCAAACTATTGCTTCCAAATAAAGTCGCTAGGAACAGCGGTGATCCCAAAAAGTAAACAAAAGTAAAAGTCTAATATCTTGAAAGCCGGTGAATATTTTTCGGTGAAATATGGTAGATATTCGTTTTCGCTCTTTCTGAACCGAGCGACATCACTTTCATGCCAATTCATAAACTTTTTTGAAGGTGAGAGGGTCCCTTTAATAGGTTGGCAACTTCGAAAAGAACTGTTTGTAGTTCGCCAAAAGTGAGAATGTTTTCTGCTATGACGATGTTCAAAGTGCGTTTCACTAGACGTATTAGCGCCTCGCTACAACCATTTTGCCCCGGAGCGTCTGACGATTTTGTGAAATTCCATCGTAAACCTTGCGCGGAGCCTATGCTCGACAATTCATCCAGTTCGACGGATCATATCTCGAGTTCCTTTTTAGCGGCTGCTAACTGTGACCCCGCATCGGAATAAATTGTGGCCGGGTAGGTAGCCTGGCAGTGTAACGAAGCGGCGAAAAGTTTGCAAAAAATCTTCGGTAATATATCCCTCGGCGAGGTCTATGTACGTGGTTCTGGTCGATAAACAGGTGAACAATACGCCGTAGGCTTTGTCTTTCGTTCTGCGTTTCACGGTGTCTTTGATGAAGAACGGTCCGAATAGATCCAATGCTGTGTTATAAAATGCCGGGGAGGGCTGAATTCTTTCGGGTATGACTGGACCCAATATTTGGCTGTGGGTCTGTTTGAGCAATTTTCTGCATGTCACGCATTGTCGTTTGATCCGTTTTATCACCCTTCTGGTACCAGGCACCCAGAATTTGGTCTGTAGACGAGCTAGAGTGGACTCGACGCCTCCATGATCCCTATTATGTAACTTTTGAACGATTAAGTCGGTTAGGGGGTGCTTGACTGGCAAAAGTATGAAACTGTGCAGTGTGCCGATTCCAATTGTCCCTCAACCACTTCGAAATGCGATTGCCGACTACCAGGATACCTTCGCTATCAATGTTGGGACCTAAGCGCTATTGCATAAAACTTACGGCACCAGATATTTTACGAATTGTCTTAGAATCGTACATATTCTACGCCATTCTGTTTCACAAAGGTCTTAAAAATAGTACGGAGAGCAAGGAATTTACTCCAGCACGTGACGTAACTTTTGGGGGTTTCTGTTGCATAAAAGCTACGATTTACGAAAAAGTAGTTCGCCGAAGCGCGCAGAAAATGTCGCAGATGCGCCAAATGTGTAAAAATCGTAAAATATTCTACGGAGGGGGTGGGCTTCTTAGATTTTAGCCGAAAGTCGGCTATTGCAGCTGTTTGACGCCGAATTCCAACTTTTTGAGTCCTTATACGGCTATGAATGCATATGAAGGTAACTCCTTTACACACTGATGCTTTCTTATCCTCGAAAAATTTATAGAAAGACTGCAACCGCACCTCTCATTTCTCAACCAATGCAATAGCATGACATAAGCATGGTCGTACCTGACAATCGTACTAAACGGTGGTGACTGATGCTAAAGCACGCTCGTAGCTCGTTTGAGGAACTGCAGACGCATTAGTCATCAAACATATCAGCCGTGTCGATGTTTATTTGTGGTTCCCACATTCCGTTCACGATTTTAGTGAACATACAAACACACTCGCCTCAGATTCTAGTACGTATGTACAATACGTATTCAGAGAACGTCTATGCACCAATACGGCCGCGATTCAAGTTGAGCTAGAGACCCACGTAAACTTGACATGTCACTGTAATCGTAACACGCAGAGCGCTTCTTTAACCCTCGCCCGCACATGGGGGGGGGGGGGGTTGCCACCCCCCCCCCAGGTAGTCTTTCTGCTCTGCACTCAACATTTTTAGAGCTAGAAGGCTGATTTTTCGTATAGCTGCTCCTCTATTCTTTCTTGATGTCCACTAAAAATTTCAAGTTTCTGTGGTTTTTGGTTTCGGAGATATGACCTTGTTTTTCAGGTCATGTCATGACCCAAATGGCCAATTCTCAACATCTTGCGTTGGCTATGGGCCTTGTGAGCTTTTAACACCTTTTTAAAAGGTGTTAAAAGGGGGTTTCTGTTGCATAAAAGCTACGATTTACGAAAAAGTAAATCGTAGTTTTTTTTAAGTAAAAATAAAAAAAACTGGGTATCAACACACCAGATATCGGCCTTTTATGCCAATCCTACCTCCCACCTATCATGAAACATGTTGTTCGACGATGTACAGAGGTCAAGGTCAGGGTCAAGGTCAACCTAGGTCATCTAAGATAATTGCGTTTTAGGCAAGCTGAATTTACTTTTTTGAATTTTTTTGACTACATTTTTGGTAAAAGCTTTTCAGATCATGATTTCATGTAATATGGACACATAAACAATCGGTGCACACATCAGCATACACACAGACACACAGAGACATACAAACACATATTATTGACCTTGACCTAACTTGACCTGAGATGACCTCAGCAGCAAAAACCTGGTCGGGTAGTGTGACAAAGAGGTTCTAGCTGGCTTGGCACCAGAAAACGGCATCGTCATCCATGGGTGAAACTTTGACATCACCATTGGGGTCCCAAACGTCCAAGGGGGCCTCCATTTAGTGGGGGCCTCCAAGCAATTAGGGGCCTCCAATTGCGGAAGCGGTAATTTACGAGCCACGCCAGGGCCTCCTCTAAGAAATTTTCATTGGGGGACCAGAGGCTCAGAAGCCAAACATGGGGTACCCCCAAATCCAGTTTTCTCATCGGATTTAGGCCACTTATTTTTCGTCACAGCTCTGATGCCATGATTTTTTTTTTTAATATCGATAAAGAAATGGTAGGTCACCTGACCCTACTGGTGGATCCAGGCCAGCAGGGTGACATTGTATGTAAATATCCCCCGCGGCATCCGAAATCGACGAAAATTTCTGGCTTTTTCACTTTTGACAATAAAACACAATGCCTTTATAATAGAAAAAAAATTAACGGCACAGCATTGCGCAAGGAATCTAGCCGTAAGCCGACCCCAGAAAGTGTGAGGGTTAACCTTCGCCGGCACCTGGGGGGAGGGTCGCCACCCCCAAGTTAGTTTTTCTGCTCTACACTTAACATTTTTAAAGCTAGAAACCTGATTTTCTTTGTATAGCTGCTTTTCTATCTTTTCTCAGCGTCCATTGAAAATTTCAAGCTTCTGCGGCATTTGGGTTTGGAGATATGACCTTGTTCTTCAGGTCATGTCATGTCCTAAATGACGAATACCCAATATCTTGCGATGGCTATGGGCCTTGTGAGCTTTTGACACGCTGATTTCGGCTTTTTTTTGCCAGTCTTACCTCCCACCTATCATTGAACATGTTGTTCTGCGATGTACAGATGTCAGAGTCAGGGTCAAGGTCAACCTAGGTCATCTAAAATTATTGCGCTTTAGGCAAGCTGAATTTACTTTTCGTGAAGTTTCTTTGACTGTATGTTTAGTAAAAGCTTCTCACTTCATGATCAAGTGTAATAGGGACACACAAACCGATCTGTGCACACATCAGTACATACACAGACATACAAACACATATCATTGACCTTGACCTAACTTGACGTGAAATGACCACAGCCAGCAAATTAGTCGGATAGTGTGACAAAGAGCTGTTCTAGCTCGCTTGGCACTAATACGGCAGCGTCATCGGTATATGATGGGTTGGCCCGCTGCTTGTGTAGGTATCTTATTCGACATCACCACAATTTTTTCTTACAAGATTTTAAGCCTTGCGGTCAAGAGCAACAGATTCTTTGGGAAGTGACGAATCCAATGATACCAATTTTACCTCATCAGGTCAGTCATTGACCTTCCAGGTCAGGTCAAACTAAAGAATGTTGCTGTTTGGGGTCACCGTTGCCCGTTGGAATATCACGTGCGCTGCTCATCATGTACCGATGACGCTGCCGTATTGTGGTGCCAAGCCAGCTAGAACCTCTTTGTCACACTATCCGACTAGGTTTTTGCTGGCTGTGGTCATTTCAGGTCAAGTTAGCTCAAGGTCAATGACATGTGTTTGTATGTCTGTGTGTGTCTGTGTGTACGAGTATACTGATGTGTGCACCGACTGTGAATGTGTCCATATTACATGAGATCATGAACTGAGAAGCTTTTGCCAAAAATACAGTCAAAGAAACTTCACGAAAGTAAATTCAGCTTGCCTAAAACGCAATATTTTTAGACGACCTAGGTTGACCTTGACCCTGACCCTGGCATCTCTACATCATTGAACAACATGTTCCATGATAGGTGGGAGGTAAGACTGACAAAAAAGGCCGAAATCAAGGTGTCAAAAGCTCACAAGACCCAACGCCAACGCAAGATATTGGGTATTTGTCATTTGGGTTATGACATTACCTGAAGAATAAGGTCATATCTCCGAAACCAAAAACTACAGAAACTTGAAATTTTCAGTGGACGCTAAAAAAGGATAGAGCAGCAGCTATACGAAATATCCGACTTCTAGCAATCAAAATGTTTAGTGCAGAGCAGAAAAAACTACCTAGGTCGGGGTGGGGGGTGTGGCAACCACTGCCCCCCCCCATGTGCGGACGAGGATTACCTAAGTAATTTGAATATCAGGAAAATAATTTATTAAATCAGGTATTCCAACAGAGTCCCGCTTTTTTATAGGTGACCTCCGATTTGTGTTGCATCTAAGTTACCCAGGGGGCCTCTTATTTGTAATTGTAGGTACAGTACAGAGAGCCTCCTACTTCGACTACTTGCACAGAGAGCCTCCTAGCGTACATACGGCTAAGCTTCTACAGGTCGAGCGCCGGTCTCTTGTACGTACAGAGAGCCTCCTACTGTTACAGAGGGCCTCCTGTTTGTCTAGGGGGCCTCCTATTGGTTAACGGCGCCTCCTATTTGTCCAAGCGGCGTCCTATTCGTCTATGGGACCTCCTATTTGTCCAGGAGGCCTCCTGTTTCTCCAGAAGGTCCCCTATTTATCCAGGGGGCTTCTATTTTCCAGGGGGCCTCCTCTTTATCTAGGGGGCCTCCTACGTGTTCAGGGGCCTCCTATTTGTCCAGGGGCCTCCTATTTATCCAGGGGTCTTTTATTCGACTAGGAGTCTCATATTTGTGCAGGGGCCTCCTATTTGTCCAAGGGTCTCCTACTTGTCCCGGGGCCTCCTTTTTTGAAGGGACTCCTTTTTGTTAAGGGAGCCTTCTATTTGTCCAGGGGGCCTCCTATTCGTACAGAGAGCCTCTAGCTCCTACTTGTCCATGGAGCCTCCTATTTGTTCAAGAGGTCCCCTATTTGTCCAGGGGGCCTCCTATTTGTCCAAGGGACCTGTTATTTTTCTAGGGGGCCTCTTTGCCCAAGAGGCCTCCTATTTGTCCAGCGTGCCTCCTACATGTTCAGGGGGCCTCCTATTTGTCCAAGGGGCCTCCTATTGGTTAAAGTAGCCTCTTATTTTCCAAGCGGCCTCCTATTTATCCAGAGGGCTCCTATTTTTAGGGGGCTTCCTCTTTATCCAGGGGGCCTCCTTGTTCAGGGGGCCTCTTAATTGTCCAGGGGCCTCCTTTTGTGAAAGGGGCCTCCTATTTGTCCAGGGGGCCTCCTTTTGTGAAAGGGGCCTCCTTTTTGTCTAGGTCTAGGACCTTCTATTTGTCCAGGGGGCCTCCTATTTTTGCAAGGGCCTCCTATTTGTACAGAGGGCCTCCTACTTGTCCATGGGGCCTCCTATTTGTCCAGGGGCCTCCTTTTGTGAAAGGGGCCTCCTGTTTGTCTAGGTCTAGGACCTCCTATTTGTCCAGGGGGCCTCCTATTTTTGCAGGGGGCCTCCTATTTGTACAGAGGGCCTCCTACTTGTCCATGGGGCTTACTATTTGTCTAGGGGCCTCTTATTTGTCTAGGGCCTCCTATTTGTCCAGGAGGCCTCCTACTTGTCCAGAGAGCCTCCTATTTCTCCAGGGGACTTCCTGTTTTCCGGGGGCCTCCTACTTGTTCAGGGGGCCTCCTACTTGTTCAGGGGGCCTCCTACTTGTTCAGGGGGCCTCCTACTTGTTCAGGGGGCCTCCTATTTGTCCAACAGGGCCTCCGATTTGTCCAAGGGGCCTCCTATTTAAACAGAGAACCTTTTATATGAATATCGGACCTCCGTTTGCAAAGAAGCTGATGCGTCTCGGGGGCCTCCACTATTGGGGTCCCAAAATGACAATTGGGGTCCCAAATGTTCGCATTGGGGTCCCACATGGGACCTCGAAAGTATACAAAGTTACACCCATGTCGTCATCGGTATATGACAAGCAGCGCGCTTGATATCCAACGGTGACCTAAAACAGCAACATTTTTTAGTTTGACCTGACCTGGAAGGTCAATGACTGACCTGAGAAGGTAAAACTGGGTATCATTGGATTTGTCTCTTCCCAAAGAATCTTTTTGGTCTTTACCGCTAAGCTCTATCTCCAACAGGAACGAAATGGCGCGGGGGGTGGCAACCACCCCCCCCCCCCCATGTGCGTTCTAGGATGGGAAAATGGCATGTGCGGGCGAGGGTTAAAAAAGGGAACAAATGATGCTGAGCTTGCACAGCCTCACTTTTCCCGAGTGCGCCAACACCGGGATAAGACGCTGCTGATAGGACGATTTCAACGAAGGTAGTGATTCTTGGCGTAGCATCCGCCATCTATCGGCGATTTATCAGAGCCCTCTGTCGGCTGAACCCAGCGGGATTCTTCAACCTTCATGTAGAACAGCCGAATACCGTGATCAGAAGACTCCTCCACGAAGTCGGATAGAAATTCCTGAAACAGAAATAAAGATGTCGGTAAGTACCAGAAAGACAAGAACGAATGGATTGAGAGGAGATCATTTTCGAAGACAAAGTGGCCGACAGAGCATGAAATAGGAGAGAGGACTAAGGGATTCAAGAAAGAGGCGATACGACAGGGGCGGAAAAAGTAAATCGAGCGAATAATGAACTTTTTATGACACCATGCATCTCCTCGCTCTCAGACTTCTTTGTATGCAAGTATAGAGGTCTGTGCCCTGCTATACTGGTGCAAAGTTGACTTTTTAAAGCGAATTTTAGCCAGTGCCATTTAATTTAATTTAATAAGCCATTCAAATAAAGCCAGTGAATTGAAAGTAATAAGCAATCCACTGGCAGATTCAGGATAGTCCAGTAGGTATCTAGATGCTATGCTGATATGCCCTTAATGTTTACGTTTGAAACTGAAAATATCACGCAAGCCCACAGACAAATAGGTAGGTACATCTTGTAATAGCTTATGCCTTATGCTGCATTCTGTTTTGTGCCTACTAATTCAACGCGCGAAGGCTTGTTGCTTGCAATTACATAATTAAACGTAATTTTGTGGATTTTTAGATGATTTTACTGATTAGACACCATATCAATATGATATGGCATTTCAACATGCCTAATTGTAGATAATGGTGAAGAAAAAAAGCGACTGAACACTGGAATGTCGCGAGTAATTGAGGCTGATGAACACGATGCCAAATTCAAAATACACCAAGAGAAAATTTCTTTTCTTTTCCTTCATGTTCCAACTTTTCAGGAATTGTAGCGGCATTAGCTTTAACCATTAACTATTGAAAAAGCGCGATTGGTCTGAAAGGGCTGAGCAGTGAGCAATGTGCAATGAACTGTCGCCGCCAATGAACCCACAATTGTTCATTAACCATTCGCTATAACAGAAAACTTACTTGTTTCTGGGCCCTGGTTATCTTAATTCTTCATTTTCAGCCACCAAATGATGATCTTGCTCGATCTTGCAAGCCGAACTGGACACTTGTCTTGAAATTCTTCTTTGGAATGTTGTTTACTTTCGTCACCTACCTAGCAACCACCGGACGGCGAGTGTACAAATCTCAGCTTACTTAATTGGCGGAAGGTGGCAGTAGCAGCTACGGCACTGTTCTAGACGGATGCAGTGCACTCAGTTCTATGCAAATTTATGTAGAATATCGACTGAAACCCATAGTGAGGGCAAATTATTTATGCTCTTAGAATATCCCACACTCCCAAGATGCCGCGATCGATGTTGTTTACCAAGCCGACCGCCGCTTGATGTGGGACGGCGCATGAATATTGAAAAGTACGAAAGGTTTTCTAAAGTCGCTATCAATTCAAGGTGATTTGAACCACTTATCCAGACAACGTGATTCACACATTTCAGTATACTGGAACTTTAATCGCTTTCATTATTGTCACCATTCTTCTGCATTTCGCGCTGAGATCCGGCACTATTTTCATTCATGTATGACGTCATACCTAGATTTTCCAAATATTTACGAAGTAGGTCACGGCCTTTATGCAACAGGTTTTACGGCCCTTCGTAGAGTATGGCCGTTTCGTAAAAAAGTTACGATCTACTCCGGTGGAGTAAATCTTATGTTTATGCAATAGCGCTCTAGTCTTCGGAAACGATTTTGCCAGTTGAGCAGCTGCCTTTGAGCATGTTTTATCCATAGTTTTTCAGCCTTTGCCAGAAGTTCAGCATTCAATGGCTGCCCCAGGGGGTGTCGAAGTCTAGTAGGAAAATCTGGCAAATTCCCTGCGTGACGTCACGTCGGGGATGACCGACGGCACCTTGCACTGAAAGATACGACAGAACGGCTATTTTTGAAAAATGATTAAAAATACTTTTGTGCTGTTATGACGCATAAAACGCTTATCAGCATGTTCCTCATCATGTGATAAAGGCATATCCGTGGTCGAAAATAGCTGAGCTCCTCCCAATTTCCAACCACTGACCTCATAAGCAAAGGATGTAAGCGTAATCCTTAAGGGCGACTTTCGTATACATATCCGTACATATGCGTCCTTATGGAAATCGGTAGTGTGGCGGTTGGCGACGCGCGCGACATCTGTGTGGCGACCAAGTGGCGACTGTGGCGACACCTGGTGGCTGCTTTTCTGCTGTATGTAGGCATTGGGGTTTTGCCAGATGTGGTTCCTACTGCTACACCACTATGTTGACCCAATACTAGAAAAGTTATTTTGCTAGTAAAAGGCAAGCAAATTGAAAGTTGATTTATAAAATTGCTTATAAATGATTACGAGATAATAATAAAGAAATTTTGATTGAATATTTAAATAATCAACCGTGAAACTATATTCTGGTAGGTTTAGTAGAAATAAGTCCGTGCAACCTTGTATTTAGGGCCTTGGGCTGCCCAATGTTCTTAAAGGATCTGTCCTCAGCACTTCTTATCACTCGAGCTGTCACTCTGAGGAGCTTGTCAAAACTGCTAAAGTTGCTGATTTTGATGTCGTTGCATATATCAGTATCGGAAAGTGGCGTGACCGTCGTCATACCAACGACTACTCGATCCGGTAATTCGTTTTCGTATGGTTTCTGGCTGATGGGCCATGTTTCTTTTGGTCCTCTCAGGAATGAGGGTCCGTTTTGCCATGTGGTCTCTACCGCCAATTCTTCCGGTTTGGACGGTCTAGTTACCATATCCGCAGGGTTGTTGCAACTACTAATCCACCACCATTGGCAGGGGCTAGTTTTTTCTCGGATTTCGGCAATCCTTGTTGCTACGAAAGTTCCAAAGCCGTAGGATTCTTTCTGTATTTGTGACCTCACAATAATAGAATCAACAACGTAGACGACTGCGTCAAATCTGTAAGTCATTTCTTTTTGGATGGTTTCACCAAGTCGACACCCAACAACAGCAGCACAAAGCTCGAGTCTTGGGATACTTAGTTGGCGGATGGGGGTTAATTTGCTCTTTGCCGATATGAGGAAGGCCTTGTGTCTTTGCGCCTCCATGGACCAATGGACATAGGCGCACGCTCCGTATGCTTGCGAACTGGCGTCTGAAAAAATAATCAACGTTGGTTCTCCAATGGCCCCTGGCGGTCTTATACATCCAGGGAAGCGGAGATCTTCGATTTTGAACATGTCATTAAATAATGCAATCCATTTGCTTCTACATTGAGTCGGCACGGGCTCGTCCCAGCTTGTTGATCCGCTTTGCGACGAATGCTTTGTCACAAGATGTCTCATCATTAATTTGCCCTTAGGGTGAACGGTGCGATGAGACCCAAGGGGTCGTATATCGTTGCAACTTGTCTCAACAACAATTTCCTCGTCAACAACTCAGGTATCATGTGTTCAACGTTCTGCCTAGTTAAGTTCGGTCCCGTCTCTAATGTGCCTTGCTTTGGCGAGAAATTCAATTTGATTTCAATTAAAAAGTGATCGCTGTCTGGTTCCCATGTTACTCCCAGTATCTTCTGACGTTTGGTTTTCAGTAAAAAGACATTTGTGTTTGGTGATTTAATTTGTCCAGACATGATCCAATGCTTAACTCTAAAATTTCCGAGAGCAAGCACGTTTTGAACGTCGGAGGCCAGAGAGAGGGCTTCGTCTTCGCTCGGAACTGATTGCAGTAAATCATCCACGTAGCTATTTTCTTTTATCATTTCCGCTGCCTTTGGATATGTATCCTTGTTCATATCAGCTATACTATGCAGTGCGACCATGGCAATGGTACCGCTCGGCCGATCTCCGAATGGCACCGCTGTAAGGGCGTAATGGCCAGGTTCCTGATCGGTTTGTAAATCACGCCAAAGATAGCGATGGACATGTTGGTCTCTTATCGATAACCGTATAGAATTATACATTTTGGAGATGTCGGTTGTAACTGCTACGGCAAATTCTCTAAAACGAGTCAGGATTCCAAATAGACTATTAACAAAATCGGGACCTTTAGCCCAGTTGTCGTTTAATGCATGTCCCATGTATGAGGCCGATGAATTGAAGACGATGCGAACAGGTGTTGATGTAGAATTTGCCTTTAGTACCTCGTGATGGTGAATGTAATGGATTGGTCCATCGTATTGAAGTATCTCAACTTCTGATAACTTGCGAGATACCCCTCTGTTTAGCATATCCTCCATTTGATTTCGATAAGCCAGTTGTCGATTTTGATCTAATTTTCTTAGTCGAGATTCAGTCGATCGTAGCTTAGCCCTAGCTACTGCAACGTTGTTTAGAAGACATTCAGGATTTTTGATCCACGGATAATTAATGGTGAATGACTTGCTTTCGTCACTGTATACAAGACCGCCTTTATCATTGCCAACTCCTTTTCCTCCTTTAAAGTGTAGCCGTTCATACCCATCGAGCATTTGCCACATCGGCATCCCCCGCATTTCGGACTGCAGCAGATTCCCAGGTTTTCAATCTTGAAGAAGTCTTCGAGGATGTTCTGCGTAGCTGAAACCGAATCGATTTGAATATTGTTCGTTCGTAGAAGCATTTAATTGTACGTATTAATTCGTCTTGTTCGGTTCGCCTTCCGCTTGTCCCAGCAATTGAACCCCTTACACAATATCCGAACTGATTTTTTAGCAACTGGGTATTGCCAACCGTCTTCACAACATTTGGCATGATGGCACAACAATCAACACCGACAAGGAAATCTACCTTTCCGGTTGGTCTGGAGATATCCGCAAGTTTCATTTCGGGAAAATATGATGCAATTTGCTTGTCGTCTATGTGTTGAAGATCCGCTGTTATCTCGTCTATCCCATATGCGCAAATGTCCCACGCGTTGTTTTGCAAATGTATTAGAGAAATATTGTATTTCTTGCTATTTAGAACCGTGGGATAATTTCCAACTTTGATGAGAGACAATTCAATGTCAGTTCCAATCAGATTTAGCCGATCTGCTGCTGCATGTGTTATGAGCGAGATGTCCGCTCCGGAATCCCATAAAACGGTCAGTTTGCGATCGTTACACCGAACCGAACTTATCGCTATGGTCCCTTGTCTGTGTATTGTGAATGGCCATGTGCTGTTAGGGTAGATTTTTTGAAACAGTTCTTCTGTGTAATAGCGAGTGATGCCTCTTCCCGCATGCTTGGTCAGAAACAATTATCTGACACCTTGTGCGTTGCAAACAGTCCTTCGCTATATGTCCTATGTGCATTGTGCAGGCAATTGAAGCAGGCTCCGACTTGGCGCATGCTGACTAATTTCTCCTCGTGTGTCATTTTACAGAAGCGATGGCATGAGGCCACGGTATGGTCTCCTGTCTTGTGAATCCAACATCGGAAATTTGATCCCGTGCGATGCATTTTGTTATAGTCCGGACGATTAGCGCCATAAACATTGGAGACTTGAGCAATATGTTCTAAACGATTTGTAACCTTTTCTATCTCGTCAAGAAATTGTCTTTGACTTAAGGTTTGGTTCTCTTCTGGAGAGCACATTTTCTCCATATGGTTCCTTTGTTCGTCGACAGATTCGGTCAGAGTACCGATGATAGTTTGATTTACATTTCGATTTTTGCCCAGCATTCGCACATCGTGTTCCATATATTCAATTACGCGTTTTTCCTGAAGAATGTACTGTAAAAAATATTCAAACATGTTCTTTGACACCCTGCCCTTTGAATCCACCCTCAAGATCCACTCTCGTTTTTGTGTAGGTGGTAACCAGTATAACGCCTTTTGGGGCGACCACAGGGGAGCAATGCCGCTTCAATCCTATTGGCCGTGGTGTCTAACGGTGGCGGCCATATTGCGCAGACCAAGAACCGGCCGCCGCCGCCTGTGTTGAGGAATAGGGAATTCGGGACCTCGATTTACGTTTGCGGCCGCCGCATCCGTTACGTTTAAGTTACGTAGATACGGAACCCGGCATCTTACGCAGAATTGAGTGGGGAACACGATCGTATCTTCAGAATTCCTTAAATTCACTCGCCGGACCTACATTTGCCCCGGCCGAGGGGGTTGATTGAACCCACCTCGCTAATGCGCCGCTAATTTAACTAGAATTAAGCGGTAAAGTGGTCGTATGCGGCAAAGTATAATGCAGAGTGACTGTTAGGAACCCGCTGTAAAGGTCTCAGGTCAACCGGTGACCTCTGAGGTCAGGTCAAGTGATCTAAGCCCTAAGGCAAGGGTTCGGTTTTTGGTAAATAACTTCGCCAAAAATGGCCGTAGAGCCGCGATTTTTGCATCATCGTGTTCAGCTAGCTCAGGCGCATCGAATGATATACTTTTTGTTCGGGTCAGGTCAACATAGGGTGTTGACCTCAGGTCAAGGTCAGGTCAGCACCCCCAGGTCACGAAGTTGGTCGAAAGAGGTCATGTCGCATATCATTCGATTCGGTAGGTCTTCCTGAGTCCATTGGTGGCTTTCCCGACTCGCTAGCTCAATTTGATCGGGAGTTATTGAAGAAAAATTGTGACCCTTGTGACGTCACAAATGACGTCACGCAAGGGCAACAATGTAAATATGAAGCATAGAACCTTGCAAGGAGTGCATGAAATCATGATTCTATATGCTTGAGATAGTTTCAGATCATTCTCGGCGCCAAAATAGCAGTTTTCATATTTCCCCATTGACTTATAAGGGTTTAACGTATTAGTTCCTTATATCTGAGGATTTTTTAGGATTTCATCTTGTTCTCCACTCAATTCTGCGTAAGATGCTGGGTTCCATGTCCACATAGCTTGAACGTAACGGATGCAGCGACCGAAAACGTAAATCGAGGTCCCGAATTCCCTATTCCCCAACACAGGCGGCGGCCGCTTTCTGGTCTGCGCAACATGGCGGCACCGTTGGACACCATCTGGCGGCCGATGCGCATTCCACATTATAGAGTTCAGTGGGGGCGACTAACGGAGCGAGCGAGAGGGTGAGCCTTGCACGTGCGAAATTTCGACGGGGTACCTCCAGCTGACTTGTGCACGGCACCCTACTAATCGGTCTCTAGCGATGTGCCAAATTTGAGCACAATCGGCCCAGCCGTTCTCGAGATCTGGAAGCGGCACCCTGCACGTGCGCACGTGCAAAAAGGGTCCCAACTGACTTTTACACGGCACCCTACTAACCGGTCCCTAACCATGTGCCAAATTTGAGCGCCATCGGTCCAGCCGTTCTCGAGATCTGGAATCGACCCCTGCACGTGCGCACGTGCAGCAGCACCTCAATTCTGGCACATGGATATGCATTGCCTAGTGGGTGCCTACCTTCATGCCAACTTTCAGCGCAATCGGCCAAGTAGTTACCGAGATATTGCAACAATTACAAAAGTGACACCTCTTCGTTTTGCACGTGGCACGTGCACAAGGGGTCACCCACATGCATCGGGAATAGTCCAATACTTGGTAGAAGGAATGAAGCTACCCTACAAAAATTACCGCGTGTAAATCGGTCAAGTGGTTGCTGAGATATAAGCGTCGCAGAATCGTGACCACGGCCGGCCGGCCGGCCGGCCGGCCGGCCGGCCGCCCATAGGGTGAAGTTGTATAAGAGTACGCACTTAGTGGATTTCTTGCTCTCATTTGTTTAATATTTGAAGGAAAGAAATCGCAAATAGGGAATATTAAAGTTCATTGAATTAGCCATCAACCCATGGGGCAACGACAGCGTAAATGGAAGTGGTCTAAACTGACATTTTCTGAACCGTTGCACTTGCGTACTCTTACCATATGGGGTGTGTAAGAGTACGCACGCCAGGCGGGTGGAGTACGCAAGCATATGAACACACACCTATGCAGCTTGCACTGTCCAAATGCTTAACTTCAAACTCAGAAGGCATTTAAAGGGACCCTCCCACCTTAACATTAGTTATGAGTTGAGATAGCCAAGTTTGCGGCCAGGCTCAGAAACCACCATTTATCCTGGTTGCAACCCCCGCAGCTTTATGGTGTTCAAGAAATTTCTTCCCTTTACTTGCAGGGTGGGACCAGCGTAGTCCCTATCTCTTAACCATTACGGGAATCTGATGACGTCATCAGGCTTTCAAACGTCCGTTAAATGTTTGACTAAAACGTTTAGTAGCACGCGGTGGTATATGCTGCTTTGCGCGCAACAAATGCCGCACTTTCAAATAAAGTCGCTAGGAACAGCGGAGATCCCAAAAAGTAAACAAAAGTAAAAGTAATATCTTGAAAACCGGTGAATATTTTTCGATGAAATTTGGTAGATATTCGTTTTTGCTCTTTCTGAACCGAGCGACATCACTTTCATGCCAATTCATTAACATTTTTGAAGGTGGGAGGGTCCCTTTAAGTTAATTCAAGTATCCAAAAAGAAAAACATAAAATAAATCTTTCAAGTCTATAAATCAGGAAATAATCATGTCGAGTGTTTCTTAAAAAATGCACAATCAAAAAGGAGAATAACTCGTATTTGGAAGAATTTCGGGTACGCATCTGCATCACAGTGCTTCATTGATGATATACCTACAAAACAAACGTCATTGAGCGATAGATAAATAATTATATATTTCTGTATATTCAATTTTATGTATAATTCTGCGTACTCTTACCCTCCTGAACAGTGCGTCCTCTTACCGTACATGCAATTCGCGCACAAAACAACCCCGAAACGTTGTGCAAAACTTCGCAAACAGAATATTGCACTGTACAGTATTTCCCCAGATAACCTCACAAGTTTCCCACAACAATCACGGAAATGTACCTTATCTCAACTGCCAAGTATCAAAATTATTGTACCATATCATAATAATATCATAACGCTCGAAAATAATATTCATCGCCTCAACAGCGTCGCCGCTCAACGCCCACGTTCCGTTGGTGACATGCACGCACTGGCGGCTTCATGTCACTTCATGAACTCGACAAACCCGCGTTGCTAAGCAACCGAAACAGCTGATGCGTACTCTTATCGCCCGCGTACTCTTACCCGCCCTTACCCTACTCAGAAATTTCCGTTAATCTAAGGAAAGACTACGCTCGCTTCGCTCGCTCCGTAACAATTGCTCTACCATGCTAATCATAGCAACTGTATCCATTTCCTCTGCAAGGTCCATTTTCTTCAAGTCTAGCCAACAACGCTCTATTGTATCGACCATAGCAATGAATCTTTTGCTGTCTCCCTCAGGGACAGTTCTGAGGGATTTTAGTTCTTGGATAATTGCATCAACAAATTTTCTAGGATCACCGGTCTTGTCTAAGCGATAAAACATCTCGTCAAAATTGTCTTCGACCCCCTTAACTGTTTCTAGTGCAGGACCGGTCAAACAAGAGCGCAGAGCATATGCGTCTTTTCCATCAGGCCCATGTCACTCCACTTTTGATGACATCATATGGGGGCCTCAGGACAATAATGGCGCGGCGCGCCACAATCGCTTCAAAGCTACTTGCCAACAGTTGCCATTTTTGAAAATATTATTTTGAAATAAAGTTCCAAGTAATAAAAATATTGTAATAAAGTTGTTGAATAAATCGATACCATATCTAAAAACTTACTGAAAAATGATATATTCATAGTAAAAATATAAGCTCGATGCGTTTTTACGTTGCTTTCCTGCAACTGCAGAGGGTTTTTAAATCGTCTATATCTTCAAAACCGGCCATTTCTAAGCATATTGCTGCTCTTTTTTATCGCTAGAAAATTAGTTGGACTTTCCAATGACATCAATGGTTGAGCGATATGTGTAGAGTGTCACCAACAATCTTCAAATGAAGTTAGTCATTTTTACGTTGTAAAGGAATGGAGTACCCCTTTCGAGCATCAGGGGTGACGTCACTCAGGATCTGTCTCTGATTGGTCGGCGGGGGAGTGACTGTACCTTCTATAGATGGCCTTGTTTTCCATACTGTTTTGTCATTAAACGATTGAAGTCTTGCCGAAAACTGGAGTATTCGCGAATGTTTCCCGAGAACCGAGGCTAGAGGCTTAACGTGTACTTCTGATCGTTTAGGAACGTTTTCGGGCATGTGACGGGCATATGTAGCCCTGATAGAATCCAGCGTTGAATCGACCTCTTTCATAAAGGCATCACATTCGTCTAGTACGGAATTCATCACTACGTGAGAAGCGGTTCTATTTATAACAGTGAGCAACCGATCGTTGACTTTGTCAATTTCCTTATGTGCTTCTCTGATATCCTCAAATTTTTCCTTCAAAACTTAAAGGTGTTCGTCATTACGACTTAATTCCATAAATGCATTGCATTTACGGGTAAACTTAGGGGAGAGCGGGGAGAGTTGTATCATGTTCAAGTTGTATCAGGGCGAATTGTGCCAAACTTATCCAATGGATGGCGCTCGCGACACGACCAGCCGACGAGGTTTTCCGGGCGCCATCTTTCCCTGTTCTGTCTTGTGGCTGAGTGGACGCGTCTCGAGGTGAGAGCCGATTTTGTGTTTTTTAATGTCATTCTAAAAAAATAAGTTGCAAGAAAATGTGTGTTTTGGGCATTTAGATGTGCACGAATTTGAAAGATCTCCGTAGCGGTGGTGAGGGTAGGTTCTAAGGCTGCGTGAGTGAAAACGGATTTCTCCAGCTGTCCGCTGTTTTTTTTTAGCACGAGGATGTTTTTTCCAAGATGGCGGCTAGGTACATGTTGTATCAGAGCCGGGTGGGGTATGTTGTAACATGTATGTATGTATGTATGTATGTATGTATGGGTATGTTGCTTTTGATCGCGAAAGCTAAGCCCTGGCGCGCGGTTGTAGGTAGCTAGTCAATGCTCGTTCCATTTCGGCACAATGTGTTGGCTTCTTTGCTCTTAACGGGCCACTTTTGCGTCTAGTCTGTTGATGTTTCGTTGGGATTGCATTACTCCTAAGTTTGGTCTAATAAAGTGAAGCCTTTGAGCATACCTATACATTGTATTAACCCCATTTAATGTTGCTGTTATGTTCAAAACCAGTAGCAAGCACACTCCCTGAAACGTGAAATAGTGATACAAATTACCCCACCATGTGATACAACTCACCCAAGCCATGGGGCAAGTTGTATCAAAAACATTGTTCTATTCGGCAGACCGTAGAAGAAAAACTGGTAGAGGTAGCGGAAAAGTTACTTTGCACAAAAAAGCAGAAGAATCAAGGAAGGGGATGGTATGGAAATAATGAGTTTATCACGGATAGTTACGAGGTTATGGGTCTCGGAGTAAAAACTGATACAACCCACCCCACTCTCCCCTACGCCTTGTATTCGTTCGAAGCCGCTTGATCGTTTCGAGTGTTTCTTCCCCGTCTTGATTCATTTTCTTGATTTCGTTTTCTATTTTTTCCATATGCTAAATTTCCGTAAATGAGATTCCATGTATATCAAATTGTCTGGAGTTACGTTAACCCGCGCCCCGCTGGGGGGGGGGGCAGAATCTGCCCCCCCTCCCGTTTTTCGCCAATAACTTCTAAACGCGTTACGCCAGCGACGTCAAACTTTCAGTACCTTATCATACATCAATTTGACACGTTCCCTGAAAATTTGAGCGAAATCCGTCGGAAAATTTTTGAGAAATTGACGTTTTAGTGACGTCATGTTCGCCATTTTCGCCTCAAAAACGGCAAAATTTCAAACGCCGCTAACATCTTCATTTTTAAAGGAATCAAGACGTAACAAAAAAGGTTATACGTGATTCTACTTTGTCTATCAAATGGCTATCTCGGTTTTTTGAAAATTTTGGATTTTGGCCAAAAATTTTCCAAAAAACTGACTTTTTTGGGAAAATATTTATAAAATCCAAAATTTTGAGTTTATCGAAAAAACCGGAATATATGTCAAAGACGTGGTCTATGTGCACCCACATACCAATTTTTAGAAGAATCGGTTCAAAAATGTGGGAGTTATTCGAAATTTTATGACGTCACGACACACAAAAATTTTGAAAAATGATTTTTTTGGAAGTTCTAGACCTCGTACGGAAACAAAAATAGCACCATTCGATTCGCCGTGAAAAACTGCATCGGATAGACACCTTTTTAGGCCTTAACAACCAACTTCAAAATTTGACCTCACTTGACCTGACCTTGACCTGACCTCGACCTGAAATTCATCCAGAGGTGGTCCATATCACTTATTGAGTGTGCCTATTGAATTCCATGAGTAAAATGACCCATAAAACATGTGTCGCACATGCCCTTTTCTATATTTTGTTTTTGGTGACCTGACCTGACCTGACCTGACCTTGACCTTGACCTTTGAATGACATTGTGTGCAACGAATATTGTCTTGGTAGTCTAAGAACACGTTTTGGGCAATCAGTCTCAGTCCATTCTTCGGCAACTACGGTGCAAGGCCGATACTGTACAAACTTGCATTTTGTACCCTTGACCTGACCTTGACCTGACCTCTGACCTACTTAAGCAAAAAAATTTGGGCTCTTAAGATCCGCCTTGTTGAGAGCTTTCGATTGCCGTTTTCCCCGTCTTTCTACGACCATCGGTTCGGAAGTTAGACAGGGGGGGCAGAATCTGCCCCCCCCCCCCAGCAGGGCGCGTATGGCTGAATAGCCCAGCGGGGCGCGGGTTAAAGCTCGTAGATGAAATGTAACGTAAACGAACGTTGGCACCGTGATGAATAATTTGCGTTCAATTTTCAGTACAAATTTCATCCTGAAACATAATACAAAATTAAAAACACTGTACATATTATCGCTTATAACGAATACTTTCGATCGAATACACGGCGTTTAGGTAGGCGTACAATAGCAAACAAATCCGAATAAGGAAACTAGATACAAACATATATGAAACGTATAAATGGTACTTACTACGGTGCGCGTAGTCCTGGTCATAATCATGATAAATACAAATTACCAACTATCAAGATAAAAAGAAATCAAGGATAAACATAAACAAGGCCCTAAAGGTTGCACGGACTAATTTCTACTAAACCTACCAGAATATAGTTTCACGGTTGGATATTTTAATAAATATTCAATCAAAACTTCTTTATTATTTTCTTGTTATCATTAATAAGCAATTTTATAAATTGACTTTCAATTTGCTAGCCTTTTACCGGCAAAATAACTTTCTAGTATTGGGTCAACATAGTTGTGTAGCAGTAGGAACCATATCTGGCAAAACCCCTATGCCTACATACAGCAGAAAAGCAGCCACCAGGTGTCGCCACAGTCGCCACTTGGTCGCCACACAGATGTCGCGCGCGTCGCCAATCGCCACACTACCGATTTCCATAAGGACGCATATGTACGGATATGTATGGGAAAGTCACCCTTAAGGATTACGCTTACATCCTTTGCTTATGAGGTCGATGGTTGGAAATTGGGAGGGGCTCAGCTATTTTCGACCACGGATATTGCTTTATCACACGATGAGGAACATTCTGATAAGCGTTTTATGTGTCATAACAGCACAAAAGTATTTTTAATCATTTTTCAAAAATAGCCGTTCTGCCGTATCTTTTTTTTTCTTTTTTTTCCAATTTATTAACGGCACGAACATTAATTGACATCAGTGGTGGAACTTTTTGTTTTTCATTGGGGTTGTAGTTTGCCGGAGCCCAGGGTATACCCCCACCAAAACCCGAAAAGTCCCCGGATTCGGCCCACTATTTTTCGGGAGGGGCCCACATTTTCAGTTACAAAAAAATAAAAAAATAAAATAAAAGTGGTCCATCTCCAGGGAGAGACGGCTGACCCTGTCGTCCCTCCATTGGCTATGTGCCTGGTTGTAGGTACTCGGGTATCGCCAGTCGCCACCATGGTCGTGGCCATAGGCGGCGGAACGGGGAGGGCACCGGGGAACCGTGCCCCCTTTGATTTTGGCATTTTAACATTAGCCCTATGGGCGTTGCATGGAAAGAATGGGATCAAAAGTCGACAGTGCCCCCCTTAATTGAGGGTGTTCCGCCGCTAGTTACTGGTCGTGGCGATTCGGAAACGGTAGGTAAACGCCCAAAATCACAGTCCCTATGAATACTTGTTTCTTTCCACATTTGACACAAACATTACTCAGTATTGGAGCAGGGCTCTTTCCCTACGAGTAACAATTTAATCCACTCGTGGCAATTGACAACGAAGACCTAAACAGGAATACGTTATTTTTAGACTAAAAAACTTAAAACGAGTCCATCTTTGTATATTAATGCCACTGTCGTCTGGAATACGTCTATTACGGAAACGGGTAGTATAAACCGGAATAGTGACTGATCAGACATGAGATATTTTGCAAACGAGGACAACATACCGAACACAATGCCGCAAAGGAACATAACACTGGATCTAAATTATCTCAACCTGAGGAAACTAAATAAAAATGCCACAGCCTTTTCATATCACCGAATACTTCAATTAACTAGATGATCTTCTTTTTTTCAACGAGCAAATGTATTATGCATTGTTTGGCGAATCGTAAACAAAACGCATACTCTTCACAGCCACGATGGCTAGGAACACATGGCGGCTTGTTTGTCTGCCCCTGAGACACTGAACGTACACCGATTTTCAGCTAAATCGAAAGACCCCGCCGTTTACCGTTAAAATGTTAGTTGGCCGTTAATTCGTTAACGGTGCAAAATACCACCCCAAAGAGGCACATTTTCGGAATAAGCGCATCGAGGAGGCCCTGTATACCGATTTTCAGCCAAATCGAAAGACGCCGCCGTTTCCCGTAAAAATGTTAATTGGTTGTTAACTCGTTAACGGTGCAAAATGCTACCTCAAAGAAGTACATTTTCGGAATCAGCGCATCAAGCAGGCCCTGTATACCAATTTTAAGCTAAATCGAAAGACCCCGCCGTTTCCGGTTAAAATGTTAATTAGCCGTTAACTCGTTAACGGTGCAAAATACTGCCCCAAAGAGGTACATTTTCGGAATCAGCGCATCAAGGAGGCCCTGTATACCGATTTTCAGCTAAATCGAAAGACCCCGCCGTTTCCCGTTAAAATGTTAATTGGTCATGAACTCGTTAACGGTGCAAAATACCACCCCAAAGAGGCATATTTTCGGAATCAGCGCATCGAGGAGACTCTGGATACCGATTTTCAGCCAAATTGAAAGACTCCGAAATATGCTGCTGTGAGGCTGATATTCGTTGCTGCTGATTTGACAGACGTCGCCAAAACCTTGCATTTGTATCAAATGCGTCATGCTGGCTTACATGTGACTTATCGTTTGCATCGTTTGCATTCTGTTCGCGAACCTGCCAGTAAGATTATCAGCACTAATTATCGCACAGGATTGGTTTTTACTTTTTGTGGTCGTCAACGTTGATTTCCAAGTGTCGTCATTTTAGCCAAATATTCGTGGGGGATAATTTTTTCAGTACCTAAATTTCAGTTATTTTGCACTATCATAAGTTCAGTTTGCACTATCGTCTTTTCGCAGGCAATTCCTGTCAAACACAGGTATATCCGGTCATTCCGCACTATTTTAGTTAGTATAGAGGCGATGCCAGATCTGGCATAATAAATGGGTGTGTGGTAGCTCATTTTGCACTAAATCCGGTATATGAGCACTATTCATGATTTCACTGCCGAGCACGAGCTACTGCTATGATCACAGTATTCTTGAGCCTTGAGGTATTTATTTTTTATGTTGTACGTAAGTTGGACATCAAAGTATGATCCTCCATTCAGCGTATTACTTCCACGATGAAAACGGAATTGGAGCAAGTTTTGTTGCATAGGTCCTGCCCTCTACGCAATACACCACGCCCGGTGCTGCCCCCTAACGACTAATAGGCATGCTGGGTATATATTAGGTAAATTTGTGGACAAAAATGCGCATCGCTTAGGTTCGTGGGACAAAATCATGTACACAAATGTACGGTACACGGTCTGCCCTCCGGCTTCATCTGGCTCACGATGCAGCGTGACCACTCATGCTCCTCAGCAAAGTACCACCCCCTCGAAATGAGAGCTGGCTAGGCGTTAGGCCGCTGAACGACGAAACGCTGCTGCGAAATGCTACAATCAAGATCCATCTAGTTGATGTGCGTCAATAACAGTCAGACACGTCCCTTCCACGACACGTACGGAAGGGACGTCGAGCGCTTCCTACTAAGCATGGGAAAATGCCACCGCACATTTAGATTAACCCTCGCATGTGTAGGGGGGGGGGGGTCGGATGGACCCCCCCCCCCCAATGGTTTTTCGCGAATAACTCGCGTAAAAAGCAGCCGATCGCGACGGAACTTTCAGTACCCTCGCATTGATCAATTTTACACCTACCCTGAAAATTTCATGACCCTGACCCAAATGACCTTTGACCTGTGACCTCTTTTCCGAGACCATGTTTGGCCGGAATCGCGATTCCGCGTATGTCGGCTCGCATTAGCCGCGCGTTTGCAAGCTTTTCGTGGTTTCAAACGTTCAAACATGTGATTTGATGCTGCTCCCATGCATTAGAGTGGGTGTCAAGGTCACCTGAAGGTCAGGTCAGGTCATTGACCTTTGGTGACCTCGGGTGACCTCGGTTTCACTTTTTCGAGTTTTACATGTTTCTAGGCTAGTTTTTGGAGCTGAATTCGAATTTAGCAACCATTTGAGCATTGACGAAGTAGTTTTGGTGCCTTCGTAACATGTTACGAAGCTGCCAGAGGCGGTTGACACGTACTACGAATACCCGTCACGACGCCTACTGGTTGACCTGACCTGACCTGACCCGACCTGGTCTAAATGCTTAAAGACATCATCTGTGATCAAAACTAACACGATATTCGTGATCAGCACCCCGAAAAACCCCTTAGCAGCCATGCTTTAAGACTTTCTAATAGGTCCCGATTTTCCCGACTTTGGGTCATTGACCTGACCTGGAAAGTCAACCAATGACCTAAGAGTGGGACCTTAAAATTGGGTATCATCGGCTTCCTCTCGTCACGGGCAACACGCTCGTTTTTTCCGCGAAGCTCTAGCTCGATCAGGGGCCAAACGGCAAGGGGGGGGGGTCCAACCGACCCCCCCCCCTACACATTAGAAGCTGGCAAACGCCGCACACATGCGAGGGTTAAGCATTTGCTACTGCAATGCTGTACCTACATGCCCATAGCGCCGTTAGATAACCTGACAGAATAAAGACAGCAGCACTGGCGGACCAGTACGCTTGGGCGGACGGTAGGCTCAGTTCACTCTTGGACAAGAAAAGGCAGGATGATCGGCACACGCTGAGGCCGTACGTAAATCAATCTATCCAAATTCCTTGCCAAATCCGTCCAAGAAGCGCGCCTTGCGTCCTATCGGTCCTCTCAAAACGCATGCGCCGAAACAGACGCTAATCGACCTGGCAGCAAACAATCTGTAGCTAGTACAGACTAGTATTGTAGTTTATTTCTCCATAATATACTAAAATCATTCTAGATTTAGTAGGGATGCCTAAACATCTACCAAAAATAGTGCGAAATGACTACCATTAGGTGCCATTCAAACTAAAAGTACTGCGAATTAGACTGAAAGCAGTGCTAAAGTCCCTTAAATAGGTGTTATAACTGGTTAGGTGCTAAATGACCCTGTTATACCTCAAATTAACTGGAAATGCCTAGTTTTGCCGAAAATACCACAAAATGACCGGTTTTTAGTGCTGAGAAAATTACCATCCGATCAAAACTAACACGATATTCGTGATCAGCACCCCGAAAAACCCCTTAGCAGCCATGCTTTAAGACTTTCTAATAGGTCCCGATTTTCCCGACTTTGGGTCATTGACCTGACCTGGAAAGTCAACCAATGACCTAAGAGTGGGACCTTAAAATTGGGTATCATCGGCTTCCTCTCGTCACGGGCAACACGCTCGTTTTTTCCGCGAAGCTCTAGCTCGATCAGGGGCCAAACGGCAAGGGGGGGGGGTCCAACCGACCCCCCCCCCTACACATTAGAAGCTGGCAAACGCCGCACACATGCGAGGGTTAAGCATTTGCTACTGCAATGCTGTACCTACATGCCCATAGCGCCGTTAGATAACCTGACAGAATAAAGACAGCAGCACTGGCGGACCAGTACGCTTGGGCGGACGGTAGGCTCAGTTCACTCTTGGACAAGAAAATTCTTCCCCTAAAAAAAGTCCCTTAAATAGGTGTTATAACTGGTTAGGTGCTAAATGACCCTGTTATACCTCAAATTAACTGGAAATGCCTAGTTTTGCCGAAAATACCACAAAATGACCGGTTTTTAGTGCTGAGAAAATTACCATCCATTCTAAATGTGGTCTGTGCCTCTGTGGTCTGTGAATTGGCAAACGAAAACTACCTGTGGATCTGCGAAGCCATGCGTGATGCGAAGCCAGTGGCGTACCCAGGAATTTGCGAAGGACCAGGGCATTGGACGAGAGGGCGCCAATCAAGGAGGGCGCCAACAACAAGGAGGGCGCCACATATCTGAAACTTGAATGTGTCAGTTATGTTCGTACACGTGCGGAACGAACATAACTGACATACTGGACAGAGGGGCGCCACCCACCATCATCTAGGAGCGCGACGCTATCGATTGGAGGGGCGCCAATACTGGACAAAGGGGCGCCACCGGCCCACCATATCGTCTAGGAGGGCGCCACTATCACCAGAGGAGCGCCAATACTGCACAGAGGGGCTTCGCCATCAACTAGAAGCGCGCCGCTATCGACTGGAGGAGCGCCAACACTGGACAGAGGGGCGCCAGTCACTGAGGGCGCCGGGGACGATGAGCCAAAGGGACAGGGCATGCACGGAATGTCCTTTATTTGCGTACGCCACTGTGCGAATTATTTTCTTTCCTTGACGTCATTAGGTGATCAGCTGCCAAAACGAAATCAACTATTAGACATTAGTAAAACCTTGCGTCGTGCTTTTTTTACGAAAACGACGCACGGTGTGTTTTTTGTTGATAGACGCCGACGTGGAATGCTGAAAGGTGGTAATATTTACAGTGTAAATATTGATATGTTATGACTTATGAGTTATGATGCATTATTTTTAAGACAGGTATTTGTGTTTGGTTGTCCAGTTCAGTTAAGTTCAGTAGAATCCGCTTAATAAATCCACGTACTCTTAGTTTCGAGCTACTTCAACTTGCGAGTTTCGAAGTCCTCACTGCGGACTCCGCACTCCGCAGTGTCACTGACACCTCCCCATTTGATATTGAAATGCAAATGTGGCATCCAGCCCACTCCAAAAGAATGGCACTGGAGCAAAGCACTGTTGAGATAAAATAATCTGTGGTAAAAGCAACAATTCAAGATGCATGAATGATAAAAGGGTCCGCTAACATAAATAAATCACCTTGAATCGGCATGGCCACAGGCTATGAGTTGTCTGTGTACTGTCGCAAAGTTTTTTGCTACATTTTTCAAAAAATGTTCTATAAGTAAAAAATAATTTTTTTGCCTAAACTTACTTCACCAAACCACTTTTCCGCTGACACTGTCTAGTGTCTGAAGAGTTCAAAACAGTATCAGTGCCGACTGTCACCATGGGCTCAGATCATTCATGGCAGATACACAGACAACTACATAGATGAACAGACACAAAGAGCCAGGACTTAGCTAAAAGGTAATCGTTTAAGCTCATACTGACTGGTATGGCAAAAGTCTTTTTTCAAAATAATTTATATTAGGACCAATTGGTCACACATTGATTGGTCACACATTGGTTGAAAAAATTGGTCCTAATATAAACTATTTTGAATAATTGACTTGCCATAAAAGGTAATTACAGACCTGTGGCTTGTAATACTCCTTCACAGTACCAGGTACCTACTTACTACTTAACCCGCGAAACTCAAAACTGAGGAGCAAAATTTGGCATGAGTATTCCCCTAATCCCCATCAATTGTACACATTGTTTGCACGTTTGAACCTCCTACCTTTCAAGCTGAAGTCACTAGGTCACTTTGAATGACCTGACCTCAAATCACTTTTTCACAAGTTTGTCACCATGTCAGAGTTAAGGCCTGGCTACACTATGCGTTTTCTGCGTGCGTTTTTTGCGTGTTTGCGGGTTTTGCGCGATATCGTTCTAGAAAAATAAACGATATCATGTTTTTGTGATGTTTTCTATATTCAATTAAAGTTAATAACCGAAGGTTTGTTGTCAATAGTTAAAACACTATTCTTTAGAATTGTGTTTTTCTATTGAAAAACAAATCTGAGTTCCCTGACAATTTGGCAAAAGTATAAGAGTTATATTAACTTCTGCATATAACTAGTGTAAAAAATATATTATTTTTTACTTTTTTTCTAGAACGATATTAGGCAAAAAACGCAAACCCGCAAAAAACGCACGCAGAAAACGCATAGTGTAGCCAGGCCTTTACAGTAGATGACGGAGTCCTTTGAAAGTTGCAGGATATAATGAGGTCATTGGTAGCTACAATTTGTATCTCAGAATTTTGATATCAATGACCTAAGGTCAAATCAATTTCTTGACCTCCCCATTGTAAGTCAATCAACTGCCTGATTTTTTTCACAACGCATCAGAATCGACTAATATACCATGAATGACTTCATATACGATTAACTTTGACTACCTTGATGCTCTTTTGCTCTTGAGCAACTGTAAGGTCATGAGACGTTATCAAAGGTCACCAAATGTTTTTTGCTAATAACTTCTTACAGGAACGAGATACAGCCGCGCTGATGGTCTCATTGTGTTCAGCTCGTCAAGGCGCATAAAATGATATGCATAATGACCTTGAGGTCACGTAATCTGAGGTCAACCTTTGACCTTGACCTTTCGAGGCTTATGTCTCCATGCGGATCGACGAGAGGATCACGATGGTGCTATTAGTCTGTTCCTAGCTTGGCTACTTCGAAAGTTATTAAAAATAACTTCATATCTAGCACAGCTATTTTGACTTTCTTTACCCCTGTGACGTCATTGTTGACCTGACTGGAGTAAAAATTGTAGACCTTGTCCGTGTGTACCCCACGCCGTTTACGACTTTTCGCTAACTTGCTTTGTTCTCGAGATCTCAGGGGGATGATATCCCCCCCCCGTCGGTTCTAAGTTGGCGCGGACCCCGTCGGTGCGCGAGTTAATATTTTGTGTGTTACTCATCTGTAAACTCATTATTGGGAACTTGCTTATCACTCCAATGCATAAAGAGGGGTGGGATAAGTTGTGTCAAAAAGAGATGTGCTTATCGTCTGTGTCATCCCTTTCAAAATCATTTTAAGGTAATTTGCTTTCTAATATTCTTTTATTCACCTCTTTCTGTGCCTTTCAGAGATAACCTAATCTGCCATGGCCAGATCTCTGTGCCCTACCATCAACACTGTGCAACTGACGAGGTTTGTTTTGCAGCCTTGCCACTATGCCGGTGAAGTCGGAGGCGCGGTCGCGCTGCTTCTTCGACCTGGAGGTGGACGGCGTACCGCTGGGCCGAGTGGTGTTCGAGCTGTTCAGCGATGTGTGCCCTCGGACGGCGGAGAATTTCCGCGCCCTCTGCACCGGAGAGAGGGGCCTGGGGGAGCGCACTCAGAAGCCGCTGCACTACCAGGGCGTCAAGCTGCACCGCATCGTGCGCGACTTTATGATCCAGGGCGGCGACTTCTCCGCCGGTAACGGCACCGGCGGCGAATCGATCTACGGCGGGACCTTCGACGGTGAGTGGCGGCTTGAGCGGCACCTTCGACGGTGAGTGGCGGCCTGAGCGGCACCTTCGACGGTGAGTGGCGGCTTTCAGGGCACATTTAACAGCGTTTAGCGGCATATTTGACGGTGAGTGATGAGTGGCAGCGCACTGTGGCACCTTTGACGGTGTACCGCGGCTCAGTAGACGTCAATAGCGGCGTACGGTGCAGCTTCCGCTCCCTATCTCCTGGAAGCTATCCATAGGATCTAAGTAGACCGTACATGACAATGAGAAGTCGAATTATTGTTTTTTTTTTTGCAGATGAGAATTTCGAGCTGGAGCACGACCGTCCGTTCCTGCTGTCGATGGCCAACCGCGGGAAGGATACCAACGGCTCGCAGTTTTTCCTGTGAGCAGCCCTGACAGTGCACTGGCTACGGCCGCCACTTGTAACGTCGAAAACCCCGGTCGACTTCGTCAGCTCTCAATATCGGTGCATTAGCGTTAACGAACAACCAGCACGAATCTGCTATCTAGTTAGCATGTTAACCCACGAGCCGCTGGGGGGGGGGGGCATAAAGTTGCCCCCCCCCCCTTTACGTTTTGTGAAATATCTCCGAAACCTGATGAGCTACGAACGTGAAACTTGGCATAGCTTCAAATGAATACCTAGGCAATGTTTGAGGAAAGTTTGGTGTTTGTAGCACCTAAGATGACGTCACAGTGACGTCATAAAGTTTTGCCGTTTTCCGATATGGACCGTTTCTGACGACGCTGAACATGAAACTCAACTGTAAATGAACTAGACAGCTGCTGCACCTGCTGTCATCCTAAAACATCTAACTACACTTCCATCTAGTTTCTGACCAATAATCGGTCCTTTATATTCGGTCCCATATATCTGATGTATCGTGAGGAATATGAGAGTCGCAATTCTATAATTTCACTTATGACGTCACTGTGACGTCATTTCAAATGGGATCAACACCAAATTTAGACACAACCTCGGCTAGGTATTCAGGAAGATGTGTGCAAAGTTTCGCTTCTCTATCTTTTCGCGTTGCGACGATATCGTCGCAGAAGTAAAGGGGGGGGGGCAACTATATGCCCCCCCCCCCCCCCCAGCGGCCGGCGGGTGACGCGGAGGCCCAGCGGCCGCCGGGTTAATGTGCTGATATTTTGAGGATGATGAATTCGAAATTAAAGTGTGGTCCAGCGATTTGATTGCAGACTGTTGGTTTGATTTATACCTATGCATTGAAGGTCATCAGGTGATGACGCTGCTAAATTTAGATGATACTGATTTTCGGCTATTTCTCAGCCGACTGTATATTTTGTTCCCTGTTGTTTTTGCTGACCCGTCACTGACACAGTGACCGCAGTGCCGTGTCTCTGTATGACTGCCACTGAACACACGCTGATCGTTTTCGTCTCTGCGTAGCGTGTGAGCTGTCCTGGAGGTTTACCGTGTGCCAACCGTTTGTTTTGTCGTTGTAGAACAACTCAGCCTGCTCCACATCTCAATGGGTGAGTTTCGCCGCCGAAACAACAGCGCACTGCCGTGTTAGTCGCTCCAACGTAAATTTAATGGACCAAATGCATTAACATATCTGATGTGATATTAAACTTGCTCAGATATTTTTTGTCGTTGATGTTTTGATCATATCTAAACGTTACTAAACGTAGATCGTGCCGAGTCTCCGTTACCTTGAATTTGGTGTCAGTTGAGCATTATGACGTGTGTGCTGCTCCTGTATCTCGCCGCTATGTCGCCACACCGGCCGCTGCGGTCCGGCCGGCGCGCTGACCGCCCCCCCCCCCCCGTCCGCCGGCAGCGTCCACGTAGTGTTTGGCCAAGTGGTGTCCGGCCAGGAAGTGGTCTCCCAGGTGGAGGCCGTGCCCACGGACAACAAGTCGCGCCCACTGCAGGACGTGCGCGTGGCCCGCTGCGGCCAGCTGGTGCTGCAGACCAAACACAAGGGTGAGCGCGCAGCGCTGCTGCTGCAGACCACACACAGGGGTGGCGCTTCTGGTCGCCGGGCCCGTGACTCGGATGTGGCGGGGAAACAGACGTAGGGCCGTCTTATCACAAGCACCTGACACCCCTCCGCAGCCAGTGTCAGTACCGGTGTGGGCGTGGTACCGGTGTCCGGCGCTGCAGGGTGCGCCGCTGTCAGTGGCGGTACGGCAGTAGTCCGTACGGCGCTGCAGGGTGCGCCGCTGTCAGTGGCGGTGCGGCAGTGGGGCGGGCCGGCGCTGCAGGGCGCGCCGCTGTCAGTGGCGGTACGGCAGTGGCGCGGGCCGTCCGGCGCTGCAGGGTGCGCCGCTGTCAGTGGCGGTACGGCAGTAGTCCGTCCGCCGCTGTCAGTGGCGGTACGGCAGTGGTACGGGCCGCCCGTCCGGCGCTGCAGGGTGCGCCGCTGTCGCCGCTGTCAGTGGCGGTACGGCAGTGGGGCGGCCCGTCTGTCCGGCGCTGCAGGGTGCGCCGCCGTCAGTGGCGGTACGGCAGTAGTACGGGCGGTCCGTCCGGCGCTGCAGGGTGCGCCGCTGTCAGTGGCGGTACGGCAGTGGTACGGCGCTGCAGGGTGCGCCGCTGTCAGTGGCGGTACGGCAGTAGTGTGGGCCGTCCGAGGCCGCTGCAGGGTGCGCCGCTGTCAGTGGCGGTACGGCAGTGGTACGGCCCGTCCGTCCCGGGCTGCAGGGTGCGCCGCCGTCAGTGGCGGTACGGCAGTGGTGCGGGTAGTCCGAGGCGGCTCTGACGCCCCACGCTCCGTGTATAACCGTCCGTTACATATGCCGCCGTGTCACGGGGAGTAGACGTGTATGGCGGCCAGTGGTGTCGGCGTCTGCGGCCTCTACCTGCCCTCGTACCTACATATATTCCTGGATAATCTTCCGGTCAGCAGTGAGCAAGACTTGCCCTTCAGAGACAGCAATGTTGGCATGCTGCTCCCAGACAGCTTTCTATTCTATGTATCTTTTGATGTGATTTGAATAAAAATGAACAGAAATATAAGGTATAGAATGAACGGATTAAATAGAATGAATAAGTAGAATGAATATAAATTTGTATGCTAGGTATCCGCAAGCAATCGCTATTCAGTCCATTAGGCACCAAAAGTCGCTGCTATGACATTGATAAACTTGCTTACCAAACTTGCACTAGTTTCAGTTAGGAGATTTTGATTTCCAATTTCGAATAATGAAACTGAAATCTGCCTTTATTTTGGGTGTCCTTACAGACAAAAAGAAGAAGAAGAAACGGGACCGGAGCGCGTCATCGGAGGAAGGCAAAAAGAAGAAAAGCAAAAAAGACAAGAAAGATAAGCATGCTAAGGAGAAAGTGCCGTAAGTTCGTTGTACCATTGAGCCCAATTAATGCATGCTGATTAACGAGACAAGGTTTTAGGGCATTCCCGATTTTTTTTTTTGCACAACCTGTATAAAGGTGATACCGGAAGAGGTACCTACCTACTGAATGTCTGGGTGCGATATCTGCATTACCTTTTTAGGAGATATCGAGGGAAGAAGACAGGGGGGGGGGGATTTCTTCCTCTTCCCCGGCTTTGCCAGTGCTGAACCGTAGAACCAGATTCGTTTAAATGGCAATTTATTGCATTTTCAAGCGCACCGTAGAGAAGGTCTCTGCCCCGGCTTTGCCGGGCAGAGAAGGTCTGCTTTATGACTGCCCATGACTGAGTTCAGTGACGGGCTGGTGCAGCGGCGGAGGCCCTTCGTTCCCTGTACCGGCCGCTGGCTCGCCGTCCCTGCGCCGTCGGCCTGACCGTCGGCCGTCCGTGCCGCCCGCAGCGCGCCGGAGCCGGCCGAGGGGGCGGAGGAGCCGGCCGGCGGCGAGCACCCGCTCACCACCACCACCGCCATCGACCCGGACGAGATCCCGGCCGTGCCCGAGAACCGCTTCCTGGAGCGGTCCGGCGGCGGCCGTCCCGACCGCGACCGTCCCGACCGGGACCGCGGCGACCGCGACCGCCCCGACCGCGGCGACCGGGACCGCGGCGACGACTCGCGCAGCCGACAGCGACGCCGCTCGCGCACCGAAATACGCGCCGGAAAAAAGGTCAAAGGGCGCGGCTTTCTGGTGAGTGATAGGCTAGCTGTTTGATAAGAGGCTGATGATGACGCCGCCCACATTGGGCCAGGCCGGGATGGGATCAAAGCACTGCGCCAGCGTCCTGAACTTCAACACTTCATTTGGACTACTGTATTGTATTGTGAGGCTTTGAACCTAACATTTGATGATTTAGTAGAGGCTTGAAGCCTTCAATGTGTTATTATAACCCATTCAAAATCATATGTTTTGGCACAATTTTTTTTTGTGCAGCTGCTGTGTATGAAGCTGACATGTGTTCGTTTTGAATTGTAGTTACTGAAATTATAGCGGATGTAGTGCAAAAAGGTATCGCCCGTACTTCGCTCCTGTCTCCGACTGATCGCAGCGCAGTAACTCCCCCTCCCCAACACATACGACCGATTGCCTCCACTCTGCAGCTCAAATGGCGGTACGGTGCCCACCGCCCGTCCCTTCCCAACACATACCCAGCCCGAGGGATGGTAGGGTGCCCACCGCCCGTCCCCTTCCCCAACACATACCCAGCCCGAAGAATGGTACGGTGCCCACCGCCCGTCCCCTTCCCCAACACATACCCAGCTCAAATGACGGTACGGTGCCCCACCGCCCGTCCCTTCCCAACACATACCCAGCTCAAATGGCGGTGCGGTTCCCCACCGCCCGTCCCTTCCCCAACACATACGCAGCCCGAATGACGGTACGGTGCCCACCGCCCGTCCCCTTCCCCAACACATACCCAGCTCAAATGACGGTACGGTGCCCCACCGCCCGTCCCTTCCCCAACACATACCCAGCCCGACTGACGGTACGGTGCCCACCGCCCGTCCCTTCCCAACACATACCCAGTCCGAAGGATGGTACGGTGCCCCACCACCCGTCCCTTCCCCAACACATACCCAGCCCGAAGGATGGTACGGTGCCCACGTCCGCCCGTCCCCTTCCCAACACATACCCAGCCCGAAGAATGGTACGGTGCCCACCGCCCGTCCCTTCCCCAACACATACCCAGCTCAAATTACGGTACGGTGCCCCACCGCCCGTCCCCTTCCCAACACATACCCAGCCCGAAGGATGTTACGGTGCCCACCGCCCGTCCCTTCCCAACACATACCCAGCCCGAAGGATGGTACGGTGCCCACGTCCGCCCGTCCCCTTCCCAACACATACCCAGCCCGAAGAATGGTACGGTGCCCACCGCCCGTCCCTTCCCCAACACATACCCAGCTCAAATGACGGTACGGTGCCCCACCGCCCGTCCCTATCCAACACATACCCAGCCCGAATGGCGGTACGTTGCCCACCGCCCGTCCCTTCCCAACACATACCCAGCCCGAAGAATGGTACGGTGCCCACCGCCCGTCCCTTCCCCAACACATACCCAGCTCAAATGACGGTACGGTGCCCCACCGCCCGTCCCTATCCAACACATACCCAGCCCGAATGGCGGTACGGTGCCCACCGCCCGTCCCTATCCAACACATACCCAGCCCGAATGGCGGTACGGTGCCCACCGCCCGTCCCCTTCCCAACACATACCCAGCCCGAAGGATGGTACGGTGCCCACGTCCGCCCGTTCCCTTCCCAACACATACCCAGCCCGAAGAATGGTACGGTGCCCACCGCCCGTCCCTTCCCCAACACATACCCAGCTCAAATGACGGTACGGTGCCCCACCGCCCGTCCCTATCCAACACATACTCAGCTCAAATGACGGTACGGTGCCCCACCGCCCGTCCCTATCCAACACATACCCAGCCCGAATGGCGGTACGGTGCCCACCGCCCACCGCGCGCTACCCCATCGGCATCGGTCGATAATTATGGCACGCAGAACCACACCTATATTATACACAGCTGACTGCAGGCTGGCTCTGACTGCGGGCTGGCCAATGTTTCCCCATCCACACAATATCCAACCGTATTTCTATCTCAATGTTATCCGAGTAGAGGTGAAATCAGCCTGGGTTCGGCTCGGGCTCACTGGCTGTGCGAGTTTGATGCTGTCTGGTAGCACGTCTGGAGGTTTCGTTGTAAGTTGCCGCCCCGGCCTACCATGCTGTATCTGCTTGTTAACTGTGGTAGCCACCTACTGTCTGTGGTAGCTACTGTCTGCGGTAGCCGCCTACTGTCTGCGGCAGCTACTGTCTGCGGTAGCTGCCCACTGTCTGCGGTAGCTGCATACTGTCTGTGGTCAGCCACCTACCGTCTGTGGAAGCTGTCTGCGGCAGCTACTGTCTGCGGTAGCTGCCTACTGTCTGGGGTAGCTGGGGTGTTCCACAGCAGATCGAACAAGCCAAAACACCCCACCTCTCAGATTTCGATGAAATTGTGTCTAGGCGGTTAGCTGTGCCATAGATTCATAATCATGCTGTCTAATCATACTCATACTGTCTGCGTATAACTGTGTGCATACTGTCTGTGTTAGTTGTTCATAACTGTCTGCGGTAACCTCCTACTGTGTGTGGTAGCTGTCTACTGTCTGTGGTAGCTGCATAATGTCTTAAGTAGCTGTCCACTGTCTGTGATTTACTGTCTGCCGCCGTTGGTAGCTGCTTAATGTCTGTGGCAGCTGCCTGCTGTCTGTGATATCTGTCTGCTGACCTGCCTGCTGTCTGTGATATCTGTCTACTGACCTGTCTGCCGTCTGTGATATCTGTCTGCTGACCTGCCTGCTGTCTGTGACAGCGCTATGATCCTGAGATGGCCAGGTCCCGCAGCCGCACGCCGCCCCACTGGCGCGTCGCCCAGAAGCGCACCATCAAACTGAGCCAGTTTGAGGTGAGACCGCCGCCCGCAGCCTGCCGGCGACCTCCGAGCCGCGGTGAGCCGGCCTCCTGCCGCTTATTGGAGCCCAGATCTTTGTACCGCCTTACGGTAACGGATATGCTGTGAACTTGTGCCTGGATTCGGTTATCCACGGGCTTTGTAGTAGCCCTGCGCGCACATGCCTTTGGAAATGAATGCATCCTACTGGGAAGGTCGTCGATCTGAGAGGGTTTAAGTGTTCACCGATTTATCGCTGGTTTCAATCGCTTCAGTGCAGAATGTCAGATTCTGCGGTCAGTATGGGAGTCACACTCACTTCTGCCCGCCTGTGGCGTGAAATCGTCTAATGCTCTATCGTGCACGTGTTGGACGATCTGTGAGCTTGGCGTATGGTGGTGAAGCTCGGATAACCGGTGAAGCTAACTATTGCCCTAAGTAGTGCTGTTTCCGCGCAGTTTCTGACGTGTTTCCGCGTTTCTGGCCGGCAGAGGATGAAGGAGCAGGAGAGCCGTCGCGCCGAGGAGCTGAAGGCCCGCGAGGAGCAGCGTCAGAAGCGGCACGCCGAGCGGGACCAGCAGGAGCGGGAGCGACACGCCGAGCGGGACCCGCAGGAGCGGGAGCGGGAGCGGCACGCCGAGCGGGACCCGCAGGAGCGGGAGCGGCACCAGCAGGAGCGGGACCAGCGGCACAGGTGAGCGCGCCGCCCGGCGGGCCGGCGGCAGCACCGTCACCCGAGCGCGCACACCGGCCGCTCACACTGTAAATCGCCTACACCCGGGGGTTGCTCAGAATACCTCAGTTTGGTACTGACATAACATAACTTCTAAGGGGAAGCATTTGTCCGGCTCCTCTACAAAGATAAGACACACTTGTAAAGTGCTGGCATTAGTTTCCCAACTGTTTTGTCGAGGGAAGATATGTTTTCATCTTTTTATATTACATAAACGCATCCTCCAAGAAAGGATATTTGGTGTTTCGAAATCATCGAAATGTTGCTATTTTCACACACGAAGCCACTCACTGCCGAAGGTCATATAATATAAAATGGACACGTTTGGTTAGAGAAACGAATAGTTGAGACTCAAGAGCTGCAAATGGCATGCCATTATTCAGGGATTTGTGGCCGATGCTCAGTGAAAAATCCGTGTTTAATGAGCATTTACTTGCTCATGTATAATATGCCGTAAGTAATTGTTAAATCCGTAATGCACGAAATTCCCTCTGGCGATATAGTATTGGCGAAAGACTACTAATACATAAAGCCGTTTATTTCAATGTTTTTATTAGTTGGTTGAACAATTATTGAAGCATGCACTCTACACAGTTTTCCTAATTAGCGCGCAAATTACGGAGATCCGGCTACGAACTCTTATTAATTAGTGTACATCAATTAGTGTTCATCTGATAATATAGTATTTTTGACAGCGCCAGTTGTAAATTGGGTGTCGGTAATTTTCAGCTGTAATCCAGGCGACAACAAGCCGAAAGCGGCACCACCGATAGCAGCTCCCTCCGGATTATATTTGCACCTGATAACACTGGCCTTTTCGTGCTTACGGCGTCCCTGCAGCCTCCCATATTGTCCTTATCCGTACTCCCGTCCTTGTGCCGTGACAGCAACATGATTGCATCTTCGACGGGTCATATGGTTTCTCGGGAATCAAGATGAATGAGAAAATGACAAAACTCTGCTGTAGCTGGTGAGAGACGTGGTTAACTAGGCATTCTTACGAGATTGTGTTTGATACTGAGGTAGGTAACGTTAATACAAATTAACCCGCGCCCCGTAGGGGGGGGGGGGGCCGAAACGCCCCCCCCCCCCCTGTCCTTTTCGGTCGATATCTCCTAAACGGCTGGAGATATCGCCACCAAACTTTCAGGACCCCTCCGGGCATCAATTTTACACATTGTGACCAAAAATTTTTCCAGAGGCTGTGATAGGTTGGCCACAAATGACGTCAGAGTGACGTCATGTTCTGTCATTTTCGACCGAAAAAAGACCTTCGCGAGAAGACCTGTCAGGCCTACAGCTTTGAAGATACAGAAAAATGATCAAGACATAAAAGGTGTAGAATTGACAGGGCTACAAAACTGCTATCTCGGATTTTTGAAATTTTTGAGTTTTGATCCCCAAAAATCAAAAAAGCATTTTTTTGGATATATTAGCCAAAAAATCCAAAAAGTTTTTTGAGTTTCGAAAAAACCGGAATATATGTGATAGTACCTACCGTCTTCTATCTACATACCAAATTTCAGATCGATACCTCGTTTTTTGGCCAAGTTATAGCGAAAAAAACTGTTCAAAAATGATGACGTCAAATTTTCAAACTCAATTTTTGGCAATTCTAGAGCTCGTAGAGCAAAACAAAAACCACCATTAGACTCCCCGTGACAAGCTGCATCGAATGGATACCCATTTTATGCAAAAATATCAACTTTGAAATTTGACCTAATTTGACCTGACCTTGACCTGACCTTCACCAAAACGTGACCTAGGCTGGCCCCAAAGGCTGCCTAACCCACATAATCGCATTTGTCATGTAAAACGGACCATAAAACATGTATCACACGACACATTCATATTGTGACCCCCGGTGACCTGACCTCGCTGTGACCTGACCTGGTATCAGTGACCTCAGATAGCAAAGTATGTGTTTGACGAACAATATACCATCGATGGTTTTCAATAAATTACCAATTTACTCGATTTCACAGCACATTTCTTGAATTGCCTGTGAACGGTGAAAATCTGACCTTTGACCTGACCTGTGACGTCATCGGTTTGACCTAGGTCAATGAAATTTGGTCACAAGGTAGTTCCCGGGTAGGGCTATCAAACACCGTTTGAATTTTGAAAATCGGCCGGTAACTTTCCGAGATCTTAGGGGGGGGGGGCCGAAACGGCCCCCCCCCCCCCTACGGGTGGTAGGGTCCGCCGGTAGCCCTACGGGGCGCGGGTTAAGATACAACATGGTGCTATGTTTTGCACGCTTCTGATCCAACTGGGGCTGTACAGTGCTCGATTGAAAGGCTTAACGAAGCTGCAGCGTACGTTAAAAATCCACTTACTGTTACGTAACGATAACAAGAAAAACACTGCAGAACCAGTATTAAAGTATGCGGATTAAAGTATAACCACCTCGAGGCGCAGGCCGTATTACGCAACTAGTTAAACACCTGAGGATGTCAGAGATCCAATGTTTTTTCTTCGTCCCAGGCGCGGAACTAACCTAAGGTCCCACGCTGTCGTATCTGAAGTGCCGGCCGCCCTATGTGCTGAGCGCGGCATGTCACAGAAAAGAACTGCCTGCCGAACCCCCGCCCAGCAGAGGGTGTCAGCCCTCTGCGGTCCGCGGATTACCTCCCTGTCCAGCTCAGAGGGAGGTATCACCGACAGCCTTGGTCCGCAGTCTTCCTGTATCGATTACACTATCGGCCACCGTGCCGAGTGTCAAAGTCGTATACGTCTCCGATAACTTATGGGCGACGCAGTGCTGGGCAGGTTGGGGCGCAGATGTGGTCTGCCTGATAAGCTGCCAGTCCCGCAGTTTTGACACGTGCCGCAGCGGCGCGGTGGTCGGCCGACCGTGAGCCGGACAGGCTGGACGTTCTTCGACCCCTTTAAAGTGGCTCACACTCTGGTAGGGGTGTCTCAAACTTCTAAACGCTTAAGTGTTCTATCTCCGCTTCAAAAGTTGCTACGAATTTTAATGTGATGGTCATGAGTGATGACCTGATATAAAACTTCCTGCTGCAGGTCGGTCGATTTATCTCGAAGCGAGCAATGATTTGTTCACGTTTTAAGGCACCTTTCAACCACAAGCTATTGTTTGAACCCCAGATAGTTTTTAATGGCACGTCCTTATGACTTCACACCCGTGACGCTGACGGCACCGTACCCATCACCCGACCAAGTCGCCGGCGCCTGGTTCACCGGCATTATTTGAGCTGTCCATCAGGTTTGTCTGTGGTGAGTCCGTGCCACACCTCTCAGAAGGCCGGCCAGCCGCCGTCCCTGCACCACGCTGTGGTCTTTTTTTAGTGAGCCCCGACCACCGGCCTTGGTGAAAATAGGCACCACAATACCTGGCACCGCCCGCCCCCCGGGACGGGGCCGCTCCCTCATGGACAAAACACTGAAGCGCCGGCAGCGGCCCTCGCGGACACTGTGCTTTGTGTTGACAATCTTCTTATGCGGCACGACATGCCAACCCCTGGGCGCTCTGGGCTGAATGGGGAGCTTCCTCGCGGTCGCGGAAACCAGACAGTTGTGCGTCTCTGTCAGCTGTATCCTATTACCGTATTCAACGGAGACTCGACAATCCAGATAATCTTATTTTAGCTTCTTAGACGCCACCAAGTTGCAGCGTTTCTATTGGATTTTGTGCTGATTCTCACAAACATTTACTGAAGCCTTTTGGATGGCCTGAGACCGTTTGCTGCTTCCATATTGTAGGTAACTGTCGTTTTAGACACAGAACGTTAGCCATTGCCGTTTGCCGGCCTTGTTGCCAGTTTGCGAAAGACGTGGCCTCGTCTTTAGTCGTTTGGAGGGCCTTAATTTGAAGCGCCCCTGCTCGGTCAGTGTGGTCTCCCAGCATGGTCCTTTTTCCAGCTTTGGCACCGCAAAAAATGTTCACCACTAATTGATTTTTCGCGTACTTCGTACTAGTACTTCCCAGTCTCATCGGCAGCTCTTCACATCGCCAGCCCGCCTCGGTGTCTCCCCAGCAGAGGTGGGGTACGGCCCTCCGGAGCCGGCGCCCCCACTCTCGCGGCGGACACAAGGTCGGGCCTTCCGTTGACGTCAGACGGGGCCGGGAGCGCCTCTTGGTGACGTACGCTCAGATCTATTGCGTTCTACCTGTTAAACCTTCGAGAGTCATCTTTGCCGTGCATTAACCTGTCGAATATCAACGGATCGTGCTATCAGTGCAACCAATAGGACGCCTTTTGGGGCGACAAACGAGCGAGTGAGAGGGTTTTGCGTAGATAAGTTTTTTCGAGTGAGCCTTGCACGTCCGGTATCAAGGAAGTACTTCAAACTGAGCTGTGCACGGCACCGTGCTAACCGGTGTCTAACGGCGTGCCAAATTTGAGCGCAATCGGCCCAGCCGTTCTTAAGATCTGGAAGCGTCGCCCTGCATGTGCGCACGTGCGAGCTGGAACCCAATTGACTTGTGCACGGCGCCCTTCTCGCCGGTCCCTAACCGTGTACCAAATTTGAATGCAATCGTTCCAGTCGTTCTCGAGATCTGAAAGTAACCCCTGCGCGTGCGCACGTGCAGTAGCAACCCAACCGTGACAAATGGAAGCATGTGAGGTTTCCCGTTTCAGCGCAATCGGCCCAGAAGTTACCGAGTTATTGTAATCGTTACAAAACTGACGTTTCTTCGTTTTGCACGCGGCGGATGCAATAGGGGTCACCCACATGCATCGGGATAGTCCAATAGTTGATAGAAGGGATGAAGCTACATTATACATACCCTACAAAAATACCGTGTCCAGTGTTTGCGAAGATATAAGCCTCGCAAAAGCGTCCCCATGGCCGGCATGCCGTTTAAACTGAGAAATTTCTACTATTCCACAAAAGAGTACGAACTATTCTACGCAAGACTCCGCTCGCTCGCAATCAGCCGAGAAAAGATGCGCTAGGCACACCTTGACTGTGAACGGTGCCTTATTTAGTTGCGGCTGAATAGTCCGTTCCCGCGACGCTGCCCGAATACAGTTCCCCAAAATGCGTCACTCCCGTCAGCCGGGCTCGGGAAGGATCGGGTCTGCGCGTTCCAAGAGTTGCTGCTTGAAAGCTTGTCAGTTTTATTGCAGGGCGGTCCAGGCAACAATTCAAGCGAGCTAACAAGTCGCACGTAACTGCCGGCTTATGGGTGCGGAGATATCCGGTTGGCCGACCGCCTCCGGCCACATCTGACCGACACGGTCCGGTGTGGCCGTGGCTCAACCAGTATCGGCCGCGACCCCGACCAGTCTTACCCGTGACCCCGACCTACCCGCGACCCCGACCAGTCTTAACCGTGACCCCGACCTACCCGCGACCCCTACCAGTCTTACCCGTGACCCCGACCAGTCCCTGCCGCGACCCCGACCAGTCTTACCCGTGACCCCGACCTACCCGTGACCCTGACCAGTCTTCCTTGTGACCCCAACCAGTATCTGCCGCCACCCCGACCAGTCTTACCCGTGACCCCGACCTACCCGCGACCCCGACCAGTCTTCCTTGTGACCCCAACCAGTATCTGCCGCGACCCCGACCAGTCCCCAGTCCCTATTGGACCCTGACTATCAGCTAGCCAGTCCCTCTGGACACGGACCGCTACCTAACCAGCCCCTGCTGGGCCCAGTCCATCAGCTGGGTCCCTGCCGGGTCCGGACTGCCTGTTAGCCCGTCGCTGCCGGGCCCGGACTGCCTGTCAGCCCGCCGCTGCCGGGCCCGGACTGCCTGTTTGCCCGTGGCTGCCGGGCCCGGACTGCCAGTCAGCCCGCCGCTGCGGGGCCCGGACTGCCAGGGGCTGGTCTCGGTCCGTTGATGTCACTGCCGGCTGACGCTCGACTGCGTTGTTGTGGCGGCCGCCTGGGACCGCTGTGGGGTGGGCGAGCCGGGCCGGTTCCGGCCTCCGGATCCGGCGCGCGCCCGCCGGGGATGGGTCGGCCTCGGCTCGTCAGCGCCGGCCGGCCTCTCGGCGTCGGCGGCGGCCCGGCTGACGGAGCTCTACGCTGACGTTTACGAGACGGCCGCCGCCTCTCGCCCTCTTACCTAACTCCCAGCTGGCTGTCAGTGCGGACTGCGTTATCGGCGGCTGTTTGACTCGGGACCCATGCTTTTTAAGCACGCAGGCATCACTGCATACGTTGGTTCTGGGAAATCCGATGAAAAAAAAAACTGCACTGAAGTTTTATCCGATTAATCATGATTCTTCTGACTCAGTGATTGGGAAATTGGGAATGCCAACCATCCGTGCATTTGATGACGGGTTTCCCACTGCAAATTTGGGGGGTTTCTCCTCACTGCCTGGGTGTGACTGAAAATGAGGAGGTACTGCCTCGCCTTCTCTCCGACGGTGTTTCATTGGCTCTAATTTATTTGTACTTGCCCTCCACCCTCGACTGAGTGATAATACCAGGACACCCGGAATTTGAATATTAGCATGTAGTTCAGTTTGTCCCGGAGGTGTGGCCCTCCTGAAGAAAATAATGGAAAACATCTTGTGTATTTCGGATATTGGGCATACTAGAAGCACACTGCACTGCATACTGCATACCTACTGCATACAGTAAAATACGTACCAATTACCAAACTCGGCCGGTGATAAATTTTCAAGACCTCATTCCTTAACACGGACGTATAAATAAACGTCCATACTACGGACGTTTAATTATACGTCCGTGTTCCTTACTGATTGTGAACTCGGCCTTTGGTCTCGTTCAAAAATCCAGTAAGGACCTCGGTCTCGAAAATTTATTTACACCCGCCTCGTTCAGTATGATATACAGAACGGCGATTTGCTACCTGTCGCGGTCACCGTTAGCACATGCAGTCCTGTGGACGGTGATTGCTTCTGTGGAGGTTGGTGGGGTGACGGGGTGCTATTGCGGGTGCCTTGAGCTCCTTTTTTTTCTCATCAGTTCAGATGTGGTGGTCTTTGGCTGTTGTCCACGGTTAGTATAGGCTGTCGACTATCGAGTAAGACCGATTGCGGCAGAATATACCTGTCAATATGCAGTGCTACGTAGTACAAACGTGAGGACGTGCTTAAAGTAGCAGAACGTACTTACATTACAAACATACATAAGGCTCCTGCTTCTAACTATGGTTACTAATGGGACTTACCACTATTGACCCACTATTGACAAGGGGGAGGGGGGGGGGGATTTTGTCACTCCTACTGCTGATTATTCACTAGACACCGTCCACAAGACAACTAGAGTTTTAATAATGTGCCAATCTGTTTTTTATAGCTTATAGCTCATTTCTACATCGTTTTGAAGTGCGTTTTTTTTTTTTGTCGAAAACGTCTTTCAAATTGTAACAAAGGTGACTTCACTACCTAGGTAAGCTAGTCAAAGCGCTCCTTCCGGCCGGTGTGTGTTCTCAAATGGACGGTGCCGGTGGTCGTGTTCCGCCGTCCCGCTGTCGGTGGGCGTGTTCCGCCGTCTGTCACGCCGCTATCGGTGGCTCTGTTCGCAGGCACAGGAGTGAGCGGAGTGAGGAAGGTGCTGAGAAGGAGCTGACGGAGCCGGCCGACCAGCGCGGGGCCAGCAGCGACCAGCGCAGGGCCAGCAGCGACCAGCGCAGGGCCAGCAGCGACCAGCGCGCGGCCAGCGCCGACCGCCCAGGTGCGTTCATTGACCGGCGCGCGGCGCATCAGCCGCAGCTGCCGGTCACCGCACCTCGCACGCAATGTGCCAGTAACGGTGCCGGCCAACACCTGATCCCGATTAGCCGCCCTAACTCCTAACCACGGCCTTTCTTGCGCCGCTGGCACATAGATGCCTTGACGTATTATATACCATTGGCTTATGCTCTCGCTGACCTGTTAAAATTTGCCTGTCAGAAAGAATTTACATGACAAGTCACGCATGATTTACTGGGGGCTCGCTATTAACCCGCGCCCGGCTGGGGGTCCTGGATTTCCACGCCCTGCTGGGGGGGGGGGGGTGTGTTTGAACACCCCCCCCTTGTAACTCGGCTCCTGGGCCACGTAGCGATACGCGGAAGGCGGCGTTCGAAAGAGCGTCAAAAACAATGACGAAATCACTTCGGTCAATTTTTTGGTCAGGTCAAAGGTCAGGTCACCAGAGGTCATTGAAGGCAAAATTTCGCCGACAGGTCGAATATCGAAAATTTCCAAGAAGCCAACGCATAACTCGGGAACCAATAGAGCTACAGCGCCGCGGAAAAGCGCATTCGATAGCCCTATTAACGCCCTTTCTGAGTAATTCTCTCAGATTTGACCTAACGTCAACGGTTTTGCCTGCAGGGGGCAAAAACTGCAAAAATAGCCGGTTTTTTCGGAAACAGTTTTTCGGCAATAACTTTTGACCCAAGCCTTGTACGAGCTTACTTTTACCGGCATCGTGTTCCTCTCGCCAAGACGCATCGAATGAACTATAACTTGACCTTGAAAGGTCAACTTGAAAATTTGACCTCAGGTCAAGGTCATGACCTGACCGGAAAGGGTCATGTTGCATATCAGTCGATCTGTATCGTCGAGCTGAACACATCTAAGGCGTTTTCATCGCTCTAGCATGCCTCTATCAAAAGTTATTTGCGAAAAACTGTTAGATACAATTCGTGACCTAAGATGACCTCAGGGCATAAACAAGGGTCACGGACACCATTTTCATGTTCAGTGTGACTAAACCACTTGTAATTCAGTGTTTGGGAGTGTTTATAATGTCTTTCGTCCAAAAGAGGCGCATTGCAATTTTCTCCCATTGACTTATAATGGGGAGGGTCGCAAAATTGACCTGACCTTAGGTCACCGATATCAAAATTCCGAGATATACATTTTATAGATACTGTTACTCTTATCAATCGCTGAAAGTTTCAAAGCGATCGGTCACTCGGTGTAGCTATGACAGACATTGAAACTTTTTTATGAGGTGAGGTCACTTCAAGTGACCTGGTGACCTGACCTTGAATGACCTTGGTCTGAAATTTTCACAACATGTGTAGAATTGATGTATGATAAGGTATACCAAAAACGGCGTCGCTCCGCGCCGCCGTTTTTGAGATATTCGCGAAAAACCACAAGGGGGGTGTTCAAACACCCCCCCAGCAGGGCGCGGGTTAACCCGCGCCCCGTTGGGCTCAGCAACGCGCCCTGTTGGGGGGGGGGGGGGCAATTTGCTCCCCCCCCCCCCAGATCTCGAGAACCACGCAACCTAGCGACAAGCGGCAAACGATGTTGGATAGCTCTATCAGGGAACTACCTCGTGACCCAATTTTATTGACCTAGGTCAAACCGATGACGTCACAGGTCAGATCAAAGGTCGAATTTTCACAGTTTACAGGTATTTCAAGAAATGCGTTATAAAATCGAGTAAAATGCATTTCATTGAAAAACATCGATGGGGGAAACGTTCATCAAACACATATTTTGCTATTTGAGGTCAGTGATACCAGGTCAGGTCACTGAGGGTCACAATATGAAAATATCATGTGATGCATGTATTATGGTCCATTTTATATGTCAAATACGATTATGTGTGTCAGGCAGCCTTTGGGGTCAGTTTAGATTATGTTCTGGTGAAGGTCAGGTCAAGTTAGATCAAATTTCAAAGTTAATATGTTTGCATAAAATGGGTAACGATTCGATGCAGCTCGTCACTGGGAGTTCGATGGTGGTCTTTGTTTTGCCCTATGTGATCTAGAATCGCTAAAAATTGAGTTAAAAAATTTGACATCATTTTTGAACAGCTTTTTTCGCTATAACTTGGCCAAAAAACGAGATATCGATCTGAAATTTGGTATGTATATAGAAGAGCGCAGGGACTATCACATATATTCCGGTTTTTTCGAAATTCGGATTTTTATTTTTTATTAGTTTTTCTGTAAAAAAATCAATTTTAGAATTTTTGGGGTCAAAACCCAAAATTTTGAAAATCCGAGATAGCATTTTTGTAGCGCTTTTGTCTACCAGACCATATAAAGAACTTTGAAATTGCTTGGTAACTGTAGATTTGGTGAGCGTTTCAAGATTGCATGTTTTTTTTGCTCATTTTGCTCGAACATGACCTCAGTTTGACCTCAATAACTCCTGACCTAAGGTGACCTAAGACTTGAAATTCGGTGTGAAGGTGTTAAATTGATGCCCGGCGGCGGCGGCGCTGCGCGCCGCCGTTTTCCTGCTATTCAGGAAAAACCACAGGGGGGCCAAATTAGTCCCCCCCCAACGGGGCGAGGGTTAATGAATCACCCAAGTGACTCGAATGAATGATCACTACCGACATAGGCGTAGGAACAGGGGGGGGGGGGCCAGGTAGGCAAGTGCCCACCCACTTTTCGAGGTGGGGGGGCCAACCATGTGTTTTGGCCCACCCACTTTTTACTCGAGGCCCCTCGTCTCGATTTGAGAAGACGTCGTCACCTTCCAGAATAAACAAACTCGGTAAAAATAAGTTCCACGAATTCCGCCCACGCACGGACTCCAAGGGGCCGTGATGGATCTAAGGAGGCCCTCTGTTCATACTTGTCAGTCGAAGCCCTGAGACCGATGGCCTGAGAGACCCTAGTGGATCTGAGGAGGCCCAATATCCACACTGGTCTGGGGAGGCCCCTGACACTGGCGGTCTGGGAGGCCCCCTCTATCCACACTAGTCAGAGGTCTGAGACTGGTGTTCTGGGAGGCCCCTCCATCCACACTAGTCAGAATAGGCCCCTGACACTGGCGGTCTAGCCGAGGCCCCCTACCCTCACTAGTCAGAGGAGGCCCCTCTATCCTCAATAGTCAGAAGAGGCCCCTGAGACTGATGGTCTGGGAGGCCTATCCATCTACACTGTAGTCAGAGGAGGCCCCTGAGACTGATGACCTGAGAGACCCTTATAGTCTCACCAGGCAGAAGAGGCCCATGAGACTGAACGACTGAGAGGCCCTTCTATTCATACTGGCCACAGGAAACCCCCAAAACTTTCGGTCTGGGAGGTCCCTCAATCCGGCACCAGTCAGAAGTCCCCTGAGACTGATGACCTGGGAAGCCCTTATATTCACACTAGGCAGAGGAGGCCCCTGAGACTGATGGTATGAGAGGCCCTCATATTCACACCAGTCAGAAGAGGCCCCCGAGGCTGATGGCTGTGAGGCCCTTCTGTTCATATAACTGGCCACTGGAGGCCCCTGAAACCGGTGGTCTGGGAGGGCCCTCTATCCACACTAGTCAGAAGAGGCCCCTGAGACCGATGGTCTGAGAGGCTCTTATATTCATACTGGCCACAAGAGGCCCCTGAGACTGATAGTCAGAGAGGTCCACTCCTAATGAATCTGAGGGGGCCCTCTATCCACATTTACACTTTCCTAGGAGGCCCCCGAGACTGATGGTCTGAGAGGCCCTTTTATTTACACTGTCCACAGGAGCCCTCTGAGATTAATGGTCTGAGAGGCTCTTCTATTTATACTAACCAGAGCCCCTAGGATTGATGGTCTAACAGGCCCTTCTATTTCTACTAGCCAGAGGAGGCCCATGAGACTGATGTCTTAGAGGCCCTTCTATTCAAACTAGGCAGATGAGGCCCCTGAGAATGATAGTCCGAAGAGCCATGCGGCGGCAGCTGGCCGTGGCCATATTTCGGCTCGGTAGGGCCCCACAGAGCTCATGAGAGCACCTCAAGGGCTCCTAAGTAGACACGCTTATCCCCATAAGGGTGCCACGCCGGCTTCTGAAGGCTCCTTGTAGGCATCTAAGGGCCCTTTTCTGGCCTCTAACGGCTCCACCCGCCTGTGATGGTTCCACACCAGTGTTTATGAGCGCCACACAGCGGCGCCTTTGAGGGTCATACTAGTGTCTCTTAGGGCCCTATATCGGTGGCTCTGGGGGCCCCACACCGGCGCCTCTGTGGGCCACCACACCTGTGCATCTCAAGGCTCTATAGGTACATCTGAAGGCCCCACACCGGTGACTCTGAGGACTCACCGGCTTCTAAGAGCACCATGTTGATGTCTAACGGCTCCACAAGGCCGCTGAAGGCACCACACAAGCTCTCACTGAGCTCTAATGTCCATGTACCGGCCACTCAGGGATTTAAGCCAGCACATTCATAGCTCCACACCAGCAATTGTAAGGGCTTCACACTGAAGTATCTGAGGGTTCCACACCGGCGTCTCTAAGGGCCCCATACCGGCGTCTCCGAGGATCCACATCTGGCGGGCACCCATCAGCGACTGAAGGTCCCACACCGTCGACTCCGAGAGCCCCATCTGCGTCTGGGAGCACCATGCCGTCTCTAAGAACCACAGCGGCTCCTCCGTGCGAAAGATGGGCGTCTGCATGCCAAAGGGGAGCGGTTCTGAGACAGTAGGGCACCTACGTGCAATAGAGGGCGCCTATGAAGCCCATAGGGGCGCCTCAATGCGAAAGAGGGGCGCCTCTGAGGCCTACATATATGGGCGTCCACATGCAATAGAGGTCTGCAAATTGCAATTGATCAATGCCATGGGGGTGCATTGATAAGAAACAGGGGCGCCGGCATGGCAAAGAGAGACGCCTTCAAGTGTCTATAAAAGAGAGACCTATGATAAGCGCACATTGTATGCGACAACTGTGGGACATATAGGGATGTCTCTGATGACTATACATAGGACGCTTATATTCCAAAGGGGGCGCCTATGAAGCTAATGGGGCACCTGGGAAACGAGGAAGACATTTGTGTAAGGGTTTTCAGGGGTCATGCGCCGTTTGCGGCAAATAGATTCTAAAAAAAAAATCGGAAAGGGAATAAGTTTTAACCCGCGCCCCGTTGGGCTCTGCCGAGCAACGCGCCCGGTTGGGGGGGGGGGGCCATTTTGGCCCCCCCCCCTAAGATCTCGAGAACCACGCAACATAGCGACAAGCGGTAAACGGCGTTGGATAGCCCCAACGGGGAACTACCTTGTGACCCAATTTTATTGACCTAGGTCAAACCGATGACGTCACAGGTCAGGTCAAAGGTCCAATTTTCACCGTTTACAGGCACTTCAAGAAATGCGTTGTAAAATCGAGTAAAATGCATTTCATTGAAAATCATCGATGGGGAAATGTTCTTCAAACACATATTTTGCTATTTGAGGTCACTGATACCAGGTCAGGTCACAGAGGTCAGGTCACGGGGGGGTCACAATATGAAAGTGTCGTGTGATACATGTTTTATGGTCCATTTACATGACAAATGCGATTATATGGGTCAGGCAGCCTTTGGGGCCAGCTTAGATCACGTTTTGGTCAAGGTCAGGTCAAGGTCAGGTCAAGGTCAGGTCAAATTAGGTCAAATTTCAAAGTTAATATTTTTGCATAAAATGGGTATCGAATCGATGCAGCTCGTCACGGGGAGTTCAATGGTGGTCTTTGTTTTGCCGTACGAGGTCTAGAATTGCTAAAAATTGAGTTCAAAAATTTGACGTCATCATTTTTGAACAGTTTTTTCGCTATAACTTGGCCAAAAACGAGATATCGATCTGAAATTTGGTATGTATATAAAGAGCGCTGGGACTATCACATATATTCCGGTTTTTTCGAAATTCGGAAAAAATTTGGATTTTTTCAAAGTTTTTCTAAAAAATCAATTTTTTGATTTTTTTGGGTCAAAAACCAAAATTTTGAAAATCCGAGATAGCAGTTTTGTAGCGCCGCCTTTTGTCTACTAGACCATATAAAGAACTTTGAAATTGCTTGATAACTGTAGATTTGGTGAGCGTTTCAAGATTGCATGTTTTTTGCTCATTTTTGCTCGAACATGACCTCAGTTTGACCTCATAACTCCTGACCTAAGGTGACCTAAGACTTGAAATTTGGTGGAAGGTGTCAAATTGATGCCCGGGAAGGTACTGAAAATTTGGCGGCGCTGCGCGCCGCCGTTTTCTTGCTATTCAGGAAAAACCACAGGGGGGGGGGCCAAAATGGCCCCCCCCCCAACGGGGCGAGGGTTAAAATGGTGCGGACTTCCCGCACTATTTGCTTAAGCGGTTACGCCCCTGGTACATCTGCCCGATCTCAGAAGCTAGATTTGGAGGTCATACTTGAAAGCAGCCAGCAGGACGAGGCAAAAGTTGGGGGCCCCTGAAAATAGGAGGCCCCTGGAAAAGGAGGCCCCTTGACAGGTGGCCCACCCACTTTTCATGACGTTCCTACGCCCGTGATGGACATAACACCACCAAAACGAACCTACTGCCTCCACATGGGCGAAGACCACGGCCTAATTGAGCACAACAATAATCAAATTTAGAGACATGTTAGTGTGGAGAGCAAATAGATATTATAGGATTAAATTGGACTTACTCCACAAGAGAATCGTTTTCGGTCGGAGCTTTCGACATGATTACATGTCCTCTTCAGCGAAGGTCGGTAATCGCGGCGAAAATAAAACGTTCGGGTCGAATCGAATCGCACAAGGTTCTTGTGCGATTCGATTCGACCCGAACGTTTTATTTTCGCCGCGATTACCGACCTTCGCTGAAGAGGACATGTAATACATGTCGAAAGCTCCGACCGAAAACGATTCTCTTGTGGAGTAAGTCCAATTTAATCCTATAATAATAATCAAATTGGTACTGTTTGCCACCAGATATTCCCTCGTGCATCCAAATGTGAAATTTAGTATCCAAATCAACGATTTTCAACCATATTTGTTTTCAGCACCTTATCATTAACTTTTAAGATTAATGGTTTGGGTGGTTGTGGGTGACATGGCGCGAGCCATTACCGGTGCGGAGGTGTTCTCAAACGCGGTGCGAAGTGTGTGCCGGGTCCACATCAAAAGTCAGGGGAGGAGAGAGCACAAAGGGAGCCGGCTGAATCCCGTGACATGTTCCTGGCGGACATTGCCGGTCTGCAGCTGTCGCTGGAGGGCGACATGTTCTAACACAGCCGGGCTCACGCTCCGGAAATGATCCGCGAGGTGGCCAAAGTCATCGGCATTCCTGGACTACTTCGAGAAGACGGTGCTCGAAGAAAACCCTGCCTTTCATGAAGGTGTGCATCATGGTTCCCCAAGTACCAAAATAACAGACTAGAAGCTGAGAATGGGGTCATCAAGCGCCTCTTTCCGTGCCGTGAGCAGCTACCATTAGACCAATGGCTCGGATAAGCCGAGGTGGATATCGCCAGGAACTGGCTGGTGGCCCTCGGAAACAGGCGGACCACGTGCAGCCGCCCGGAGCCGACACCGGCCGCGCTGACGGCAGCCCCTCAGTGGACCCGCGGCGCCCAGCGGCTGAGTAGTGACTGAACACGACCAGCGGATCCTCACCTCTGCGGGTGGAGCGGCTGAGTTGGGTGAGGCCGCTGTGCAGTGTATGTACACGGCCGATGTGCTCGCCCTGAAGCGAACGTATCTGACACGCTCGTACCGCTGCGGCGGTCGGGTATCACCTCGACGTGGCAGGGAAAGAGGACGTAGAATCCTTGCGATGCTCGTGTCGGATGTGCTCGAAACGGAACCTGTGTTAGCATGTCTAGGGTTTCGGGAGCCGCGGGGGACTTGTAGGATCCCAGAAGCTGCGAAGGTTCTTGCGATAGGCCAGAAAAGGAAGCGAGGTAGCAAGGGGCTGTTCAAGGCAACCGGAGTGAGGGGCCCGGGGTCAGGGCGTTCCGGAGTGAGGGGTCGGAGCGTTTCGGAGTGAGGGGCCGGGGTCAGAGCGTTTCGGAGTGAGGGGGCCCGGGTCAGGGCGTTTCGGGTGGGTCTAACGGTCCCATCATGGACGTGGGTCAACTGGGCTGTTGGGATGCGGTGGGGCTTGCAGTGGGTTGGAATTCTCGAAGAGCTCCCCTCAAAGCAATGCATTGCGGTACATTATCTCTATGTCCGCGATTCGCGGCCTCATTGAACAATCGGCAGCCATTGATGCACTTCTCAGCTTGGGAAGTTGCAGTCTTCATTTGCTTAGGTGGTCGACGTTCAATTACATGGAAGCACATGTAACATGTAAGTCGTAACATGCAAGCAATCGAAATCTAATGAGTATTTGGAACCTGGATGATTTGTTAAACAACCCTTGCCTATCGGGTCGGCTTCTGGAGGTGTCACAAGACCGGTAGGTACTTATCGCCTTGACATGACCCACAAAGACCAGTTCTCCTGACGGAGTTGGCAGAGTATCCATCAATAGTGGCACCGAACATCTGTGCTAAGTAGCTTTTGATAAGTTTGGTTAGGTAATCTATTCCAAATCCAGTACCGTTAGATTCAACCTTTGCTTTTACTCTCCTTGACATTAAGCTTGTTGTTTTGATAGTTTTGCTATCTGAGGGATAATCTGGGGCAAGGGCATAATCTGGTGGCAACTGGCAAGATGCCATTTCATTTTGATAGAAAATGTATGCGATTTGGGAATGAATTTGTTTGAAATGATGGCTCACCAGTTTTGGAGGCAATGTGCTCATTTTGGCGGTGTCTGGAAGTGTTCAGGTCGATGATACGGATCGACTGATGCAACATGACCTTTTCCGGTCAGGTCATTGCCTTGAGCATAGGTCACATTTTCAAATGGCATTTTAAGGTCAATTACAGTTCATTCGACACGTCTCGGCGAGAACACAATGGTGTAACCCCCGCTGTGCTGGTGGTCTGAGTTTTCCGTGGAATGTGCTGGGGTTGCGTTTTCACGCCCGTCCCCGTCTTCTTTCAAGGGCCTGTCTGAGTATTGCTCTCAGATTTGACCTCAGCAGAACTCTAAAATACCGTTTTTACGAAAAATGTTTTTTTCTGCAATAATTTTGACTTAAGGGAGTCATTACATTCATTTGCCAGCATCGTGTTCCTCTCGTCGAGACGCGTCGAATAAACCATAATTTGACCTTAGACCAAGGTCATGACCTAACCGAAAGGGTCATGTTGCGTATCAGTCGATCCGTATCGTCGAGCGGACATATCTAAGGCGTTTTCGCCGCTCTAGCACGTTTGTGTAAAAAGTTATGGTTAAAAAAAGCTGTTAGGGACCTTTCATGACCTGAGATGACCTCAGGAGCACACAGAGGGGTCACGGGTATAATTTTCTGATTCATTGTGTCTTTTTATCTACAAAATGATGTTTAAGAGTGTTTTAGAAGGTCATGCTTCCAAAATAGACGCTTTTTGTTTTCTCCCCTTGACTTGTAATGGAGAGGTCGCAAAATTGACGGTGACCTGACTTTAAGCCAAAATATCAAAAATTTGGATGAACTTTTTATACATACTAAAAGTCTTATCAATCGCTGAAAGTTTCAAAGCGGTCGTTCAGTCGTTGTAGCTACAGCGAACATGGAAACGTTCTGAGATATAGTCCTTGTTGAGTTTAGTTATTAAAGTCGTCGTCGACGGGGACACCCCCTTTGACCACGCATGGCGGGGCCGGGGGGCTCTACAGAGCCCCCTCCCGTTTTTCGGCAATCTTCTAAACTATTTCACGGATCAACACGAAACTTTCAGTAACCTCAGGCATCATTTGAACCTTGTGTTAAATTTTAACTTTCTAGCTACCATAGTTGGGCCGGAAATGACGTCAGAGTGACGTCATATCGGCCGATTTTGATGCAAAATATTGAACTGCGTAAACGCTCTCAAGAGCTTACTGCTTAGTTTAAAGCTAGATCCAATTTCTTTGCGTCAGTGGACTGCAAATACATGTAGCTATCAAACTGGTATCTCGAATTTTGAAAATTTTGAAAATTTTGAAATTATGTTTGTTTGAAAATTATGTTTTGAATTAGTTTTTACAATTACAAAAAAAAAATTACAATCACAAAAATAGTTTTTGTTTTTCAAAAAGTTTTGATGTTTCGCAAAACCGGAATATATGTGTAGAAACACACATGATAAACTACTCTAGCAAGTTTTACCCAATATCTTCAAAAAAAAGCCAAGTTATTTGCATTATTGTCAAAATTTTACAGTTATATTTTTCATAACCATTTTTAAGTACGTTTTTGACATCGTACAACAATAAATGGCACCATCGTTTCGTGAGCTCAAACTGCATCTGATAGGCCCACTTTTTTGTTGAAAAATTCCATTTCAACATTTGACCTTTTCTGACCTGAAATTGACCTGACCCATTAGCGTCGCCACGGGGGGCAAGCGGGGCTCTTGCCCCCCCAACCTCGGACTGGGCACCCCCTGAGAGCGATACAGATCCGATGAGATTTTGGCAGTCGGGAAAAATGGGGGTACCTTTCTGAGATGCCTGTGAGGTCAACTCAGTTGGAGCTGCAAGTTCGAACCAAAGTCTGACTCGCAGTCGCCAAATATTCAAGACTCCGAGTCCAGACTCGGAAATGTCATGATGTGATTCCTTCCATGTTCTAAGTTCGTTCTTATTCATTTACAGCTGATTTTCATAAGTCAGGGCCTTTCCCAACTCCCGTCAAATGTCTGCGCAGGCTTAAGTACCGTACAAGTGTCGCAGGGCTCATGACTTGCTTTAAACAAATCTCTAAGGAGCTCCACTGAGCCCTAAAGAAGCTTTCAGAGGCCAAGGCCTCTCAAGTCCCACTGGTGTCCATGTTCTTCTGAGGGCCCATACAGGGATCTTTGAGACTTCAAACATTTCTGAGAACCTTAACTGGCCTCTGATAGTTCAGCCAAACTTTTGAGGCGACAGACTTTGCTAACCCCAAGCCGGCATCTGAGGTCTTAGCTCACGTGTCCCTCTGGGGCCGCAACAAATGTTTATTATGTCCCTACATAGGGTCCTTAGGGGTTCGACACAGACCTCGAGGGTTCACACTTATCCGGGGGCTCCAGGCTCACCCTGGGCCTAGTCTCTTAGCGCCCGCCGCCCACACTGCTGCTTCTGAGGGCCCCACCTTGGGCTCGGAAAGCCCTAAAGCCAACGTACACTAAATATTGAGGTGACCCCGCCGATCTCCGGGCTCCTAAGTCCTAAGCATGCTTCTGAGAGTCAGCACTGACCCTGAGTGGCCTGATGCCTGGAAGTCCCAAACCTATCTCTAAGGGATCCCTTGCCGCTTGCCGTGCGTAACTTTTGGTTCCGTTTAACATTTTTGTTCGCGTTTGCAGCGCTTTCCCTTCACACGAAAAAACTTTTGTTCACACTCGATGAACAAAACACCCCTCTCACTGGAGCAAAGATGAATTACTTCCGATTCACACTTCCGACATTCACTCTCTGCCGATGCCCAATTTCGCTACGATCGACGGCTGGGATAAGTCCTATGCATTTCACGTAAACCTCTGCATGCATGCGTGAATGGGGTTTAGCAGGTTATCCGATTAAATGGACATTTTTCACCTTTTTTCTGGTATGATCTGAGCGTCGAGCGGCTGCACAGGGCCCTCTGCAGTGCGTCGGCAATCGCAGCCACTATATAGTTACTATATTCTACCAGTCGTTTTGCATGAAATTTCAAAATTTCGAATTTTTCTGTAAAAAAGTACATGTATGCTAGAAGAAACCTTTGTCACCATCGGATTCCTTGCACCATTGCGCGTCGATGATGTGTAAAACAAGTGATTAAGACTGGGGAAGGCAAGTTTTAACACAAAAGTTGATTTTGCCCCCCCAACCGAAAATCTCTGGCGACGCCTATGACCTGACCACCGTAATTCAGCTGAAAATTCAGCGAGGTGTTCAGACACCCTCGGCCCGG